>NC_056733.1:1448930895-1449250895 GCF_019279795.1 Protopterus annectens
ATCCTTCTTACACTTATTGGTGTAATTTAGCTTACCCTTGTTCATAATCTTTTCTTTCTTTTCTTTATACCCTTGTGGTTACTGCTTTAATTACCATTGTTGATAGTCTTTCGCTTTCTTTCTTTCATTCCCTTAAGAGAAAAAAAAAGTTTTTCTCTTTCTAGTTTTAGGACTGTATTTGGTTCTTAAGTATGGTTGAAAAACGTTTGGGATTTAAAAAATTTAAAGATTGTTGGCATACATTCCCTCTTTCAGATGCACATGAGTCCTGTATGTACTGTTTAAGCCCTGCTCATTTAAGAGTCTTGTGACATTTGTAAGACCTTTTAATCAACAAACCTTAGTGGATCAGAAAAATAAACTAATTTTAAAAGCTTTATTACCTGCTTCATTTTCTGAGTCTTTATCTGGAGCTCATACCTCCAAGAGATTAGAGAAGGAGGAGTCCAGAAAGCGTCTGTTGGATCTTTCCAGATCGTCCACTCGTAGCTCTGATGCTACTGTTGAACTGTCTCTCAAGATGTTAAACGGTCTGATCCAAGCTCTAAACCATCGGATCCAACACCTGATAACAGATCCACATCATCGGATCTGACACACTTGGAGCCATAGTAGCTCCCTGTTCTTTCCCTTCTTCCATCACCATTGCTAGAGCGATGCAGTCATTCTAGAACCCCTTCAGTGACCTCCTTTTCTCGTTCTTCCAGGAGTCTGACAGAAGCAGATGTAGATAGAATGATGAAGAAATTTCTGTCTGCACAAATTTAGATTGGAGTTCGCCCAGCTCCTACCCCATCGGGTACAGGGACCTTTACCAGTATTACACCACCTCTTTTGGCTTTTTCTCCAATCTGACCCTCTTCTTCAGAACTCCTGGATCTGAGACTTCCAGAACCTTCTGTGTCAGATCTGAAAATTGCTGTATTGACTGTTCTAGTACCTTCTCTGAGTGGACTGGCTCTGAATATATTGGAGCCGGATGACTCTCAGAGCCGTTGTGCCATTGCTGGATTCGTGGTGATGAAGTCAACTCTAAAGTTGTTGGAGCTTTTGCCTCGGGTAAGCTGCATTTCAGGTCAGAGGAAGCAGACTGTCTAGAAGCATGTCTTCTTGGCACCATTAACCTCTTTTTTTTTTCCAGGGGCATTCTGCCGTTGAGTAATGGAGAGAGTGTTCTCTAATTCTAGAAGAACGACCCCCCCCCCTCCAATTCATCTTCCCAGTCATATATATCTTTGTGCCTGGAGCCTTAACATTCTACTCCCTAGCGACATCCATACCAAAGTCTCCAGACTACCCAGCAGGGTCTAGTCATATCTTCTGATACTTCTCCATGGCATCCCCCCAAAGAAGTTCCTAGGAAGAAAAAGTGCAAGAGGAGGTACTTAGACTCTCCTCAAGAGTTGGTCACAAAGGATTCCTATTTTGATGAGGGGGCGGGGGTCCCCAAGATCACCACCTGATGTCTCCTTTAGATGTCTCCAAAGGAGACATCACCACCTGATGATGTTTTCTTTGGAGACATCCTGGAGATCCTCAAGCAGAAGGGGTTGTTGGTCTACCGATAACCCTTCCCAAGAGGAATCAGTAGTCCTGAAAGCTTTTGGGTCTGGCCCATCTACCTCCTGGATGACACCACCCACCGATGAGCTCATTGATTTGATCTCTTGGTCGGTGTGGTAGGAATCTGACTCTGTTGAGCCAATCCACACAAGACCAGACAGGATCCTGGCACCAACAAAATGAAAAGAATTTTGGAGTAATGGAGTATCAGTAGATGCCATACTCATAGTGGCAGCTACAAAGAAGGAACTTGTAGAACAGAGTTCATCTGTCTATCCCCCTAACAGGTGAGTCCAGCACATTGAACAGATTTGGGAAGTGTGTATATGCTTCAGCGACCTTTGCACTCAGGTCACTGAATTATTTAGCACATTTCACCAGACTTCAGAGGGATTTGATTAAAATGCTATCCAAATCTCTGTCCAAGACCATCGCTTCTGATGCAGTGACTTCTCTTTCCTCACAGTTGGCTACCCATTTCTCCATGAGGCTCATTTCACATACAGCTGAAGGTACCGCGAGGTTCAGGCATTTCTCTTTCGAGACATGTTTGCATGCACCTGTGTGATTTCACGGAGCCCTTCAGTTCCTCCTTCGTCAGTGCTCCCATTGACTGAAGCTCTTTGTTTGGCTCCAAAG
This sequence comes from Protopterus annectens, assembly GCF_019279795.1. NCBI lineage: Eukaryota > Metazoa > Chordata > Ceratodontiformes > Protopteridae > Protopterus > Protopterus annectens. Next base: position 1,448,933,098 of record NC_056733.1, read on the forward strand.
TTAAAGACACACTATCCAGGTGTGAGCAGGATGGAAAGACCCTTTCTGCAGTAGGTATACATTTTTTGACTCGTTAAAGAACCTTCTCTGGGAGTAAAATGGTCCAAAAATGTGGTTCTGAAAATGCTTGGGTCCTTTCCATGATACACATGGAGATAGTTCCTCCAGGGCCAGAGTGAGAACTCTAATGGGAGACACTGCCCACGGAGCAGAGGAGGCCTGCAAAATCTATCATCTAGGGACCCTTTCTGTGACAGTTCTACCAGTGCTCCTGAAAGGAGGCCCGATTGTCCACCTCTGGAGGCAGTTGGACATCATCTATCCCTGCACCAGAAAGCCTGGCTAAATATTACAAAAGATACATGGGTGCAGAGGACTATTTCCAGAGGTTATGTAGTATCCTTTTCCCTCCTCCCCGCCCCTCAACAGTAAACAAACTTCCCAATGTTCCACCCAGTCAGAGGAAAGCAGCAGCACTAGAACTAAGAAGGCTGGTAGAAGAAAAGAGTTGTCCAAGAGGTCCCCCCAGACCAGAGAGAGTCCGGAACTTACTCAAGATTCTTTAGCGCTACAGAAAATAGGAGACTGGAGACCAATTTTGGATCTCAGCAATCTGAACAAATCAGTTCAGTACACAATGTTCTGGATGGTCACGGTTCAGTCCATTTTGCCTTTCCTGCACAAGGACAGCTGGATGTGCTTAGTAGAGCTTCAGGATGTATACTATCACGTAAAAGTGACCAGACAATCCAGAAGACACCAATGCTTCTGGCTTCGAACCATTCATTACCAATTCAGAGCTCTGCCCTTTGGTCTCACCATAGCCCCCAGAGTGTTTACCAAATGCATGGCCGTAGTAGCAGCTCACTTGAGACTGCAGGGATTCCAGGTGTTTCCATACTTGGACAACTGGCTTATAACGACTCCAACCAGGCATATTCTGATAAAAGCATAAGATTATGTACTCCAGCCTTGCTCTCATCTAGGAATTAACATGAATCATGACAAATCTCAACTAGATCCATGTCAAGTATTATTAGTTTGATTGATTCTACAAGTCTTGGGATCGGTGTCCACTGCGATAGTTCTGGTTTTGTTAGCAAGATACCATATGAGAATTCTTCATTGGACCCTAGCAACTCAGTAGTCTATTCTTCAGCATATGTCCACCCAGATCAGAATAACTCAGGTATGCAAAAAAGTAACTCTTGTCGTGGATTTGCTGCAGTGGGGTATTACAAGACTGTCCCTTCATTCTTCCTCACCCTAAAACCATAGTGACCATGGGTGCTTCCCAAATAAGGCGGGGATGGGCATATCTTGGGGAAAAACAGTCCAAAGCACCTTGTCACTCGAAGAGATCAGCGTGCATATTAATGTTCTGGAAATAAGAGCAGTATTCCTAGCCTTGCAGACCTTTAAAGACTCTTTCCCTTCTGGGACTATTGGGATTCAGTTGGAGAATGTCATTGGTATGTTACATCAGCAAACAAGGAGGAACCAGATCTTACCCATTGTGTCGAGAAACGCCTAGAGTGTGGCAATAAGCGATCTCATCCACTCGATTTCTGATAGCAGTGCACATTCCAGGGAAATCCAGTGTGATAGCAAACAAGTTGAGCAGATCTATTTCGTTGCCTCACGAGTGTTCTCTCAACATGAATGTTGCTGTAAAGATATTCCTCCAGTATCTCCAGTGGGGCCAACCTTGCTGCAATTTCTTTGCATCCCCTCAACAAGTGCAGTAGGTTCTTTGCCCTGATCCCCCTACTGGAGGAATCACCTAGAGATACTTTCCGCCACGATTGGCCCCCTGGTCTTCTTTATGCTCCCCCCCCCCACACACACACACACACACGCACACACACTTGTCTAATTCCCTAGTTTCCCAGAAAGCATCTCAATTAAAGAGCACAGTCATTCTAATTTTACCTTTTTGGCCTCCTGAGATTTGGTTCCACTTTCTTTGGCATCATTTGGTTTGCCCGCCATAGATTCTGGATCCAATTCCAGACCTATGTCTCACCTGACAGGCATGGTTCACCCAGACATTTCAAACCTAAAGTTGACAACATGATTTCTTCACTTTCATTAATAGTCAGACAATCAAGGCTGTCCTCCTTGTACATCACATTCTTTTGTCTTCCCATAAAGCTTCCACTAGAAAAATTTACAGAAGCAAATGGAAATTATTTGCTTTTTGGGCCCAGCAAAGAGACATTGGTCTTTTTTCAGCACCATTACCTAAAGTTCTTGAGTTTTTGGCGGCAATTATTAATGAAGGGGTAAGCTCCTTGACTGTTAAAGTTGTTAGCTGCCATTTCTAATTTCCACATAGGAGTGAGCAGTTCCTCCTTAACTTCTTCAAAACCTTGTAAGGCCTTTATAAGGGGGGACCTTTCTTCTTAGACCCCCTATTAAAGATCCAACTCGCCATGGGATTTGAACTTAGTATTACAAGATTTAACTTGGTCTCCATTTGAGCAGTCAGCAAAGTGTGAGCTAAAATTTTTAACCTGGAAAACTATCTATCTGATGATGTTAGTTTTCATTCTGTCCTCAGCTGTTGGGTTCAGATCCAAACCTCTGATCTGACTCGGCTGTTACTAAAGCTCATGGTAACCCAAAAAGCTGTCAAGCTTTTGCCTTACCCATAATGCACCATCCCCTAACATACCTCAGATCTCATTTGCCACTTCTTGCGAAAAGACATGGTTAGCCTTAGCTCTTGAGTTTCCTTAAAGCCAAGTGTAGTTTCTCTTAAATCTCTCTTTGTATATACATTGTGGTAATTCTTGTTTACCATTCTTGGTAATCCGTTTCCCTATTTTTCTGTCTGTCGTACACGCTAGTGTAGTTCTCATTACCATTGTTGATACTCATTCATTTTCTTTCCTAAAGCTTCAAAAAAAAAAAAAAAAAGAGAGAATTTTCTTCTGTTTTGCTTTTTTCCCTTTAGTCACCGGCTTGTCTTGAGAAAGGACCTTTTGGTTTTAAAAAAGTGTCTGAAATGTGGGCACAAGTTTCTTCTTCTTTCGGACACTCATACGCTCTGTGTTTACTGTTTGGACACTCAGCATCGTCAGGATGACTGTTCAGTTTGTAACAATTTCAATCCCAGGGATCTTGTGGATAGAAAAAATAAACTTACCCTCAAAGGTTTATTGCCATCTTCTTTTGGTGAAGTTATCTCTGGGGCTTAATACCATAAAATTAAAGCTAAGGTGTCCTTATCAAAGTCTCCAAAGCCTTGTACTTCCTTGACTCCATCTTTGGAGCATTCAGGGGAGAGATCAAAATTGGATCCGAAAACATCTCAAAGCCTCTCCCCTTTGGATCTGAAGAAGAAATTCGTAGATCCTATGTCCTTGGATCCACCAAATAAATCCATGGATCTGACTACTTCAGATCGTATAATTCCTCCAAGCACCAGGTATTCCCTACATATGATCCAGTGCCTTCTAGGGTTCCCTCTCCTTTTTTGGAACGGCGCCAGCCCGTCACCTTCCTTTGCCTCATCTTGTTTGTCCAGGAGTTTGACTGAGGAAGATGTGGACAGAATGATGAGGAAGTTGTTCTCGGTGCAGATTCAGATGGGTGTTTTACTGACTTCTACCCCCTCGGGTTAGGAGGCCCATCCACCTACCACACCACCACTGCTTACTCCTTCTTGATCCCTCTCGTTGCTTCAGAGTCCCTGGATCTGAACCTTCCAAGTCCATCTGGCTTTGATTCAAAGATAACGTTATATTCAGATCCAAAGCTATTTCTGAGTGCACTGGCTCCAACATCTTCGGATCTGGATGACTCTCGGAGCTGAAGTTTCCTTGTTGGATCCGAGGCATTGGAGTTGACTCCGAGGGTTTCAGAACTATCTCTGTGCCTTGGAGCTTTAGCACTGGATATCTCAGCTCCAACTTCCTCCTCAGGGAGATTGCTTTCAGGGGTGGAGGGAGACAGTAGTCCAGAAGCCTGTCTTCTTGCGGACGAGGTCTTCCTTCTCTCCTGAGTGGTCTGCCTTTGAGGCAGTGAAGAGCATGTTTTCTACTCCGACAGGAAGGACAAACCCAACCCTCTTGCGTCTTCAGTCTAGTTCCCAGATGTCTTTGCAGTTGGAGCCACAACATTCTATGCTACAGGGATAGCCAGCTCAAGACGCCCAGACCACCCAACAGGGCTTCACAATCTCTTCTGACACTTGACTGGAGCATCCCACTGAGGAAGTCCCTAGAAAGAAAAAATGCAGGAGGAGGCACTTGGACTTTCCACAGGAGTCAGTCACTGAGGATACTCATTTTGATGATGGAGAAGGGTACCCATGATCACCTCCATAAGACATCTTATTTGGAGATGGCATTGAGATCCTAACGCAGGGAAGTGTTTGGACCTCCAGCAACACTTCGCTGGAGGAATCAGTATTTCTAGAGGCCTTTGGAGCTGCCCCATCTACGTCCTGGGCTACTCTGTCCACAGACAAGCTCATAGATTTGGTCTCTCAGCTGGCTTGGAAGGAGCCAGACTCAGTTGAGCCAATCCCTAAGAAGCTAGATCGGATTTTGTCCCCACCTCTCACAAAGGAATCTTGGAGTAAGGGGGGTGCCCATGGATGCCATGTCCATTATGGCGGCCACCAAGAAGGAACTTGCTGAACAAAGTTCCTCTGTTCATCCCCCTAACAGGGAGATTAGGGTGATGGAAAAGTTTGGGAAGCATGTCTACGGATCAGTGACCTTTGTTCTTAGGTCGCTGAACTGTTTGACACATTTTACTAGCTTACAAAGAGACTTGATCAGGGAACTTTCAAAATCCCTTTCAGAGACCGTTACTGCCGACGTCCAGTTGTCTGTAACCTCTCAGTTGGCTACTCTCCAGTCCATTTTTAATTCATCCATGAGGCTTATTTCACATGTAGCAGAAGGACCCTCGAGGACAGCGGGTTTAGGCATATCCATTAGGAGGCATGCCTAGATGTGCTTATGTGATTTTGTGGAGCGTTTTAAGTCCTCGTTCATCAATGCACCCTTTGACAGCAGTTCATTGTTTAGCCAAAAGTGAAGGACACCTTATCCAGATGTGAGAAGGATAGAAAAATTCTCTCTGCAGTGGGCCTATGGTTTTTCAACCCCTCAAAGATTTTTTTCTAGGAATTAACGAGATGGAAAATGTAGTTCAAGAAGTTCCAGGATGCAAATGGAGAAAGTTCCCCTAGGGACAGAGTGGGGATCTCTTATGGATGATGCATCCTCCCAGCAGAGGAGGCCTGCAAAACCAAGGGTACAGAGATTCTTTCCCTGATTTACCATATCAGTGCTCCTGAACGGAGGCTCGATTGTCCCCCTCTGGAGGTAATTGGGAGTCGACTCTCCCTGCATAGAGAGCCTGGCTAGATGTAACAAGAGATACTTGGGTGCAGAGGATTATTTCCAGAAACTATATAATTCCTTTTTCCCTTCCACCCCCATCTGTATGCAAAATTCCTGATGTTCCACCCAGTCAGAGGAAAGAAGCAGCAGTTGAAATACAAACACTGGTACAAAAAAGAGCATCCAAGAGGTCCCACCAGACCACATAGAATCTGGAACTTACTCAAGATTCTTTTTAGTGCTAAAGGAAACAGGTGACTGGAGACCAGTTTTGGATCTCAACACTTTGAACAAGTCAGTTCAACAAACAAAGTTTTGGATGGTCATGATTCAGTCCATTCTCCATTTCTTAGGCCAGAATGACTGGATGTGCTCGATAGACCTTCAGGATGTGTACTGTCATATAAAAATGAACAGACAATCCAGAATGTATTTATACTTCCAGCTGGGAGCCAGTTTCTGTCAATTCAGAGCACTGCCCTTTGGCCTCACTGCAGCCCCTAGGGTGTTTACCAAATGCATGGTATTGGTAGCATCTAACTTTGAGACTGCAGCAATTCCATGTGTTTCCATATCTAGACAACTGGCTCATTACCGCTCCGAGCAGGCATCTGCTAACAAGAGCAAGAGATCAGGTACTTCAGATTTGTTCTCCTCTCGGGATAGCCATAAATTACGAGAAGTGTCTGCTGCAACTAACTCAAACCTTAGAATTCATAGGAGCAGGCTTCAACACAATGTCAGTGACAGCTTCTCTTCCTCTCTCAGGAGTACAAACAATTCGATTCCAGGTCGGGAAAATAATTTTCAGGACCAAAATTTCAGTTCGGTTGATCCTTCAAGCCTTGGGATTAGTGTCAGCTGCCATAATCTTGGCTTCTATGGGAAGATTTCATATGAGAATTTTTTCAGTGGATGATAGCAACACATTGGTCAATTCTTTACTAGTGCATGTCAGCAGAAATAAGAATCAGTGTGGCATGCAAGAGATACCTGTGGTGGTGCATTCACTCAGATCTAGTTCTACAAGGCCGTACTTTAATTGTATCTCAACCCATTGTATCTCAACCCAAGGCCATAGTGACCACGGACAGTTCCCAGATTGGGTGGGGGTGTACTTTCTGGAGAGGAGAGTCCAAGGCACTATGTCCCCCAAAGAGGCCAGCTCTAGAGATGAGAACATTGCAGGCCTTCCAGGACATAGTCCCTTTAGGGGCAATTGTGATTCAAACAGACAATATGTCAGTAGTTTGGTACATCAACAAACAAGGAAGAACCACATCTTACATCCTTGTGTTGAGAAGAACTCAGAGTGTGGCAGTGGGCGATCTCATCCAACTGCTTTCTAATAGCAGCACACATTCTGGAGAAGTCCAGAGTGATAGCAGACAAAATTGAGCTGATCCATTCTTCTACCTCAGTAGTGTTCTCTCAACGTGAAAGTGGCAGAAGGGATATTCTGTCAGTGGAGCCAGCTTTGCTTTTCCCCTAAACAATAAATGCGGCAGCTACTTTTCCCTACACCCCCCCCCCCCTCAGGGAGAATCACAGAGAAATAGTCTACTTCACGATTGGCTCTACTTTATGCCTACCCAACAATTCCCCTGGTTCTGAAATTTCTTCAGAAAGCTGCCAAGCTGAAGAGCAAATTCTTCCTCATTGCACCTTACTGGCCTCATCAGATTTGGTTCCCTTTCCTGTGGCCTAATCTACTTTGACAACCTTAGATTCTGGATCCAATTCCAGACCTCCTGTTGCACCCGACAGATATGGTTCACCTGGATATCTCAAACCTCAAGCAAACAGTGTGGTTTCTCCAGTTCCGTTAATAGCCAGACAGCCAGTGCTGCCTTCCCCTGTCCCGTCATATTCTTTTATCTTCCCATAAGCTGTCTACAAGAAAGCTTTATAGAAGCAAGTGGAAAAGGTTAATTTGCTGGGCACAACAAAAACAAGTTGAGCACTTTTTAGCTCCGTTACATAGCATACTTGAATTTTTGGCATTAATCTTTAATGAAGGGGGCTAGCTCCTCTATCATTGAAGTTTAATTAGCAGCAATATCTAATTTTCATATTGAGTTTGAAAATTCTTCTTTGGCCTCTTCTAAACTTTGTAAAGCATTCTTGAGAGGCACTCTCCTATTGAGACTCTTGTGTAAAGATCCTACTCCACCATGGGTTTGAACTTGGTACTACAGGTGGTAATTCATTCCCCCTTTGAACCTGTAGCTAAATGTGATCTTAAGTTCCTGACCTGGAAAAATATCTTCTAGTGGCCATTACCTCTACCAGAAGAATTTCAGAACTTCAAGCATTGTCATCGAAACCTCTCTAATTGATCTTTCGTAAGGGTAGAGTTACATTACTTACAAAAATGCCTTTCCTTCCCAAGGTGGTGTCAGAATCCATTATCAATCAATGGATTAATTTGACAGTATTCTTTCCTAAATTTGTAAACAAATGTGAATATATGTTGCTTTTATTGGTTGTTCACAGACAGTTACATTTTTCCTTGTATAGGATAATAGAAATCAGGAAGGCAGATAAATTATTTGTCTCCTTTGCAGATTTGAAATTGGGCAAACCAGTTACAAAAGTAACTATAGCCAGATGGCTGACTGATTATATTTCTTTTATCTATAACAAGTTGGGTCTAACCTTACCTAAACATGTAAGAGCCCATTCAGCTAGGTCCATGGCAACTTCTTCAGTGTTTCTATCCAGGGCTTCCATGGTCAACATGTGTGGCTGCAAACTGGGCCATTCCTCATACCATTATCATTCATTACAAACTGGATCTGGTCTCAATGGGTCCAGCAGCTTTTGGCTCGACTGTACTCAGGAATATTGCTAGAGTCCACCCAGGATTTTAGCTAGCTGGGGACCCTGTCCCCAACAGTGGAGGATAAAATGAAAATTGACAACGTCAGATAAAGGCTATGTATTCACCATAACGTTCCATCTGTGTTGTCCATTTTCATTCTTCCTCAGCTTCCCTCCCACCAGCTCCCCAAACCCTTATCACAACAGACTTCCGGAAGAACGAGATATTGTAAGGACACCACTGTTCTTAATGTTGAGTACCAGATATAGTTCCTTCTGTAAGATTTCTATGTATTTATATATTCATATGCATGCACATTAGCAGATATTACTTTATGTAAATCAGCAAACAAGATCTGAGGTATGTTAGGGTTTCGTGCATTATGGATAAGGGAGAAGCATGAGAACATTTTTGGTTACCACAAGCTTTAGTAACAACCAAGTCGGATCTGAGGGTTGGATACGAACCCAACAGTTGAAGAATGAAAATGAACAACACAGATGGAACATTATGGTGAGTATATAATTTATTTTTTAAGTAGCTATAACCTCTGCTGGAAGAGTCTCAGAGCTTCAAACCCTATCTTCTAAGTCTCCTTATTTAATTTTCCATAAAGGTAGGATAGCATTATGAAGAACCAACCCATCCTTACTTCCTAAGGTGGTGTCAGAATCCAACAGCAATCAATCAGTTAATCTTCATATTTTCTTTCCAAATTTCCCGAACAAACGGGAATACATGTTACATTTTTTGGATGTTCTCAGACAGTTATATTTTTATTTGCATAGAACAAAAAGTTTGAGAAAAACAGATTCTGCAAAAGAAAAAAATCAAAATTGTATAAACCAGCTACCAAAGTAACTATAGCCAAATTGTTAACAGATTGCATTTCCTTTATCTACAGCAAATTAGGTTTGTCTTTGTCGAAACCTTTAAGAGCCCATTCAACCAGGTCTATGGCAACTTCATCAGTTTTTTTTTTTTTTAATTCAGGTCTTCCATGGACGATATCTGTGCATCTGCAACTTGGGATAATACTTGGGCTGAGGAATATCCTTCCCGGGATTCAGGTAGCTGAGGACTCTGTCCCCCTTGTTGAAGAATGAATGAAAATTGACAGCATCAGATAAAGAAGTTATGTAGTCACCGTAATGTTCCATCTGTGTTGTCCATTTTCATTCTTCCTGAAATCCCCTCCCGCCAACCCCCTAGCATTTGGTTTGTGACTTCTGAAAGAATGAGAAGATACTAAGGGACCAATGTCCTCCTTTGAGCTCCAGGTATTGGTTTCTCATTTTATAATTGTTTCTAATTTTCTGTGAAGCTAAAATACTAGCAAACAAAAGCTGACGTATGGTAGGGGACTAGAGCATTGTGGGTAAGGGAGGAGCTTGAGAGTTTCCAGTATCCATAAGCTGTAAAAAAGCAGCCGAGTCAGAACCATGGGTCAGATCTGAACCCCACTTGTTGAGGAAGAATGAAAGTGGACAACACAGATGGAATGTTCTGGTGGTACATTACTTCTTTGTTGTGTCATATGTGAATAGGCCCCATTCTGAAGTCACAGTATGATTAGAGTTCATGAAATTAGTGTTGTTTTGGTCTTTGATGCTGGCCAAGAGTGCTCTTCTCAGCACCAGCGATGTGCCCATAATTACCTTCTCTGATTCATACAGGGCTACATCTAAGACTGTAAATTCTTATTTATTAGACATGTTCTTGCTGCTGTTGGAAATGTCTGGGTATCTTTCTTCCACATTGCTCTTGTTTTTACTTGCAAATCCTGGTATCTTGCATATAGTAAGAGGCATTGTGGATGTGTTAGTGGGGCATATATCTGAGAAATATGATTAACAGCTTTCCGCATCCCAGGAAAAGTGTATATACAGGAAGATGCCCATAACTGTCACAACAAATCTCTTTTGGACCAAATTTATAAGGGAATGCTATCTGGTCATGGTCTTGCCAGAGCAGAATACCTTACAGGGTGGTCTTTTTTACCACTTAGGAAATCTTCTCTTATTTTGCTCAGGTCAGCAGAAACATACTGTTGTTGAAGGTTGACTTTTTTCAGGCATGTCAGTTAAATTCCAGTATACTTTCCACAAGATTTCTTACAGCTTTCCCTCTGACTTCGCACCTTATCAAAAACTTCAGGAGAGAAAAAGAAACACATATTTTTTGCCCAGCAGTAGTTGAGGAGTGTATTCTTTAAGGCTCTTAGTTGTTTTGGCAGAAACGAAAAGTGTCCTATTACAATCCAAAGATGTGCAGTTTTGTTGTGTTGTGGTGACAGATGGCTCAGCCTCAAGTCTGGGTCCTCCTTTAGATGCACTGCTTTTGCTAAACCCTTAGTGTGGGAGTTTGGGGTGATAGAACCTGCCAAGGAGCCTTTTATTTTTCACAATTTGCTGAGTGGAAGAAGTTCTCTCAGCTTAATTTCTCCAAGTGTTTTGGACTTCTGATACTATCATGGGACTGCCCCCCTTTCTGAAATCACAGTACAATTAGAATTCATGAAATTAGTGTTGTTTCAGTCTTTGATGTTAGCCAAGAGTGTTGTTCTCAGCACCAGTGATGTGCACCGAATTGTCTCGTCCCCTAATTCATACAGAAAGTAAGTACGACTGTAAGTTCTTATTTATTAGACCTGTTCTTGCTGCTATTGGAAATGTGTAGGTATCTTCTTTCACATTACCCTTATGTTTGCTTGCAAATCCTGGTATTTTATGACTTTTTCCTGTCTTATACGTAAGACACTGTAATCACTGGCTGTAGCAGTTTCAATGATAAGTGCAACTTTTGTCTTTTTTCATAGGTTGGTACTAGGCTATTGGCCCTAGGGCCTATACAAGCCTAGCCATAACAATTCCCTGGATATTTCTTCTCACAATATTTACTTCCCTGGACCCCTGTCTAGTAGGGTGAATGACGTGATCCCCGGGGTGAATTTCCTATCTCCCATCCAATCGTCAAGGTTCTTTTTGAAGAGGGCCAAGGAGACACTCTGCTTGACATGTATGGGCAGTCTGTTCCAGAGTATGGGGAATCTCTTCCAGAGTATGGGGAGTCTCTGGGTCAGGAACCTATCCCTCCAGCATGTTTTGTTCATTGTGATGACAAGGTTTAGATCCCTGGAGCATGTGGCTCTGAGGGATTGGGATTTCTTTTAAGTGGAGCATGTCCAGTAGCTCAGGGTTTGACATGGCCTTGTATGTTTAGCAGAGATTGCCTCTGAGTAGACGATATGCCACAGATTATAGCTGGAGTTTTATTAGACGGTCAGCATAGGGCATTTGCTTTAGGCCTGTGATTCTTTTAGAGAGGTATTTCTGCGGTCTTTCCAGCTGTTGCAGATGTTTTGTGAGGTACATACCAAACAGGGCGTTGTACTCTATAATGGGTCTAATGAGGGATGAGTACAGTGGGACAATGACCTCCTTTTTTTCTGGATGAAAAGCCCTTAGTGATGAGGTGTGCCACATAGAAGGATTTCCTGACAGTTGTGGCTATGTGGTTATCGAATGTGAGACCACTGTCCACCTGTGTCCTTAAGTCTCTTATCACACTTTCAGTGTTTAGTGTACTGCCACCTATGTGGTAATTCATAGGTACATGTTTTTTCCCAAAGGGGATAACTATACAATGTTAAGTTGTCATTCTCGCCTTCATTCTTACTGGATGGTTCGGAGCCGATCCTCGGCTCCTACTTGGCCAATACTAAAGCTCGAGAGCTATTTCCACCGGCTCGAGGCTCCCCTATATCCCACAATGCTAGGCGGTAAATACCCAGATCTCGTTTGCCGCTTAAGCTACGAGGTGCTTGTTTCTTCCGGCTCTGCAGGTTAGTAACTTTTTATAGTTGTAAATCTTCAAAACCCCTTATTTTTTTTTCTTAGAATAGTTTTCTTTACAGTTTATTAGTTAACTATCCCTAGTCTCTTTCGGGTTCCCCTAATTGTTTTTCCTGTTTATCCCCTGTTAATTTTCTTAGGCCTTCGGGCCCTCCTCCCTTCACCTTAGTCATACTTATTGTGGGAGTGGTTGGATTATTTTCCCCTTTCTTAACAGGAGTGTCTGTGTGTGCGTCTGTGTTTCACAGTTTTTGTTTGGGATGTCTAAAGACTCTAAGGTCTCAGGCTTTAAGAAGTGTGACTCGTGCTGTCAGAAAATGTCTCTGACAGACGGGCACACTTCTTGTGTATATTGCCTGGGACCTTTGCACCTGCAGGACTCTTGTTCTGTCTGCCATGCTTTCAGTCCAAGAGTCCTGCAGGAACGCAAAAATAAATTGATACTGCGAGGCTTATTAAAGCCTGAAGGCTCCCTGACCCAGACCGTGTCAGGAAAACCTTCCAAGGCGTCGGCTCCAGCTTCGGAGCCGTCCGCTGGTGGCTCTAAGGCTTCTTCGACATCGACTCCTTCTGGAGCCGATGTCTCTAAGACTAAAACGGTTACCTCGGCTCCAGCTGGAGCCGAGAGGTCCGAGACTCCGACGGCTCCGATAGTTTTGTCGGAGCCATCTACTAGAAAAAGGTCTAGATCCCTATCCATTGGCTCTATCCACTTGGCCCCGGGATCTCCGCTGTTATCAGAGAGGAGCCATAGGTCCCACTCCTCTCGGTTCTCCAGACTGTCCGACCATGATTTAGAGAGGGTGGTCAGCAGACTTCTCAAGTCCCAGGCACTAGCCCAAATACTGCATAGCCCTATCCAACGGTCAGTGGTTATACCCATCCCTTCCTCAGGTCCTCCTCCAATTCCCATGAGTTTGGAGCCGGAGCTTCTCGGAGCCGTGACTGTCGGTGCGTTGGAGCCGATACTTCCACTTTCGGCTCCGTCGTCGGCTCCGATCTCCTCCTTGGAGGGATCTGGGCGCCGGGCTTCCCTCGTCGGCTCTGAGGGGACGAGTGGCATTGGACCCTTGTCCGAGCCCGTTCTCCTTCTCGGAGCCTCGGCGCTGGTGAGCTTGGCACCGACATCGGCCTCGGAGCCGTCCCTTTCGGTGCCGGGAGGAGTCCTCGTCTCTTCGGAGCAGGGATCTTTGTCCCCGCCTGATTGGGGCGCCTTCGAGGTCATGCGTAGTGTGCTAGACCCGGTGTCTGCTCCACGGTCGGCTCTCTCAGCTCCTCCCTCTACAGTGCCTGCGATGGTCTCTACCCACCCTCTCGTCCCAGACCGTAGAGAGCCAACGTCTCAAGTTTCCTCACTGGGAATATCCTCCTCTTCCGAGGCTTCTCCTGATCCTTCAGGGGAACCCCCTCGGAAGAAACAATGCAAGAGGAAGCATATTGACTCCCCCGAGTCTATCACCTCGGATACCGACTTTCATGAGTCTGAAGGGTCCCCCCGGTTCTCCTCTGAGGATGTCTCCTTTTCAGACATCCTTGAGATCCTTAAACAGAGGGGGAACTGGTCCACCCTTAACCCTTCAGAGGACGAGTCGGTCTACCTTGAGGCTTTTGGCTCTCCCCCTTCCACCTCCTGGGTATCTCCTCCCTTTGACCCCCTCATGGAAGTGGTGGTAAGGAAGGCGTGGACAGCCCCTGATACGGTGGAACCTACCCCACGAAGGCCGTCCAAGTTTATTACAGCTCCTAAGGACAAAGAATTCTTATCCAAGGGCGTCTCTGTTGATGCTATGGTGGTGGCTGCAGCCACTAAGAAGGAATTAGCTGATCCTTCGGTACCTATCCATCCTCCTAATAAGGAATCTAGGACTATGGATAGGTACGATAAGCGGATGATGTTATGTGATCCTATCTCGCCTACATTCAATACTGATGGGTTCGGAGCCGATCCCTCGGCTCCGACTCGGCACGCTATGCTATAGAGCGAGGCCTCTTATTGGCTGAGCTATTTCTTATCCCAGGATGCACCACCACTAATCCCCCAGATCTCGTTTGCTGCTTACAAGCTAGGACGTGGTCTCAAACTTGGCTGGGCTAAGTACTGTTTTATTCAGACTTTTCCTGTCAGGAAATTTGCTTATTTGAACCCAAAAGCTGTTTTAACAGCTATTGTTGTGGTACGAGTGTGTTTAAGAAAATCTGTTGAAGAAATTGTGTTTTTTCGTTAAGGGAAGGTTTCCCGTTTAAGTTAGAGGGGCCTTCCCCTATTTCTGTTGCTATCTAGCGTTTTTTTGTGTCAAGTACCTGCTTAAGTTAGAGGGTCTTGACCCTCTTTTTTCTGTGTGTGTGCTACTGGTGAATTGTTTTTTGTTAAAAAAAAAAAAAAAACTTAAACTTAAAAACTAACTTAGTTTTCTGTGTATTAATCTCAGGGTTTGTCAGCATGTCTAAAGAGCATAGACCCTCTGGGTTTAAAAAGTGCGCAAGGTGTGGTTATAAAATGTCCATAACGGACGACCACTCCTCGTGCGTTTATTGTTTAGGTGCCAAGCACCTACAAGAGTCATGTAGCGTGTGTCACGCCTTTTCAACAAGAGTTCTCCAGGAGAGGAAGAATAAATTAATTTTAAAAGGGTTGATTAAGCCATCCTTCGAGGAGGCTTTATCTTCCTCTTCCTCTTCTATGAAAAAGAAAAAAGCGTCTGCTCCGACCAGTCTGTCGGAACCGACTGCCAAAAAACCTAGGCAGGCTTCTCCATCGGCTCCATGGACTTCGGAGCCGAGGGCGGAATGGTCTGCCTCGATGCCTCCAGTCTCGACCCCTCTGGTTTCGGAGCCGAGGACTGGGGCATCGAGAGGCGGGTCACCTTCATCGGCTCCACTGATTTTGGAGCCGATAAGGGTTGCCGGCTCAGACTCTTCCCCTTCGGAGCCGAAGTCCTCAACGGCACCAAGGGAAATTGTTTTGAGATCTCCCTCGGAACCGATAGTAATCGAATCCATTTGGAGCCGGTCCCCTAGTCCTGTGGAGCCAATGGAGAAATCGGTTCGGACCCGATCTGTGTCATCTAGATCCTCCAAGATGTCTGATTCGGATATCGACAGGGTGCTCCTAAGACTTTTCCAGTCTCCGGTGTTTTAAAAGTTAGTTTCGGCTCCAGCCCATTCGGCTTTGGAGCCAATGGTCCACCCTGCTACTATGGTTCCTCCTCCAACAGCCTCGGCACCGTTGGAGCCGGTGCTGGTGGAACCGATGGAGGTTTTAGGGTCGGGCCCGACCCTTACTCCAACTCCGGCTCTTGAGTCGGAGTTCGGTACGCGGACTTCTTCTGTCGGCCCCGGGGGGGGACGCTTCGGGACTGATGTTTTCGGTCCCAAGCCTTCCTCTCGGTGCGCCGGCTGCGGGAGTGCCGTCTACCGTTGTGGCCACAGAGGTGGGACCTTCCCAGGATTCTGGTGGGTCCCGCCTTCAGGGCTATGAGGAGTGTGTTAGCCAAATCATCTTTGGCTACCTCCACGGTCTCCCCAGCTCCTTCCCTGCATACCGAGACTGGGTCTTTGGCAGTCTCCCTGTCCTTAGCAGAGCCCCGGGGCTTGAGGTTACCCCCACTGGGGTTTCCCCCCCTCCTGGAGGTCCCTCTGAAGCTTCTTCGGAGGAACCCCCCAGGAAAAGATCGTGCAAGAGGAAGCACGTTGACTCCCCTGATGAGTCTCTTACATCAGACACTGATCTTGATGATGCAGAGGGGTCCCCTAAGTCGTCCTCAGATGATGTCTCCTTTGCAGACATCCTGGAAGCCCTTAAACAACGAGGCGGCTGGCAATCCAAACCCCCTTCTGCTGATGAGTCGGTGTTCCTTAAGGCCTTCGGGGCTCAGCCCTCCGCCTCCTGGGTGTCTCCGCCCTTTGACGAGCTCTTGGACTTGATCTGTCAAAGAGCGTGGGAACACCCAGACTCTGTGGAACCGGTGCCTGCTCGTCCTAATAAGCTCCTGTCAGCACCCCTGGAAAAAGAGTTTCTGACGAAAGGTGTGGCTGTAGATGCTTTGGTGGTGGCATCTGCTACTCAGCAAGATGTAGCAGAGGCTTCGACGTCCGTCCATCCTCCTAATAAGGAGTCTAGGAGCATGGATCGGTACGGTAAGCGCACCCTAAGTTCAGCGGCCTTTACATTAAGTTTCTTGAACT
Source organism: Protopterus annectens (assembly GCF_019279795.1). Lineage (NCBI taxonomy): Eukaryota > Metazoa > Chordata > Ceratodontiformes > Protopteridae > Protopterus > Protopterus annectens. The sequence goes on from NC_056733.1 coordinate 1,448,949,324, forward strand.
ATCTCACGCACTTTACCAGATTTCAGAGGGATCTGATTAAAGAACTTTCCGATACCCTTTTGGGTAACCTGCCTGAGTAGCTGGCCCAGACGGTTGGCTCTCAGCTGGCTACGCTGTCGTCCATATCAAACTCGTCCATGAGGCTCATTTCTTATGCGGCCGAAGGGGCGAGTAGAGCGGCGGGTACAGGCATTGCTCTACGGAGACGAGCCTGGCTCCGCCTGTGTCATTTTGCAGAGGCCTTTAAGTCTTCCTTTGCCGACGCCCCCTTTGATGGGTCCTCCTTGTTTGGACCCAAGGTAAAGGACACACTGACCCGCTGCAAGCAAGAAGGTAAGACTCTGACTGCCGTAGGGGCACGATTTTCCACTCCCTTTCGGCCTTACCCCAAGGCTAAAAGAGGAGGGAAAATGTGGTTCCGTAGATCTCAGAAGTCTTACCTCTCACAGCAGGACGATCCCCCTTCCAGAGGCAGGGGAGGGGGAAATTCTTCTGGAAGACGCCGTCCCAGAGGCGGCAGAGGCCCGCACAACACTGGAGACCGCGAGTCCTTTCGTGGCTCTTCAGCCTTTCACAGTCCCTGAGGGATTGCCCGACTGCAGCTCCGGAGCCAGTCGGGGGTCGTTTTTCGAGGCACCTAAAAGCCTGGGAAGGTATCACTCAGGACCAATGGGTGCTTCGAATTATCGCCGGAGGTTACGCCATCCCTTTCTCTCACTCTCCACCTCAGTCCAAAGAAATCCTGGACCCACCACCCAGTCAACGGGAAACTGCAGCCTCAGAAGTTTCAAAGCTGCTGCAAAAAGGAGTCATCCAACCTGTCCCCGCAGACCAGATCGGATTAGGGACTTACTCAAGATTCTTTTTGGTGCCAAAAAAGACCGGGGACTTGAGGCCCATTTTGGATCTCAGCATTCTAAACCGTTCAGTCAAAAAGTCCAAGTTCCGAATGGTCACCCTACAAACCATTCTCCCATTGCTGGAGAAAGGTGTTTGGATATGCTCCATAGAACTCAAGGACGCTTATTACCATATCATGGTACATCAAGCGTCCGGGAGACATCTGCGCTTCAGCTTAGGAGGCAGTCATTTTCAGTTCCGCACGCTGCCCTTTGGTCTCACCACAGCCCCCAGGGTGTTCACCAAATGTTTGGCGGTAGTGACTGCTCACCTGAGAAGTCTAGGATTCCAGGTATTTCCGTATCTAGACGACTGGCTCCTAACTGCCACCTCCAAGCATCTACTATTGCGGAGCCTACAAGCCACGATATCTCTGGGCAATTCCCTTGGAATCACCTTCAATTGGCCAAAGTCTGTGTTGCTGCCATCTCAACGCATAAGATTCATTGGAGTAGAGATAGACTCAAACCGAATGCGGGTCTATCTACCAACAGACAGGATACAAACCATACAGGCTCAAGTTCGAGCCTTACTTCCCAGATCCAAAGCCCCAGCCAGAATGGTACTGCAGCTATTGGGATCCATGTCCGCCACGGTTCTTCTAGTTCCCCTAGCAAGATTGCACATGAGAATTCTACAGTGGCTTCTTTCAGCTCAGTGGTCCTTTCAGGAACTCCCTCTCAGTCACCTCATATGGATCACGGAAACCTGCAAACGGGACCTTCGCTGGTGGCTGGTGCCCTCCAATCTGGATCAGGGACGACCCTTTGTTCCACCTCCTCCTGTGGCTACTTTGACCACGGACGCCTTCCAGATGGGGGGGGGGGGGGGCATTCCCTGGGCAGGTCAGTCCAAGGCAAATGGCACCCAGAGGAGACCCTACTTCATATCAACATCCTAGAGATGAAGGTGGTGCTTCTGTCCCTTCAAGCCCTTCACGATTACCTCCCTCAGGGCGTAATTGCCGTTCACTCCGACAACATGTCAGTGGTCTGGTACCTGAACAAACAGGGAGGGACCAGATCCTATCCCCTTTGCAGAGAGGCCATGAGAGTTTGGGAATGGGCAGTGTCGACCAAACGCTTTCTAGTGGCTACTCGTATCCCGGGCAAGTCCAATGTGATAGCCAACAGACTGAGCAGAACTATCCTCTCTCCACACAAATGGTCTCTGAACATTACAGTTGCAAATCAGATTTTCAGCAAATGTGGAGTTCCGTGTTGTGACCTCTTCGCGACTCCACTGAATGCGAAGTGCAAAAAGTTCTTCTCCCTCACCCCGGCTCCGGGGAAGAGCCCTATGGACGCACTGGCCCATCCATGGCCCACCGGCTTGCTTTATGCCTTTCCCCCAGTTCCTCTCCTTCCCAGGGTGATCCAAAAGGCATCTCTCTTGAGGAGCAAAATGATCTTAGTTGCTCCTTACTGGCCTCGTCAAGTATGGTTCCCCTATCTTCGGAAATATGCTCTGGAAGGTCCATGGTTCCTGGATCAGATCCCAGACCTATTGGTTCATCAGTCGGAACTATTCCACCAGTCCCTGCACACCTTAAAATTGACAGCTTGGCTCCTCCTCTTCCGACTATAGTCAGGAGTCATACCTTGGATCCAGAAGTTGTACACATTTTATCTTCGGCCCACAAGTCTGCTACAAAGAAATTGTATTCTAGCAAATGGAAAAGATTTGCTATTTGGGCTCAACTCCGTGGTCTGGACCCCATTACCATTCCTGTATCAGAAGTACTGAAATTTCTAACGTCTCTCTTTAATCAAGGCTCTTCAGTCTCTACCATCAAGGTTCAATTGGCAACTATTTCCAATTTTCACAAATCTATAAACCCACCTTTAATGAGCAACAGATTGTGTAAGACCTTCTTGAAAGGTGCTGCGCTTTTAAGACCTCCGTTTTCTCATCCTGCTCCTCCATGGGATCTCGATGTGGTGTTACGCACCTTAACTTCCTCCCCCTTCGAACCGGCAGCGACATGTGATTTAAAATTTCTATCGTGGAAAACTGCCTTTCTGGTGGCGATTACTTCTGCCAGAAGGGTTTCAGAGCTTCAAGCTTTGTCTGTAAAACCTCCGTACTTGGTTTTTCACAAAGACAGAGTATCTCTCAGGCCAAATCCATCCTTTGTCCCTAAAGTTTGTTCCAGTTTCTGCCTACAACAGTCATTAGAACTTCCAGTCTTTTTTCCGAAGTATTCTAACAGAGCGGAATTCATATTCCACACACTAGATGTCCACAGGCAGTTGCGTTTTTATTTAGATAGGACCAAACAAACAAGGAAAACAGATCAGTTGTTTGTATCCTTTGCGGACAATAAATTGGGCAAAGCCTTCACAAAGGTCACTATTGCCAAATGGATCAGGGACTGTATTACTCAAGCTTATTCTAATAAAGAGCTTACCACCTCTGTCAAAGCTCATTCTACAAGAGCTATGGCTACTTCTATAGCATTTCATTCTAAGCTTGCCATTAGTGACATTTGTGCTGCGGCTACATGGTCTTCCCCGCACACTTTCATTTCCCACTACAAATTGGATGTGGCATCTAGAGGACGAGCTTCATTTGGTTCCACAGTGCTCAGGAGTGTTTTCCAATGAGCCACCCAGGATTTAAGTGCTAGGGACGCTGTCCCATCAGTATTGAATGTAGGCGAGATAGGATCACATAACATCTTTTAGTTATGTACTTACCATAACTTTAGATGTTTGGGATTCATCTCGCCTACATTCTAACCCACCCTCCTTCCCCTTCCTTGGAGATCAGAGGATATCAGAAGGTCCGAATCCTGTTGTTTCATCTTGAAACATCTGACAATGTTATATAAACAAGTTGTGCATGTGTGCATGAAGGCGGACAAACAAGATCTGGGGGATTAGTGGTGGTGCATCCTGGGATAAGAAATAGCTCAGCCAATAAGAAGCCTCGCTCTATAGCATAGCGTGCCGAGTCGGAGCCGAGGGATCAGCTCCGAGCCCATCAGTATTGAATGTAGGCGAGATGGATCCCAAACATCTAAAGTTATGGTAAGTACATAACTAAAAGTTCTCCTCAGCGACCTTTGCTATGCGTTCGCTGAACTACTTGTGTCACTTCACCCGTCTTCAGAGAGATATGATCAAGGAAATGGGTGATGCTTTGCAGGATCCAACAACTGAGGGGTTTCGAGACAAAATGAACTCCCAGCTGGCAACCCTGAATTCAGTCGTCAACTCCTCCATGCGGCTTCTTTCTTATGCGGCCGGTGGGGCGAGTAGGGCCGCTGGCACAGGTGTAGCTTTACGACGTCACGCCTGGATGCGGCTTTGTAACTTTGCGGACCCTTTCAAGGCATCCTTCACCAATTCCCCTTTTGATGGTACAGCGTTGTTTGGACCTCAGGTGAAGGACACGTTGACTAGGTGCGAACAGGATGGCAAGACTCTCTCTGCCGTGGGAGTCCAGTTTTTTACCCCTTCCAGACCGTATCCCAAGGGTCAGAAGGGGGGGGGGAGTGTGGTTCCGCAAATCACAGGGAGTCTCGCCTGATGCACGCAGTCAGTTCCCCTCTAGAGGCACAGGGGGGAACAACAATAGATGCCACCCTAGGGGCAGGGGGGGTCCGCAGAATCAAAGTAGCAGAGAGACTCTCTCTGACAAACCTTTTCAGCATCCCTGAGAAGCTGCCCGACTGTCCACCTTCAGAGGCAGTCGGGGGAAGATTATCACTGTATCCAGAAGCCTGGCTTTCCCTCACTCAAGACAAATGGGTACAGTCGATTATATCCGAGGGTTACAAAATTCCCTTTGTCCACATCCCATCCCAACCAAAAGGGCCCCTTCCAGATGTTCCACCTGGTCTAAGGGAACAAGCAGCGCTAGAAATATCAAAGCTGCTGTCAAAAAGAGCTATCCAGCCAGTCCTGGCAGACCATCAAGGATCCGGTATCTACTCCAATTTCTTTTTGGTTCCAAAAAAGACAGGGGACTGGAGACCAATATTGGAACTCAGCAGACTACACAAGTCTGTAAACAAAACAAAATTCCAGATGGTCACACTTCAGTCCATTTTACCCTTCTTGGGTCAGGACAATTGGATGTGCTGAAGAGACCTTCAGGATGCGTACTATCATATCAAGATGCACAGACGCTCCAGAAGGTTCCTCCGCTTCCAGCTGGGAGCCAGTCACTATCAGTTTAGAGCCCTGCCCATTGGTCTCACTACAGCCTCCCGAGTGTTCACCAAATGCATGGCAGTGGTCACGGCTCATCTGAGACGTCAAGGATTCCAGGTGTTTCCATATTTGGACGACTGGCTCCTTACTGCTACCACCAGGCGTCAACTTCTCGTATCCAGAGACTACACCATTCATACTTGTCGAGCTCTAGGCATTTCCATAAATTTCGAAAAATCTGCCGTGTTGCCTTGTCAGGCTATTACCTTTATAGGTGCCACCTTAGACACAATTCATCTTTCTGCGAAACTAACAGAGCAAAGAGTATTAGATATCCGCAAACATGTTCACATTCTTCTTCAATGTGACAGGATCAAAGCCAGGTTTGTCTTGAAGGTTTTAGGTCTCATGGCAGCTGCCATTGCACTTCTGCCTCTAGCACGCTTTCACATGCAGATCCTCCAGTGGATGCTGTTTTCTCAGTGGTCCTTCCAACAGCTCCCAATGTCTCACAGTATTCTGCTGACCCAATCATGCAAGAAGCATCAAACTTGGTGGATGACCTCCCCTCAAGTTCTTCAGGGCAGATCATTTGTGCCCCCCCCTCCGGTTGCCACGGTGACAATGGACGCCTCCCTGATCGGGTGGGGGGGGGGCATTGTCAGGGCAGGACGGTCCAGGGCACATGGCAACCTTTTGAAAGCCATCTGCACATAAATGTCCTGGAGATGAGAGCAGTACTTTAAGCGTTGCAAGCCCTTCAGCACTCTCTTCCCACCGGGACTATTGCAATTCAGACAGACAATATGTCTGTAGTATGGTACATCAACAAACAGGGCGGAACCAAGTCTTATCCCTTATGTCGAGAGGCACTCAGACTTTGGCAGTGGGCGATCTCATCTCAGCGGTTTCTGATAGCAACGCACATCCCCGGGAAGTCCAACGTGATAGACAAGTTGAGCAGGGCTATACTCATACCACACGAGTGGTCTCTCAAACAGCCAGTGTTGGAAGAAATTTTTCAGAAATGGGGCCGACCTTGCTGCGATCTTTTTGCTACTCCCCAAAACAGCAAGTGTCGCGATTTCTTCACCCTCTTTCCCCTACCAGGTCAACCCGCCAGGGACGCTCTAGTCCACAATTGGCCCTGGGGACTTCTGTATGCCTTTCCCCCCTTTCCACTGATCTCTCAAGTAATTCAGAAAGCTACCGCATTGAGAGTCGACATGATCCTCATTGCCCCTTACTGGCCTCGTCAGATATGGTTTCCGTTCCTTCACCGGTTTCTGTTGGAGCAGCCTTGGCATCTGGATCCAGTGCCAGATCTCTTGACCCATCAATCGGGTCAGCTGCACCACTCCCTCCCATCTCTCAACCTCACAGCTTGGTTGCTCCGCTTCCTACCCTAGCCAGGCTTCCTTTAATTTCCCATTCGGTCCGTAACATACTTATAGCTTCCCACGTCTTCTACAAGAAGGATTTACAATAGCAAGTGGAAACGTTTTTCCTTCTGGGCAGCAACTAATAACATAGACCCTTTCACTGCACCTATCCAGTCTATACTAGACTTCCTGGCAGAACTTTTTCACTCAGGTTCTTCTTCATCTACTATTAGAGTACAATCAGCGGCTATATCTAATTTCCATGTAGGCTTTTCAGACTCCAGCATCATGTCCCATAAACTTTGCAAAGCCTTTCTAAAAGGTATCTTTTTGCTCAAGCCCCCAATTAGAGACCCCCCACCTCAGTGGGACTTAAATTTGGTTCTAGCCTCCTTGATTCTCCCCCCCTTCGGACCGGCCGCTTCCTGCTCTCTGAAATTGCTTTCATGGAAAACCCTTTTTCTAGTAGCCATAACATCTGCTAGATGGATATCTGAACTTCATGCTCTTTGCAGTCATCCTCCATACTTAGATGTTAAGTTGTCAACTCACCTTCATTCATGCTGGATGGGTTCGAAGCCGATCCTCGGCTCCGACTCGGCACTTGCTAAGCTCGAGAACTCATTTTACCAACTCGAGGCAACCCTTTATCCCATGATGCAAGGCGTGACTACCTCAGATCTCGTTTGCCGCTTCGCGAAGAGGTCTCCTTTTTACCAGCTCAGGTAAAGCTTGAATTTGTATAAGATTAGTCAGGGTTTTTTTCTCCCTTTTCTTTCTATTTGTCATCTATTGGGTTATATATATACATATAGTTAATCTCCTACCCTATATTCCTTCTCTTTTACGTCAGGATTTATTTCCTTTCTTCAGGCCTTAAGCCTCCCTCTCAGTTAATTCCTGTCAGGTTAGTGTTGGTGTGTTTTTTGTGGGTTAACTGTGTGATTGTTGTGTGTCTGTGTATTTTTGGACATAATTATGTCTAAAGAAGTGAAGGTCTCAGGCTTCAAGAAGTGTGACTCGTGCTGTCAGAAAATGTCTCTGACAGACGGTCACACTTCTTGTGTGTACTGCCTGGGGCCTTTACACCTGCAGGACTCCTGTGCTATCTGTCACTCCTTTAGCCAGAGAGTCCTGCAGGAATGAAGAAATAAGCTTATTCTTCGTGGCATGTTAAAGCCAGAGGGTTCTCCGACCAAGGCTGGGTCAGTTAAGCCCTCTAAGCCATCTAAGGCCCAGGCTGTAGTTCTCAAGCCTTCGGCTGAGTCTCCGACTCCTTTGGAGTCCAGATCGGCTCCGGCCGGAGCCGATCTTTCCACTTTGGAGGTTGTAGTGTCGGCTCAGTCTGGCTCCGATACACAAATACCCATTACTTTGTCGGCTCCGGCCGGAGCCGACGTGTCTTTATCCAGTATTGGAGCCGATAAGTCTAAGGCTCCATCTGGAGCCGAGGGGTTGTCGGCTCCGATGGCTCCATCCAGGAAGAGATCTCGGTCTCCTTCCCTGGAGTCGATTCGTTCGGCTCCGGGATCTCCTCTTTTGTCGGAGCGGAGCCATCGGAGTCGATCTTCAAGATCTTCCAGGCTGTCAGACCATGATTTAGAGAGGGTGGTAAGCAGACTGTTGAAGTCACAGGCACTAGCCCAAATGCTCCATAGCCCGTCTCAACAGACGTCTGCTATTTCTCATCCCCCTGAACTTCCTCCTCCGACTCTCTCCTTCAGAGTTCGGAGCAGGTGCTTCTCGGAACGGTGACCGTGGGTGCGCCGGAGCCGATACTTCCCCTTTCGGCTCCGACGTCTTCGGCTCCGATCTCCTCCATGAGATCTTCTTTGGAGGGATCCGGTCGTCGGGCCTCCCTTGTCGGCTCCGAGGGGGCGAGCGGCATCGGACCCTTGTCCGACCCTGATCTCCCTCTTGGAGCTTCGGCATTGGTGAGCTCGGCACCGACATCGGCTTCGGAGCCTTCTCTTTCAGTGGGGCCGGGGATTCGTGTTTCTTCGGAGCAGGATTCTTCTGGCCTCCCTGGGAGAGGAGCCTTCGAGGTGATGAGGAGTGTCCTAGCCCCTGAGCTAGGCCAACGGTCTATTCCTTTAGCTCCCCCATCTTCGGTGCCTGTTGATGTCTCTTGCCAGTCTCTTGCTCCCAGACCCAGAGATCCATCGCCCCAGGTTTCCCCATTGGGAAGAACTTCCTCTTCCGAGGTTTCTCCTGATCCTGCAGGAGAACCCCCGCGTAAGAGGATGTGTAAGAGGAAGCACACAGACTCCCCTGAGTCTACTACATCAGATACCGACTTAGATGAGTCGGAGGGCTCCCCACGGTCCTCCTCTGAGGATGTCTCCTTTTCAGACATCCTGGAACTCCTTAAGCAGAGGGGGAACTGGCCTTCCATTGACCCCTCCGAGGATGAGTCGGTATACCTGGAGGCTTTTGGATCTCGACCCTCCACCTCCTGGGTGTCTCCGCCTTTCGACCCACTCATGCAAGTGGTGGCTCGAAAGGCGTGGGCAGCCCCGGATTCTGTGGAACCAGTTCCTAGGAGGCCCTCCAAATTCATTACAGCCCCTTCAGACAAACAGTTCCTTTCTAAGGGCATCCCTGTTGATGCTATGGTGGTGGCGGCGGCCACCAAGAAGGAACTTGCTGATCCTTCTGTGCCTGTCCATCCTCCTAACAAGGACTCTAGGACCATGGATAGGTACGGTAAGCGGATGTTTTCTTCAGCGACCTTTGCTATGCGTTTGCTGAACTACCTTTGTCACTTTACCAGACTTCAGAGAGACATTCTCAAGGAACTAGGTGAAGTGGTTCAGGATCCTTCGGCTGGGGCTCAAGAAAGATTGCCTCACAGCTAAGAATCCTCAATTCTTTGACTAACTCCTCCATGCGGCTCATTTCTTATGCAGCCGATGGAGCGAGTAGGGCCGCAGGCACAGGAGTGGCACTTAGGCGTCAAGCCTGGATGCGGCTTTGTAATTTCACAGACCCTTTTAAGGCGTCCTTCACCAATACCCCCTTTGACGGTTCGGCTTTGTTCGGGCCTCAGGTGAAGGATACATTGACCAGGTGTGAACAAGACGGCAAGACCCTTTCTGCCGTAGGAGTCCATTTCTCCACCCCTTCAAGACCCTATCCAATGGGTCAGAAGGGAGGGAAAATGTGGTTCCGTAAATCTCAAGGAGTCACGCCGGACACACATGGTCAGTTTACCCCCAGAGGCAGAGGGGGTAATAATAATAGGCGCTGCCCTAGGGGCAGAGGGGGTCCGCAGAATCAGGGTAGCAGGGAGCCTCTCCCTGATAAACCCTTCCAGCATCCCTGAGGTGTTGCCTGACTGCCCACCCTTGGAGGCAGTCGGGGGAAGATTGTCGCTGTACCCAATAGCCTGGCGTTCCCTCTCTCAAGACAAATGGGTACAGTCGATCATATCCGAGGGCTACAATATCCCTTTCGAGAGGTTTCCCTTTCCTCAGCAATCCCTTCCAGACTTCTCACCCGGTCCAAGGGAATTGGCAAAGCAGGAGGTATCAAAGCTCCTAGCAAAAAGAGCCGTCCAACTAGTGCCAGCAGACCAAGTAGGATCCGGCATCTACTCAAGATTCTTTTTGGTCCCCAAAAGGACGGGAGATTGGAGACCAATTTTAGACCTCAGCAAACTAAACAAGTTTGTCAAGAAGGCCAGGTTCTGGATGGTCACGCTTCAGTCCATTCTACCCTTTTTGGGCAAGGACAACTGGATGTGCTCAATAGACCTTCAGGATGCGTACTATCATATAAAGATTCACAGGCGCTCCAGAAGGTTTCTCCGCTTTCGGCTGGGGTCCAGTCATTTTCAATTCAGAGCCCTGCCCTTTGGCCTCACTACAGCCCCTAGAGTGTTTACCAAATGTATGGCAGTGGTTACGGCTCATCTGAGACGTCAAGGATTCCAGGTGTTTCCGTATCTAGACGACTGGCTCCTCTCCGCCACCACCAGGCATCAACTTCTCGAGGCCAGAGACTACACTCTGCAAACCTGCAAACAATTGGGGATTTCAATAAACTTCGAAAAATCTTCTCTGTTGCCTTGCCAATCTATTACCTTTATAGGCGCAGAATTAAACACTGTCAGCTTGTCAGCCAGACTCACAAAACAAAGAATTCTGGACATCAAGAAGTATGTTCGGATCATATTACTCAGCAAGAAGATCAGAGCCAAATTTGTCCTGAAGGTTCTGGGTCTTATGGCTGCGGCCATTGTACTACTACCATTAGCCCGCTTCCACATGCGGCTTCTGCAGTGGATGTTGTTCGCTCAGTGGTCATTCCAGCAGCTCCCCATGAGACACGAGATTTTCGTCACGCAATCATGCAAGAGTCATCTAACCTGGTGGATGTCTTCTCCTCTGCTCCATCAGGGCCGACTGTTTGTTCTCCCAGTTCCGGTTGCCACAGTCACTTCGGATGCCTCTCTGATCGGGTGGGGGGGGGTATTATCAGGGCAGGATGGTCCATGGGACTTGGCAACCCATAGAATACCATCTGCACATAAATGTCCTAGAGATGAGAGCAGTGCTTTTAACGTTGCAAGCCCTCAGCGACTTTCTTCCCTTAGGGACTATTGCAGTTCAGACGGACAACATGTCTGTAGTCTGGTATATCAACAAGCAGGGCGGGACCAGGTCCTATCCACTGTGTCGAGAAGCTCTCAGACTTTGGCAATGGGCAATCTCCTCTCATCGGTTTCTGATAGCAATGCATATCCCTGGGAGATCCAACCTCTTAGCGGACAGACTGAGCAGAGCTATTCTCATGCCACACGAGTGGTCTCTCAAACAATCGGTAGTGGACGAGATTTTTCAGAAGTGGGGCTTCCCTTCCTGCGACCTTTTTGCTACACCCCAAAACAGCAAATGCCCGGACTTCTTCACCCTCTTTCCTCTACCAGGCCATTCCCCGAGAGACTCTCTGACCCAGGATTGGCCTCGGGGACTTCTGTATGCCTTTCCTCCATTTCCACTGATACCACAAGTTATTCAGAAAGCTACCGTATTGAGAGCCAGGTTGATCCTCATTGCCCCTTACTGGCCTCAACAAATTTGGTTTCTGTCCCTGCATCATCATCTCCTGGCGCAGCCTTGGCATCTGGACCCAGTTCCAGATGATCTGACCCACCAGTCGGGTCAACCGCACCGGGCCATTCATTCTCTCAACCTCACTGCTTGGTTGCTCCACTTCCTTCCTTAGCCAGGCTTCCTATGATCTCTAACCCCATTAGAAATATCATAGTAGCTTCTCTAAAGTCCTCCACCAGAAAGATTTATGCTAGTAAGTGGAAACGTTTTTCTTTCTGGGCAAAGTCTAAACACATAGATCCCTTTACTGCTCCAGTGCATTCAGTTTTGGACTTCTTAGCAGAGATTTTTCAATCGGGGTCTTCTTCTACAGTTAAAGTCCAATTGGCAGCTATCTCTAATTTTCATGTTGGTTTAGCGGATCAAAACATAATGTCCCACAAGCTTTGCAAAGCCTTTCTGAGGGGTATCTTTCTCCTGAAGCCTCCAATCAGAGATCCTCCTCCGCAATGGGATTTGAATTTAATGCTGGCATCATTGATTCTACCCCCCTTTGAACCGGCTGCTACATGCTTGTTAAAGTTTCTTTCCTGGAAAACAATTTTCTTGGTTGCTGTTACTTCAGTTAGAAGGGTTTCTGAACTTCAGGCCCTTTCTGTCCGTTCCCCATACTTGGTTTTTCACAAAGATAGGGTATCTCTAAGAACTAATCCATCTTTTTTGCCCAAAGTTGCTTCCCAGACGAATATTAATCAATCTATTGATTTGACAGTCTTTTTCCCTAATTATTCGGACAAAGCTGAACAAAAACTTCATTGCTTGGATGTCCATCGTCAACTCCGATATTATTTGGACAGAACTAAACAATTCAGAAAATCTGATCAACTATTTCTTTCCTATGCAGAGAACAGAAAAGGTCTCCCAGTCTCTAAAGTGACCTTATCCAGATGGCTGTCTTCTATCATTTCTTATGTTTATCTTCTTAGAGGCAAGCAACTGCCCTCAAAACCAAAAGCACATTCTACCAGGAGCCTGTCCACATCCCCAGCCTTTCAGGATAGGCTACCTATTGACACCATTTGTGCAGCAGCCACTTGGGCCACTCCTCACACCTTTGTCTCTCATTACAAATTGGACTTGGCCTCCAGGGACAAGGCTAAGTTTGGTTCCACAGTTATCAAGAGTCTGTTCCATTGAGCCACCCAGGATAGAGGTGCTAGGGACGCGGTCCCATCCAGCAAGAATGAAGGCGAGTTGACAACTTAACATTTAGAAGTTATGTACATGCCATAACGTTCCATGTTAGTTGTCTTCTCTCGCCTTCTTTCTTGCATCCCTCCCTCCTTCCCCCTGGCCTGGACTGATCTTGAGATTGTACCCTTTTTTTGGGGGTGTTGTCACTCTTTCCAAGAGTTCCCAGTAGGAAGACTCATTATTGTTAGCGGCTGTTGGCCTAGTTTCTCCTACATTTAGTAATCTTCTTCCTTGGGAAGAAGTGTTTTTGGCAGGGTTTTCTTCTAGCTACCAAACAAGATCTGAGGTAGTCACGCCTTGCATCATGGGATATAGGGTTGCCTCGAGCTGGTAAAATGAGTTCTCGAGCTTAGCAAGTGCTGAGTCGGAGCCGAGGATCGGCTCCGAACCCATCCAGCAAGAAAGAAGGCGAGAGAAGACAACTAACATGGAACGTTATGGTATGTACATAACTTCTAATTTTCCACAAAGACAGGGTGTCCCTTCGGACCAACCCTTCCTTTTTACCAAAGGTTTCTTCTGAGGCGAATCTGAATCAGACAATCGACCTTCCAGTTTTCTTCCTTAATTATTCCAACAAGGCAGAACAAAAGTTACATTTCCTAGATGTTCATCGCCAGCTTCGCTATTATTTGGATAGGACTAAACAGTTTAGGAAGTCTAACCAGCTCTTTCTATCCTATGCAAAAGGCAAGATGGGCCTTCCAGTTTCCAAAGTGTCCCTTTCGAGATGGCTGGCCTCTGTAATTTCCTTCATTTATGATCTCAGACACCAAAAGCTACCATCACGACCTAGAGCTCATTCAACCAGAGCGTTAGCTACGTCTGTAGCATTTCAAGACAGACTGCTCATAGATTCCATCTGTCAAGCAGCTGCATGGGCTTCTCCTCATACCTTTATCTCACATTATAAATTGGATATGGCCTCCAGAAACCGGGCTAACTTTGGATGTTATGTGATCCTATCTCGCCTACATTCTGTACTGATGCGCTATACTATAGAGCAAAGTCTCTTATTGGCTCAGCTATTCTACATTTCAGGATGCACCACCACAGCTTCCCCAGATCTCGTTTGCCGCTTTACAGCAAAAGACGTGGTCTCGGACTTGGCTGAGCTAAGTGTCTATTTTCTTCACAAATTTCTGTCAGAAATTTTTGATTAACATACCCAAAAGCTGTTTTAACAGCTATCGTTGTTGTGTGACTGGTTTTGAACAAAGTTTTGTGGTAAATTGATCTTTTATTTGAGGGAAAGGTTCCCGTTTTAGTTAGAGGGGCCTTGCCCTCGCGTGAGATATATATTTTTTGTTAGTGAGTATTGTTGAGTGTTATAGTTGGACAAGTAATCCCGTTTTTCTATTAGAGGGATCTTGTCCTTGTTTGTTCTTCTTTGACAGTTTAGAAAGTTTTCCCTTTTTGGTGTACTGTTTAGAACTGAATATGTCGAAAGAGCACAGACCTTCTGGGTTCAAGAAGTGCTCTAAATGCAGCTACAAAATGTCCATAACGGACGATCACTCTCTATGCGTGTATTGTTTAGGCCCTATACACCTTCAGGAGTCATGCAGCGTTTGTCACGCTTTTTCCTCCTGGGTCCTCCAAGAGAGGAAAAACAAATTGATATTAAAAGGGCTTATTAAACCTACTTTTGAGGAGGCTTTATCTTCTTCCTCTTTTCCGTCGAAGAAAAAGAAATCGTCGGCTCCGACCAGCCCGTCGGAACCGGCCACAAAGAAATCTCGGCAGGCTTCTCCATCGGCTCCACGGACTTCGGAGCCGAGGGCGGAACGGTCTGCCTCGATGCCTCCAGCCTCGACTCCTCTGGCTTCGGAGCCGACAGCTGGGGCTTCGAGAGGCGGGTCACCTTCATCGGCTCCACTGACTTCGGAGCCGATGAGAGTTGCCCGCTCAGACTCTTCCCCTTCGGCACCGAAGTCCACTTCGGCTCCGAGGGAAATTACTATGGTTGTGGAGTCTCCCTCGGCACCGATATTCATTGAGACGATTCGGAGCCGGTCCCCCAGTCCTTCGGAACCAGTGGAGAAGTCGACTCGAACTCGTTCGATCTCTTCTCGGTCTTCGAGAATGTCGGATTCGGACATAGACAGGGTACTTCAAAGGCTGTTTCAGTCTCCAGTCTTCCAAAAGTTGGTCTCTGCTCCAGCCCAATCAGCTCCGGAGCCGGTTGCCCACCCTGTTGTCTTGGTTCCTCCTCCAACAGCCTCAGCACCGTTGGAGTCGGTGCTGGTGGAGCCGGTGGAGGTTTTCGGGTCGGCCCCGACCCTTACTCCAACCCCGCCCTTCGGGTCGGAGTTCGGTACACGGACCTCCTCGGTCGGCCCCGGGGGTGACGCTTTGGGACCGATGTTTTCGGTTCCGAGCCTCCCTCTCAGTGCGTCGGCTGCGAGAGTGCCGTCTACTGTTGTGGCCTTGGGGGTCGGACCTTCCCAGGACTCTGGGGGTCCCGCCTTCAGGGCCATGAGGAGTGCTTTGGCCAAATCTTCTTTGGCCACCTCCACCGTCTCACCGGCACCTTCCCTTGGCACGGAGACTGGTTCCTTTGTAGTCCCCCTGTCTCAAGACAGCGGAGCCCTGTGGCCTGAGGTCACCCCCAGTGGGGGTTCCCCCCTTCCTGGAGGTCCTTCCGAGGCTTCTTCAGAGGAACCTCCCAGGAAGAGACAGTGCAAGAGGAAGCACGTTGACTCCCCGGACGAGTCTCTCACCTCGGACACCGACCTCGATGATGCGGAGGGGTCCCCCAAGTCGTCCTCGGATGATGTCTCCTTTGCGGACATTTTAGAAATCCTGAAGCAACGAGGCGACTGGCAGTCCAAACCCCCATCTGCTGAGGAGTCGGTATTCCTCAAGGCCTTCGGGGCTCAGCCCTCCACCTCCTGGGTGTCTCTGCCCTTCGATGAGCTTCTAGATTTGATCTCTCGAAGGGCGTGGGAGCACCCGGATTCTGTGGAACCGGTGCCAGCTCACCCCAATAAATTTCTTTCAGCCCCCCCCCGAAAAGGAATTCCTCTCTAAAGGTGTGGCTGTAGATGCCCTGGTGGTGGCATCTGCTACCCAACAAGATGTGGCAGAGGCGTCTACGTCCGTCCATCCTCCTAATAAAGAGTCTAGGAGCATGGATCGGTACGGGAAGTGCACCCTTACTTCAGCAGCCTTTACTTTAAGGTCTCTGAATTATCTGACGCACTTCACCAGACTACAGAGGGATCTGGTCAAGGAACTTTCAGATACCCTCTCTGGTAACCTACCTGAGCAGTTGGCCCAGACGGTAAGCTCTCAGCTGGCTACCTTATCATCATTATCGAACTCGTCCATGAGGCTCATTTCGTATGCAGCCGAGGGGGCGAGTAGAGCAGCGGGAACAGGTGTTGCTCTAAGGAGACCAGCCTGGCTCCGCCTGTGTCACTTTTCGGAGGCCTTCAAGTCTTCCTTTGCCGATGCTCCCTTTGATGGGTCCTCTTTGTTTGGACCCAAGGTAAAGGACACCTTGACCTGCTGTGAACAAGAGGGTAAGACTTTGACTGCCGTAGGGGCACGCTTTTCCACTCCCTTCTGGCCTTATCCCAAGGCTTGAAGAGGGGGGAAAATGTGGTTCCGTAAATCTCAAAAGACTTACCCCTCACAGCAGGATGATTCCCCTTCTAGAGGCAGAGGAGGGGGAAATTTTTCAGGAAGACGCCGTCCCAGAGGCGGCAGAGGCCCCCGCAACACTGGAGGCCGCGAGTCCTTTCGTGGCTCCTCAACCTTCCAGCATCCCTGAAGGATTGCCCGACTGCGCCGCTCCGGAGCCAGTCGGGGGTTGTTTTTTGAGGCACCTAAAGGCCTGGGAGAATATCACTCAGGACCGATGGGTGCTCCAAATCATTGCCGGAGGTTACACCATCCCTTTTTCTCAGCCCCCCCCCCACCCCCACCCGAAAAATCCCGGACCCACCACCCAGTCAACGGGATCTCGCAGCCATCGAAATCTCAAAGCTGCTTCAAAAAGGAGTCATCCAACCGGTCCCCGAAGACCAGACCGGATTAGGGACTTACTCAAGATTCTTTTTGGTGCCAAAAAAGACCGGGGACATGAGGCCCATTTTGGATCTCAGCAAACTCAACCATTCTGTCAAGAAGTCCAAGTTCCGGATGGTCACCTTACAATCCATTCTCCCGCTGCTGCAGGAAGGTGTTTGGATGTGCTCCATAGATCTCATGGACGCCTATTATCACATCCTGATAGATCAGGCGTCCAGGAGACACTTGCGCTTCAGCCTGGGAGACAGTCATTTCCAGTTCCGTGCACTGCCCTTTGGTCTCACCACAGCCCCCAGGGTGTTCACCAAATGTTTGGCTGTGGTGACTGCTCACCTGAGAAGTCTAGGATTCCAGGTGTTTCCATACCTAGACTGGCTCCTAACTGCCACCTCCAGGCGTCTACTCTTACAGAACCTAGCAGCCACTATATCTCTAGGAAACTCCCTAGGAATCACCTTCAATTGGGCAAAGTCTGTGTTGCTGCCATCTCAGCGCATACGGTTTATCGGAGTAGAGATAGATTCAAAGCAGATGCGGGTCTATCTTCCTACAGAGAGGATAGAAATATTACAGTCTCAAGTTCGAGCATTGCTCCTCAAACGCTGAGCCCCAGCCAGGATGGTCCTACAACTGTTAGGTTCCATGTCGGCCACCGTTCTTCTAGTTCCCTTGGCAAGATTGCATATGAGGATTCTCCAGTGGCTCCTGTCAGTCCAGTGGTCTTATCAGGATCTCCCTCTCAGTCACCTCATTCTGATCACGGAGACGTGCAAACAGGACCTCCGTTGGTGGCTTCTTTCCTCCAACCTGGATCAGGGGCGACCCTTCGTTCCACCACCCCCAGTGGCCACATTGACTACGGACGCCTCCCAGACGGGGTGGGGGGGACATTACCTGGGCAGGACAGTCCAAGGCAAGTGGCACTCCGACGAGAGTTTCCTCCACATCAACATACTGGAAATGAGGGCGGTGCTTCTATCACTACAAGCACTACACAGTTACCTCCCCCAGGGCATGATTGCCATTCAGTCCGACAACATGTCAGTAGTCTGGTACCTGAACAAGCAGGGAGGGACCAGGTCCTACCCCCTTTGCAGAGAGGCCATGAAGGTATGGGACTGGGCGATTGCATCCAAACGTTTTCTGGTAGCAACACACATTCCAGGGAGATCCAATGTGATAGCCGACAGACTGAGCAGAACTATTCTCTCCCCTCACGAGTGGTCTCTGAACGACAGAGTGGCAACTCAGATTTTCAGACGATGGGGAACTCCTTGTTGCGACCTCTTTGCAACTCCTCTCAGTACGAAATGCCAACAGTTCTTCTCTCTCACCCCAGTTCCGGGGGAGTTTCCCAAGGACGCCCTAGTCCAAGCTTGGCCCACCGGCCTACTGTACACCTTTCCACCGGTTACCCTTCTTCCCAGGGTGAATCCAGAAGGCGATTCACTTGCAGAGCAAGATGATTTTAGTTGTCCCATACTGGCCTCGTCAAGTCTGGTTGCCCTTTCTTCGGAAATATGTACTGGACGGTCCATGGTTCCTGGACCAGGTTCCAGACCTCTTGATCCACCAGTCGGGACAACTTCATCAGTCCTTTCACTCGTTGAGATTAACAGCTTGGCTCCTCCTCTTCCGACCATAGTCAGGAACCATGTTTTGGACTCGGAAGTCATACATATATTGTCCTCGGCCCACAACACTTTGACTAAAAAAATGTATAACAGCAAATGGAAGAGATTCGCTATTTGGGCCCAACTCTGGGGATTAGATCCCATTACTGCCCCGGTGTCAGAAGTTTTGAAGTTTTTAGCTTCTTTATTCAATCAAGGTTCTTCGGTTTCTACCATCAAGGTTCAATTGGCAGCTATTTCTAATTTTCATGAAAGTATAGACCCACCTTTGATGAGCAATAAGTTGTGTAAAGCCTTCATGAAAGGTGCTGGACTGCTACGACCTCCGATTTCTCATCCCGCTCCACCGTGGGATCTTAATTTCGTATTAGGTGCTTTGACCTCTTCCCCTTGAACCGGCAGCAACTTGTGACTTGAAATTTCTTTCTTGGAAGACTGCTTTTTTGGTGGCAATTACATCAGCCAGAAGAGTTTCGGAAGTTCAAGCCCTATGTGTCAAACCACCGTACCTGGTTTTTCACAAGGATAGAGTATCCCTCAGGCCTAATCCATCCTTTGTTCCCAAGGTTTGTTCTAGTTTTTGTCTTCAACAGTCATTGGAACTTCCAGTTTTCTTCCCAAACTACTCGGAGCGGAATACATCTTCCACTCATTGGATGTTCACAGACAATTGCGTTTCTATTTAGATAGGACGCACCAAACACGGAAAACAGATCAGTTGTTTGTGTCCTTTTTGACAATAAATTGGGCAAAGCCGTCACGAAGGTCACTATTGCCAAGTGGATCAGGGACTGTATCAGCCATACTTACTTCCTTTCTAATAAAGAGCTTACAACCTCAGTGAAAGCTCATTCTACAAGGGCTATGGCTACTTCGACAGCCTTTCATTCTAAGCTTGCCATTCGTGACATTTGTGCTGCGGCTACCTGGTCCTCTCCTCACACATTTATTTCTCATTACAAATTGGACGTGGCATCTCGGGGGCGAGCTTCCTTCGGTTCCACAGTTCTCAGGAGTGTTTTCCAGTGAGCCACCCAGGAATCGGGTGCTAGGGACGCTGTCCCATCAGTACAGAATGTAGGTGAGATAGGATCACATAACATCTTTTAGTTATGTACTTACCATAACTTTAGATGTTTGGGATCCATCTTGCCTACATTCCTAATAACCCACCCTCCTTCCCCCTGTCTTGGAGATCAGAAGAGACCGGACGGTTCAAGTTTAGCCGTTTCATCTTGAAACACCTGGCAATATTATATCAACAGTCTATGTGTGTGCATGTGTGCGGACAAACAAGATCTGGGGAAGCTGTGGTGGTGCATCCTGGGATGTAGAATAGCTCAGCCAATAAGAGACTTCGCTCTATAGTATAGCGTGCCGAGTCGGAGCCGAGGATCGGCTCCGAACCCATCAGTACAGAATGTAGGTGAGATGGATCCCAAACATCTAAAGTTATGGTAAGTACATAACTAAAAGTTCCACCATACTCAAGAGTCTGTTCCGATGAGCCACCCAGGATAAGGGTACTAGGGACGCGGTCCCATCCAGCAAGAATGAAGGCGAGATTGACAACTTAACATTGAGAAATTATGTACCTACCATAACGTTCCATGTTAGTTGTCTTCTTCTCGCCTTCTTTCTTGCGTCCCACCTGCCACCCCCCTAGCCTGGACAGACCGAGAGGATCCTTGGGATCTTTTATCTTCCACAGCGTCAACCACCTCTATTGCCCCTGTTTGATAGTTCTACAGGTAGTCTTTCTATAGAGGTGGATTTCCCCTTTTCTGTGTCTCTAGGAGACCAGCACTGCTATTCTTTCAGCTATCAAACGAGATCTGGGTATTTACTGCCTAGCATTGTGGGATATAGGGGAGCCTCAAGCCGGTGGAAATAGCTCTCAAGCTTTAGTATTGGCCGAGTTGGAGCCGAGGATCGGCTCCGAACCATCCAGCAAGAAAGAAGGCGAGAAGAAGACAACTAACATGGAATGTTATGGTAACTACATAACTTCTCATTTCTTGGCATTAAGCTTGAGCCCATGGCTCTGGCATCAAGCATCTGTTTCTATATGCTACTATGTCTGATTTTCTCATATCTGTTTTTGAACTGTCTGTAGTAAAGCCAGCTTTAAGTCCAAATTAGCCACATCTACTAGAGACAGTCATAAGGCCTTCTTCACATATGTCACAATCTCAAAGGAAGCACCCAGATCTTTTCAGAACTGGGGTCAAGGACACCACATACACAAATACTGTAGATGTAGCCAGCCTACTGGCTGACAGATTCAGCGAAATCTTCACCCCTCTGCCCCCATCAGTAAATCAGGACATCCCCAGTACCTGCCCCCTCCTCTTATCCCTAGGGAACAGGTCATCACTGCCCTCTCAGAGGCAAAAAATACAGTCTCCATGGGACCCGATAACATCCCAGGCTGCATCCTACATGAACTCAGGCAGGAACTTTAGCACCATTAGGCACCTATTCATCCAGAGACCGAGTACTGTCTTTGTCCCAGCCGAGTGGAGGACAGTCACTGTCATCCCTTTACACAAAGGTGGAGTATCCACCGATCCAGGAAATTATAGACCCAATAGCCTGATCTGCAAGGCTATGTAATGGATTGTCATGGACCTCATTAACATGGACATTGGCAACCTCCAAACACTCGACCCCACACATTTTGGCTTTAAGGGGAGGTCATGTCTGTTAAATCTGGTTGACTTCTTTGAGACAGTCACCAAAGCCATGGACAAGGGGAAGACTGTGCACACCGCCTACCTTGACCTGGCCAAATCCTTCAACACTATTCCTCACTCGGGCATAATAGATAAACTGTCTCAACTAGGCATCAAATCCATATGTTATCAGATGGGTGGCAAACTGGCTCACTGACAGAACCCACTTAATCAAAATAGGGGAAGCCACATCAAGCAGTAAGGTAAGGCCTACCCCAGGGATTGGTCTTAGTGCCTCTGTTGTTCGGGATATGCTTCTCTGAGGTGCAGGCCAAAACCAGTGGGCTGTGGCTGACAAGATTTGCAGATGAATTCAAGTTGAACGCGGTCATCAGTTCCCCAAGTAATGTGTGGACGTCCTTCAAGAGGGTCTCACCGAAACAAATGACTGGTGCCAGAAACATGGCCTCAAGCTGAATGCCAAAAAATGCATCATCATCCCCTTTGGGGAGAGTGACATCCCCACATATTATTACATTTATAACGTCCTAAGCACGCAGTCATTTGTGAGGTATTTGAGCACCCAGCTTGATAGCAACTTGACTTTTGACCACCATGTTGCTTCCATTGTACGAAAAGCTTTCAACATGGCCCACCTCATGAGTAAGGGAATCTCATCCAGGGACTAGGAGGTCACAAAATCCCTGTATTCTTCCCTTATAAGGCCAATTATTGAGTACAATGCCCCCTTTGGCATGTATCTTGCAAAGCACATGCAGCAGCTGGAGAGACCACAGAGGTTCCTCACCAGAAGAATCCAGGGCCTCAAACATCTACCCTACACAGATAGGCTAAAAGCCCTGTCCCTCTACTGAGTTGCATACAGACTCCCCAGAGGTGACCTCTGTTTGGCATACAAAGCAATCTCAGACTCCGCCTTGCTGGGGCTGCTGCATATCCGCAAGTCAAGTTCCATTCGAATAACCCGCACACGTGACCTCAGCCTTGTCTGTGACATCACTAGAACTTGTTGGTGGGACAGATTTGTGTCCCAGAGACTACCCTGTCTGTGGAATAGACTCCCTCTCCACGTCAAGCAGAGAACCTCATTATCCCTTTTCAAGCGCAACCTGGATAACTGGACGGAAAACAGAAAATACACCCCTGGTATTCCACCTGTGTCCCTGCTAGACAGGGCTTTGGGTGCTGAGTTGTGTAAACGTGGGCTAAAATCTTGGCTAGAACTTATAAGGTCCTCAAGGTCAATAGTCTAGTAACTTCCTATGATATAAATTTCATCATTCCCACTAATGCTTTGTGGTTCAACTTTCAAGTACTTCTCTGTTAACTTCATATTTTAACGTTTACACAATCCCCAATTTAACAGTCTTGCCACATTATTGTGCCTGTCAGTGCACATGCCCTCTACTTATGTGTGTATCACACCCAGCAAACAAGCTGTGCAACTGTTTCCAGTTAGAGTGGATATAAAAAGTGTACACACCCCTGTTAAAATGCCAGGGTTTTGTGATGTAAAAAAATGAGACCACAATAAATCATTTCAAAACTATTCCCACCTTTAATGTGACATATAACCTGTACAATACAGTTGAAAAACAAATCTGTTCGGGGAAAAAATATAAAAAAAATAAAAAATGTACAATAAGCTTAAGTGTGCACACCCTTAAACTAACACTTTGTTGAAGCACCTTTTGATTTAATTACAACATTCAGTGTTCTTGAGTAGTCTTATCAGCATGGCACATCTTGACTTGGCAATACTTGCCCACTCTTCCTTGCAGAAGTGCTCCAAATTTGTCAGTTTGCGAGGGCATCTCTTGTGCACACCCTCTTCAGGTCACCCCAAGATTTTTTATTGGATTTAGGTCTGGGCTCTGGCTGGGCCATTCCAAAACTTTAATTTTCTTCTGGTGAAACCATTCTTTTGTTGATTTGGATATATACTTGGGACCATTGTCGAGTTGAAAGGTGAAATTCCTCTTCATCTTCAGCTTTCTAGCAGACACCTGAAAATTTTGGGCCAAAAGTGGCTGGTATTTGGAACTGTTCATAATTCCCTCCACTATGACTAAAGCTCCAGTTCCAGCTGACAAAAATCACCCCCAAAGCATGATACTGCCACCACCATGCTTCACCATGGCGATGGTGTTCTTTTGGTGATGCGAAGTCTTGTTTTTGCACCAAACGTACCTTTTACAATTGTGGCCAAAAAGTTCAACCTTGGTCTCATCAGACCATAACACATTTTCCCACATGCTTTTGGGAGACCTGATGTATTGTTTTGCATATTTTAGCAGGGCCTGGATGTTTTTTTTTTTTTTTAAGAAAAGGCTTCCGTCTTGCAACCCTACCCCATAGTCCAGACATATGGTGAATAATGGGGTCTTGTTGTCACATGTAGTACACAACCAGCACTTGCCAGAAATTCCTGCAGCTCCTTCAGTGTTGCTGTAGTTCTCTTGGCAGCCTCCCTGACCAGTTTTCATCTCGTCTTTTCATCAATTTTGGAGGGACATCCAGTTCTTTGCAGCGTCACTGTTGTCCCATATTTTCTCCACTTTTTGAATGACTATCTTCACTGTGTTCCATGGTATATCCAATGCTGTGGACATTTTTTGTACCCTTCTTCTGATTGATACCTTTCAACAATGGGATCCTTTTGATGCTTTGTAAGGTCTCTGCAAACCATGACTTTTGCTGTAGCAGGCAACTGAGTAAATGTCAGGAAAATTCTACTAGCACAGCTGAACTTTATTTGGGGTTAATCAGAGTCTCTTTAATTGATGGCAGGTGTGTACCCAAGAAGACTATACTGTAATTAAATCAAAAGGTGCTTCATCAAAGTATTAGTGTAAAGGTGTGCACACTTATGCAACCAGCTTATTGTACTTTTTTTCATACTTTTTCCCCTAACAGATTTGTTTGTTTTTCAATTGAATTGTACAGGTTATAGGTCACATTAAAGGTGGGAAAAGTTTTGAAATTATTTATTATGGTCTCATTTTTTTATATCACAAAAAGCTGCCATTTTCACAGGGGTGTGTACAGTTTTTATATCCTCTGTATTTTTTATAGAACCTACTTTTGTCTCTTTCTCCCACCTTTTCAATGGACTTTGTAAGCTAACATGTATGTAGTCCACTATCCTAGGCCTACCAGTATTGGCCTTTCATTTTTTTTTATTTCAGTTCACCTTTCCTTAACAACTCCTGAGTCATATCTTTGTGAACACAAGGTTGTTCCAGGAAATTTTCATACTTGCCACTGTATTTGTAAGTTTTTCATTTTTCTTCCCATTTCATCAGATCCTTTTCCTTGTATTCTCTTTTGTTTTTGCTTTTTTGGAGGGGACATTCAGTTGCTGTCTGATTTTTGTCTACTTCTGGTTTGATTTCCATTCCCACCTGATACCATAATGTTTCTGCTAAACTAAGCAAAGATGCCGTCATAGACTTCTATGCATGTTTTAGAACTTTAACAACATTTGGAACTCATGAAGTCAGCAAAAATGTATATAGTTCCACAATTGCAGATCTGTACATGCAATCAGTTTCAAGGAGGCCCGTACTCCTTTCTCAAGTTCCTTTATGTCACATTCATATCCCAAGTTGATATTTTCATGGTGCTACTCCTTTCCTGTTTTAAATGTTGCTTTTGCAATTTTATCAAGACCAAATCTCATTCTTACACCATCTGAGAAAGTTCTAACCATTTATAGTTGTGCTTTCAACTCTTCATGTGATGAACTGTACAGTTTTAAGTAATCCTTGGAAAGTAAATAAGACATCTTCACACAAGGTTGGTTTCTGGGAGTCAGTTTATAACCATAGCCTAATCTGTTAAATAAACAAACTAATGGGCTAAGGGCAAGACAAAATAGCAGCAGTGATAAAGAATTCCCATGGAATATCCCCTTTAAATTGTTATCCCTGGAATGATAATTTACGCTTTGTCATGGCTCACCTGCAGAGTGGGTTGTCACTGCTTCATGGCCACTGCAATGTAATTGATCAAAATAGGGTGCATCTTATAGAGCTTGTAAGCATTCCTTAATCCATGAGTGCCAGTTGCTGTCAAAAATACATTTTACAACTCTCTGGAAGTGGTTCTCTGTGTGTAAGGTGAGACATATGTGCCTCTAAGTCTGGAGATTTTGCCTTTGCTATTCATAATTAAAGATGCCTGTTTTTGGCCTCCTTTGACATTGCACGTCACAGCCCCTGTGAAGGACAGAACTATGACCTGTTACTACCAGGTCAATCAGTTCCTTAAAGGGATTTTTCATCTTTGCTTGCCTTCGACAATATTTTCACTTTTTTTTTTTTTTTTAATTTCTCCAAATCTTTTGGGTTTCTAACACCATGGCAGGAATGGACCCCATTCCTAAGTCAATGTACAATTAAAGTTCATGAAGTTAGTATTGTTTCAATCTTTGATGTCAGCCAAAAGTGCTCTTCGCAGCACCCGCAGTGTGCCCAGTAATGATTCATTCTGCAATTCATATGGAGTTGCATGTGTTGGTAGCATATCTAAGTATGACTGTAGATTCTGTTTTAGAAGACCCATTGCTCCTACTACTGTTGGAACTGTCTCGGTGTCTTTCTTCCACATTGCTCTCATTTCTGCCTGCAGATCTTGATATTTTATGACTTTGTGTCTCTCTCTACGAAAGACACTGTAGTCACTGGTTGTGGCGATTTCAATTATCAATGCTACTTTTGTCTTCTTTTCTTAGACCACTCTATCCTGTTTTCTAGCATCTATCTTTTGAACTGTTGGTAATGGAGGATCCAGTGTGATGTAGACTTCATCATTTTCTATAATGCCTTCTGGCTCATGTTTCCACTGTTTTTCAGCCACTTCTCTACCATAATGTTTGCATGATTTGTCTTCCCTTTGTGGATCAGCTGATGAGCTCAAAACTGCTGCTTCTTCAAAGCAGACTGAGTGGAGACTTCATTCATTTCCCTTTGTCTCCTTTAAACCCAGCTGCATTTTGAGGCTTTGTCTTGGTGCACTTAAAACATTTTACTAAGTTAGGTGTTATATAGTATCACTTGTCTGAGTTCTTGTTTTATGTTCAGTACTCCTCTGCCATATAGCCACCCCTTTTGGACTTTGGCCTGTTTATTCCTGCTAAATGAGAGTTCTACAGCCCAGCTGTTTCTGAAGGGAAATTGCACTGTGAGCAATGCTGTCATCTGTGAGTAGGAATATGATTTTTTGCTGTAATGCCCCATTCCCCTCGTTTTCATTATAACATTTTGCATAGTGATGCCAACCCTCAGCCTAAGTGGTACACAACTGTGCAGTGTGATCTTTACAGGGTAATGCTGTGAGTGACTCACCTACCCCTTTATTAAAATATTAAAAGAAGGTGCAGTGTATTAACCTTATCTAATAATTTGTATTTTGTACAAATTGTTTAATAAAATTATTTAAAAACCTTTTCATAATAAATGATATTCAGCAAGCCATGTAGTTGAGTGATTTGAGCTGATCTTGTTCCATAATGGCGGCACTGTGGGTTCTTTTTCAGTGCTTTTTGTTAATTCAAATTATTTTTGTTATCAAGAACCTGTCAAAAAGTAAGGTTTTTTTATTTAGAGCCCTACCTGACTTGGCACAGGAAAGGGGTATAGCTTGGTCCCATGGAGAAAAGAGATAGATGTCAGTTTGCTTGTGTGTTTTTGTGCTTCTCTTAAGGACTTTGGAATTGAGGTATACTTAATTTTGAAAAATTTGGAATTTTCCACTTAGAACAAAAATGTGTTCCTCTACTTGTTCACTTTTAGACTATATTTAGCATTTCAGGTGATAGTTATCAGTGAAATATGTGGCACCCTGATGAGTAGCAGTGCAGGGGGACAGCAGGAGTTCTGAAGTGTTGAAACTAGACTGGGGTGGACTGTGCCACTGGGAGCACTAGAAGGTAGACAGAAGATAAACGAATGTTGAACATAGTGTATTGGAAATGGCATGTCCTCCATCATATCTTCAGTTAGGTTTGTGTTGAAAATCGGTTTCATAAATTGCATAAACAGCTTTTCAGTTAGTGAAAGAAACTGTTGCCACCTTTTCTTCCATAAAATAAGGGAGCAGTGATGTTGTTGGCCTTTGGGCTAGGATCCCAAAGACTGGTTGATTATTGCATTTACTACAGGTTATATTTTGAGTGTGATTGGTGAGAAGAATGTGTATAAAGTAAGTCTTCTGTTTAAAAAAAAAAGGTTTAATTTTACATATTTATTATTAGTGTTGTTGCAAAAATGTATTCATTATAAACTTGCTTGTTTTTAGTTGTAACCAGAAGCTACAGAGGAAGGAAAGCTGAACCTGTCAATGCTAATGGACTTCCTCCCACAGAAACTAGCAAGTAAGTAGGTAGGCTGATTTGCAGTTCAGTTCAACATGTATTTTATTGATTTATTTAACTTCAGGTTGTCTTTTGCAGCCAGTCCATATCATAGTTATCTTCCTGCTGCTTTTGTCCATTGCTAACAACAGATCTTCCAGCATACCTGTGGTGGGACAGCCTCATCATCATTTTCATTTTTATTACCCTACTTTATTTAGGTAAAATAGACATTAGCTGCAGATGCTGTTCAGCTCTGCCCTGCTGTGGAACAGAACTGAATTGATTTTGGTGCACTCTGGCTTCTTAACATCCTACTACAGTCAGGTTCCTTGTATATTATCAGAGTTACATGACCGGACGTCCTCCTCTTCCAGACTCATGGTCACCAAAGTGTGTTTGTGGTACTGAGACTGCAGCAGTGTGCACACTGTTAAGTTTGGTTCTCTAAGGGGTGTTGCTACAAGACAGAAAGTGATTTCCATTTAAGAAGTTAAGCTGATACAGCAAAAGACCGATGGAACCTCTGAGTTGTAGTTGTTTGAACAGTGAAGCAGTAAGAAAGGAAGCTCTTCCTATACAGTACTGAATCAGAGTTGGAGGACTTAGCACACACAACTGCTGAATCATAGCAGATTTTAGATGTCTTCATTATGTAAGGTGAAACATATGAGGGTAGGTTATCTTCCTCATTAGCTAAAAACAGTAGATGTCAGACTAGCAGGCATGTTTCCAGTAAAGCAGTAATTATTCCCAGTCTTCTTGTAACAACCGTAAGCATAAGTGAGGGGCCTAAGCATAGAATAGTGTCATTCCTGACTTGTGAGTACACTGCTTTTGCTTTACTTGACAGCTTTCAGGATGTTCATCATTACATTAATCCTGCAGCAGCCTAAGCTGTATGGGCACATTCGACTTGCTCTAACCACCAAGGGGCTCAAGGAGAACCACATAAAATCAGTGGTTAGGGTGCCAATTGTTCAGAACTTTCTTGCCATTGAGGTGTGCTATTCTTGTGGTCTTTGAGGGAGTTGACAGTCAGCAAGAGCTTCTTCAAGGCTTGACAGATAAGTACCCTTCTGAGGAAGACCTTCAGAAAATGTTTTTATTTCCAGAAAAACTTTGTTGTTTTATACCCCAAGCAGACTCCACAAAGATTTTTTTCTCAGGTAGATGACAAATGTTGGGAGGTGTGGTGGGGAAGAGGTAACTGGGAACATACGTTTTGGGAGTGTAATGATTTGGCAGACTTAAAAACATCCCTGACAGAGTACTCTGTCAGAACTATTGGATGAGCAAATGGATGTAACTAAGGGAAATTACTTTTTTGAGCCAGGATACAGGGTCTGAAGTGTGTAGACATAATAAGGCCTTGTTATGTTTAGTTCTGGTGGCAGCCAAAAAAAAATATTACTAGAAAATGGAAATCAATGTAGTGAATAAAGTAATGGAGATAAAATAACTGGAAATGGGGTCTTGAGAAAAGAGTAAGAGCAAATTACATAGAAAAAAAAGAAATTTTGTGAACAACACATGAAGAATAATGTCTTGGAGGTTTAGTGAGGTTTAAGGGAAGGCAGGAATGGATCAATGTATGTAATTTTGGAGTCATATTTGTATGAAATAGCTATATAATACTTGCAACTGTGAACATGTTCACATTTTTTTATTAAAATACAAGATTAGGTTCAGAAAAAAAGAAAAACTTGGTTCCTTCTTGAGAAAATTGTTTTACCTAGTGCAAGCAATTACTGTGACTGTTACAAGACCACTTTGGCAGAAGATTTGTTTATTTTCTGGTGTGATTTTTGTATGGAAAGCTTGTTAAAAAGTTACTTTCTGAAATATTTATCTAGTAGTGTGAATAATTCTAGTTTGGGGCCTAATAAAGCAGTTTTGGAGGTTGTCACTTTCTCGAACATTTTTTTTTCTGTCAGAATATTCACCACGTCTTCCAAGCTCTAGTAATTGCAACTGAGGCTTTTTTTTTTTTATTATGAACCATGGAGCATGCTACTGGCTGTTCATTTCTTGTCACCTCTATCCACAAGAAAAGAAAAATGGTGAAGAACCTTTATTACGCTGGCTTCTTCTCTGCCTCAGCCACTGATGGGTGACTCTGCTGCAGCCAAATCTGTGTCCTCAAGCCACACATGGTTTTCTGTCGTTACTTGGAAACCACCAACGATATCATCTGCAGCTGATACGGTGTGCTGTGTAGCCATGGAAGAACCACGTTTGTCAGTCTACCACGTAGCCAGGCTAAGATACCGGATTCTCAGACTAGTGCTTCTAATTTGAGTCATTCTGTTTCTCAGGTGTCGTTAAACATTTAACTTCCCAATCTTCCTGACTTTGTACAGGAAAGGTCTGTTAGGCTTTTCCAAAGGTTTATTTCAAGTATTTACCTCCTTAAGCTCTGGTCCCTCACTGCATGACAAGAGAAAAATAATTCCATCTCTTTCTGATACTGATTCTCAGTCAGACTAACAAGGATTGGACTGAAAGGGGATTTTCTCTGTTAATTCTCCTCAGGCAATAAATTGTGATTCTGAAGAAAGTGATCAAAAGTTGTCTTTTCCATCTGAATCAACCTTTGGATATTCGGATATGATCAGATCTGATGCCGGCAATTTCAGATTCTTAAATCTCCAAAGTTCTTCCGTCTCTCGCAAAATGCCCTGCCTGCATGAGATTCCCCTGATCTTATTTGCCATTTTCAGTGGCAGTCATGTCCAGTGACGCTCCACTAAAAGAAGTAAAATTGCCTTTGGGGGGGGGGGGGGCTCTCTACAGCCTTCCTTCTCTCTACAGCGATATCTCATAACCTTTTTGGTTAGATGCATCTATTGGTCAAGTTAGTGAAGGTGTTTAGTGTGCTAATTTTTGAGCTAGCTAAGTTTCTGTTTAAACTTTTATTCTGTCTTCTGGCAGGCTTCTTCCTCTACCTTCTTCAGGTTAAAAAAAAAAGTCTTTTACTTTTTCCATTGCTGCTGATGTTCATATTGATCACTGCTGTAGTAGCCGTGGCTGTATGTGGTTATATCCTGACAAGGGCATAACAGCTGGCCATCTTCCAAAGCTTCAGGGCACGTTCCATGCACTCAAACTCTCAGGCAGCTCGAAATGAGATGACTAAAAGACAAATTTGGGTGCCAAGCTCTCCAGAGCCATACTACTGCCAAAGAGTATGCTCCTCTAATGCTTTCAAGGATTGATGGCCGTATTGGTGCTGTTCCTTTGCTGGGCAAATAAGTTTCCTTTGCAGAAAAACTTCCATTTTGTAAATATTTGTGTTTTATCACTTACCTCTTCATGGAAGTTATTTTAAATCTAGGAGTTTGTGTTTTAACAGACTGTCACGTGACTATATCATACTGTCAGATGGGAGAAGTCTTTTTTCCTATTAGTTTAAAAGTTCTGTAAAGTAACTGAAAGTCCTTTTTTCTCTGGATAAATTGTTATATATTTTTAGAGCCCCTAAGGCAGCTTGTCGTCAACTCTGACTTCCTTCCGGAAGCTCTTACAGCCAAGCGGATGCTAAATGTATCGCCTCACATTCCTTTGGACCACATAAGGGAGGCCGAGAGGGGGATTGTGTCGACTGAACATCTCAGAATCTCCATATGCTATGCCCAGGCTTGCGTCCTGGAGGGGGTCACTTCAGTGCCGCTGCACATCAGAAACAACACGGGAGACAGCAGTTATGAGTTAAAAGTCCAGAGTGATTGGCGTAAGCTCGGATGCTACGGGCTGTCTCCTGTGGAAGGGACCATCATAATCCCACTGGTCAACTATCATTCACCTCAAGCTGGGCAGCCCCCAGCCAGTAAGTTGCTGACCTACCACAATCTGCCTGCTTCATTGGGTGCATGGAGCTAAGGTACATACTGAAGAGCAGACTGTAAAATCCTGCACCAGGCAACAACAGAAAAAGAAAAGTAAATTACCAATATTGCGATTGGCAAGCTGGAATGTTGGGATATTACACCTCAGCCTCTCTGATGATCTTCACCAGGTCAGCAACTCCAGGAAAGCAGCCATCATCGATCATGAACTCAAGAGGCTCCACATCGATATTGCTGCACTGCAGGAGACCAGACTTCCAGCAAATGGTATCCTCAGAGAACTGGACTGCACATTCTTCTGGTAGGAGAAGGAACCACAGGAGCGATTGCATGGCATTAAATTTGCAGTGAGAAATTCCCTGATGTCCTCAATCAAACCACCATCAAAAGGCACAGCTCGAATCCTCTTTCTCTGCCTCTCAGCGTCTTCAGGCCTAGTGATTATCCTGAGTGTCTATGCTCCCGCAATTTGCTCTTCAGCTGAGACAGAGCATGAGTTTTACATGGAGCATCAGACTGCTATCAGAGGGATAACCTATCAAAGAACACCTGTTCATGCTTGGAGACCTCAGTGCCTGAGTTGGAGGTGACCATGATTCCTGTCCCAACAGCATCTGATTGTTTGGCGTGAGCAAGCTGAACAAAAATGGGCAGAGATTGTTAGAGTTGTGTTCTTGCCACAATCTCTGCATGACCAACACATTCTTTACCACCAAACCTAACCACAGAGTATCCTGGTGACACCCAAGGTCCCTTCACTGGCACCAGCTGGATCTTGTCATCACTAGTAGATGCCTGCAAACCTGTGTCCTTATCACCTGCAGCTATCACAGTGCTGACTGTGACACAGATCACTCCCTGGTTGGCAGCAAGGTGCATCTCCAGCCTAAATGAATCCACTGCTCAAAGCAGAAAGAACACGCTCGTATCAACACTGCCAGGACATCAGTGCCAGATCTGTGAGAGCATTTCACTGATAATATTGCAGAGGCCCTGAAGGACTGCCCACAAACCAGTGTCGAAGCCAGGTGGAACTATATCCGTGACATCACTTACAACTCCGCCATGGATACCTTTGGTAAAAGAGAGAGGCAGAACCCAGACTGGTTTGAAGCAGGAATTGCTGAGATTGAACCATCACTCGCAGCCAAGCGAGCAGCACTGCTCAACTACAAGAGGGAGCCTTCAGAGGTAATTCTAGCTGCACTCAGGAAGGCCATAAATGACGCCCAGCGTATAATTCGACAGTGTGCCATCAACTAAGAAGATAAGAAAAACTGCAGTTAAGGCACACTGAACCAGGCTGCAAAGTAAAGGTTTTTAGTAATAGATTAAAAACACACAAGCGCTTTCATCCTGCCACAATGCAGGACTTTTTCAAGTGACTAAAAAACACACATCTCCCAGCGTTTTAAATTAATGGGAGATGTGTGTGTTTTATTCACTTGAAAAAGTCCTGCATTGTGGCAGGACGAAAGCACTTGTGTGTTTTTAATCTACTATTAAAAACCTTTACTGTGCAGCCTGGTTCAGTGCGCCTTAACCGCAGTTGTTCTTATTTGTTTTACTTTTGCGGTCAATCCGTTTTTATTGGTATAATGTGCCAACAACTACTGGCTGAATCTCTGTCATACCGTCCAACTCGCTACTGACTTTGGTAACATCCATGCCATGTAGGAGGGCATAAAGAAAGCCTTCGGCAGCTGTACAGTCAAGATTACGCCCCTAAAATCTGCCTCTGCTGAAGTCCTACCTCATTCTATAAACAGGTGGAGGGATGGGCAGAGCATTACCAGGAGCTCTACTCAGAGGAGACCATTGTTGCTGACACAATGCACAACCCCTTCCCTATCATGGAAGAGCCTGATAATCCACCATCTGTAGAAGAGCTCAGTAAAGCCATTTCCTCCCTTGTCTGCGGTATAGCTCCAGGAAAGGATGGCATTCTCCCAGAGGTCATCAAAGTTGGCAAGAAGTGCTCTCCTTGACCACCTGTGTGAGCTCCTGCTACAGTGATGGCAGGAAGAAACAGTGTCCCAGGATATGCGTGATGCCAACATCATTACACTGTATAAGAAGAAAGGTGACCAAACTGACTGCAACAACTACCATGTAGTATCCCTCCTCAGTGTTGTTGGGAAGGCCTTCACCTGCATAGTTCTAAACAGGCTGCAATCACTCGCAGAATGTGTTTACACTGAGGTGCAGTGTGGATTCAGAACAGGAAGGTCTACAATCGACATAATCTTCTCACTAAGGCAGCTGCAAGATAAGTGTCCCAAGCAAAGGAAACCATTGTACAATTGCCTTCATTGATCCAACTAAGGCGTTCCACTTGGTCAGCAGGAAAGGCCTCTTCACCCTGTTACAGAGGATTGGATATCCCCACAAATTCCTGAAGATGATTACATCCTTCCACGAGGACATGCATGATCTGAAGTAGTTTACTTCATTTGATTGTCAACCTGTGGGAATACGGATCTGTGTCAGATCCGAGCCGGCAAAAATTACTAACATCAGCTCCGTGCTCCGGACTCCTCCCCTTACCTTCCACTCCCAGATCTCGTTTGGCTCGATTTGTGAAAGCATCGTGTCTCTGAAGCTCCAGTTAGCAGGGTATTTTTCTGGTATTGTAAGTTAATTTTTGTTTTATTAGACTTTTTAGCTTAGAGTAGGTACCCTTTCTCCCCTCCCATCACTTTGGCGTCATGTGTAGGCCTGTAGCAGTTGGTAGATAGTGTAGTTTGTCTCTCTGTGCCCCCCCTTCTAGTCAGTTTAGTGTGTGGTGAGTGGGTTTGTGATAAAGTTTTAAGTGGAAAGTTTTGTCTTTTCTTTCCTTAGGATAGCTGAAAAGCTTCTTTTTAAGCGCTGCACAGTGTGTGTCCAATAAGCTCTCACCAGCGGATGGCCACATTCTGTGTACTGTGTTTAGGTGTGGCCCACCTTAATGTTGACTGTGTCATTTGTGCGGGGTTCAACCCCTGGGCGTTGAAAGACAGAAAGGCTAAGTTGGCCCTTAAGGGGCTTCTTCCTGCCACTGATCCTCCCTCCACGTTCTTGGCTTCAGTCATGGCGGCTGCCGTGGTGGTCTCTCCTGCTTCTCTGCCACTAGCCTCCCCTTCATCCTAGGCTGAGACTCAAGCTCCCACTTCTAAGCCTGTGGTAGTGGAGCAGAGGAGGGGTAGAGAGCAGGAGAGAGTCGAGGCCGATAGAGAAGAGGAAGAGGTCTCCAGATCTCGCATTACCCAGTAAATCTGCTTGGATCTGTGACCCCCCCCCCAGCTCCGATCTCCGAGGTTCTCCGCAAAGACGGAGGAGGCACACACAGTCTCCCGGGCTTCAGCTCCCCGACCAGCCAGGTCGGAGTCTGTGGCCTCGCCTCGGTCCACCTGGTCTCTCCCGGACATGGATCTGAATAAGATGATGAGCTTTATCCGTACACAGATCCAGATGGGGTTCTTGTCAGCCCCCCCCCCTCCCTCAGGAGGGGGCAGCTCACTTCCTTTTTTTCACCCTATTACTCCTTCCCCAATCCGACCTTCGGCGTTGGAGTTCTCTGATCCGAGGTTGGCCTTGGTCGAGGCGTTGGTGCCGATGGTCCTCACATCCTCGATGCTGGCAACTGCCTGGAGCATCTCAGATCTGACCAGTTTGGATCCGAGCTGCTCTTTGAGTCGGAGCCTGGGGTTTGGATCTGAGGGAGTGGAACCTATACCATCAGCTCCAACGTTGTCGGTCCAGGTTTCCTCTCTTGGAGTTCCGGCTGGCTTCAATTCTCGCATTGGACCCAGGGAGACCGGCCTCCTTATTGGCTTCACAGGAGGTCTGCTCTCCTTCGGCATTCGATGTGGTAGAACTGGTCCTCTCAGTCGGACCGAGGTCCCCAACTGCCCCTTTGGGCTCCACCCAGACCTCTCAGCTCTGTCTATGGTCTCCATCATCTTACCAGAGGGACAGCGCATGCCCGAAGGGCCCCAGACAGTTCCCCCAGAGGAACAGATGGCTTACGAGCACTCCCCGGAGAGCCCCACGGGAGATGTGCCTCACAAGCATACGTGTAAAAGGAGGCACTTGGGCTCCCCTGAGTCCCTAACAGAGGACACAAACTTAGATGATGAGGAGGGCTCCCCAAGGTCACCTCCTGACGATGTCTCCTTTGGGAGACATCATGGAGATCCTGCGCCAGTGCGGAGGTTGTTTTGCCCCCAAGCCCTCCTCTGATGAGTGTTTGTGTTTCTGGAGGCCTTTGGCATGGGCCCATCTACATCTTGGGTGTCCCCCCCCCCCCAGCAGATCCTTTAGTGGATTTGGTCACCTTGCGGGCGTAAAAGGAACCTGATACTGTGGAGCCGATCCCCAAGCACCCCGATAAGGTTTTGAGTCCCCCTATAGACAGGCCTTCCTGGAATAAGGGCTCCTCTGTGGACAGTATGTTGGTAGCAGCAAGCCACTAAGAGGGAACTATCTCAGGAAAGTTCCTCGGTCCACCCTCCTGACCGAGAGTCTTGGATGATGGACCAGCTAGGGAAGCGGATGTATGCTTCAGCTACCTTTTCAATAAGGGTGCTGAACTTCTTGGCCCATGTTACGAGACTCCAACGCGACCTGGTGAAGGAGCTGGAGGAGTCTCCACCCAAGTTCATGTCGCAGGAGGACAAGGCTTTGTTCTCCACAAAAATGGCCACTTTGAGAGCAATATCGAATACGTCCATGCGACTCCTCTCCCATGCAATGGAAGGAGCGGCTAGGGCAGCTGGGTCTGGTGTGTCCATGAGGCGTAACGCCTGGCCCAGGTTGTGCCAATTTACCGAACCCTTTAAGGTGTCCTTTGCCAATGCCCGTTATGATGGCTTGACTCTGTTCGGTAAGACAGTCAAGGAGATGCTAGTCCAGAGTGAGAAGGACAGGAAGATACTCTCTGCCATCGGGAACCGCTTTTCTAACCTTCAAAGGTCCTTTTCCCAGAACCAGAGAGAGCAAAAGAAGATGTGGTTCCTGAAGTCTCAGTATTCCTGAGACATTCAGGGCTCTTCTTACCCCAGAGGTAGAGGGGGACAGAATGGATGCCGGCCCAGAGGCCGAGGAGGTCTGCGAAACATCGGGTCTTGAGAACCTTTCTCAGACAGACCCGGGCAGCAACCCTGAGGGGTTGCCCAACTGCTCTACTCCGGAGGCAGTCGGGGGACAATTGTCTTTGCACCCAGCAGCTTGGGAGTCCATAAGAACGGACCGCTGGGTGCTGCAAATAATACCCAGAGAATATTCTGTCCTCTTCCTGGGTTCTCCAACCCGTCCCAAACACCTCCTGGACATTCCACCCACGCAAAGGAAGGCAGCAGCACAGGAAACTTCCAAGCTGCTAGGAAAACAAGCCATCGAAACTGTCCCCCCAGATCAGTCCGTATCGGGCTTCTACTCCAGGTTCTTTTTGGTGCCAAAGAAAACAGGGGACTTGAGGCCCATTCTGGACCTCTCTACCGTGAAGCTGTCAGTGGCCAAAGAAAAGTTCCAGATGGTCATACTACAGTCCATCATGCCGTACCTACAAGAGAGCGACTGGATGTGCTTGTTAGATCTCCAGGAAGCTTACTATCACATAAAGATGTACAGAAGCTCCAGGAGGTTCCTCCACTTCCGTCTAGGGGCCAATCATTACCAATTTCGAGCCCTACCCTTTGGTCTCACCAGCTCCCAGGGTGTTTACCAAAGTGATGGCAGTGGTAGTGGCTCACCTGAGGCTTCAGGGGATTCAGGTCTTGTCCGTACCTGGACGATTGGCTCTTCACTGCTCCCACCAGGCATCTACTTTCCCAAACCAGAGACTACTTTCTGACACTTGCCCTGAGTTTTGGTATCACAATCAACACATCCAAATC
The DNA here is from genome assembly GCF_019279795.1 of Protopterus annectens. Classification (NCBI taxonomy): domain Eukaryota; kingdom Metazoa; phylum Chordata; order Ceratodontiformes; family Protopteridae; genus Protopterus; species Protopterus annectens. Next base: position 1,448,986,524 of record NC_056733.1, read on the forward strand.
TCTACTAGAGCCTGTATAAGTGATAGAGTACATTGGTGCCAGGATACACACACTCCAGGGCAAAGTGTTCCTGACCTCTGTGAGAGTTCAAAACCTCAGGATGCATGTCTCCCTAATTTATCATTTTCATCTCCCGACAGTGGAATCTGTATGGAGGGCCCGAATACACATGTGGATTCTTCAGTGGACTTTGGCGGTTCAGTGGTCCCTGTTGGATTAACCACTAACCTATCCTTTCCACCTAAGTCAAGTGTGTCAGATATCCCTCATATGGTGGTTAAGCTGTCCGGACATTTTGGAGGGATGACCCTTCATTCCAGCCCTGGCCCAAGCCATAGTGACCACGGATGCCTCCTAACTTGGGGGAGGGGGGGGCATTGTTCAGCAGGACAGTCCAAGGCCTGTGGTCCCCCATGGAGACCAGTTTGCATGTCAGTGTCCTACAGATGAGGGCGGTCCTTCTAGCATTCATGCCTTTCTTCCTGTGGGGACGATTGCTATTCAGTCAGACATGTCTGTAGTCTGGTACATCAACAAACAGGGAGGGGCCAGATCTTATCCCCTTTGTCATGAGGCCATGAGAGTGTGGGAATGGGTGATCTCCACCTGTTGCTTTCTTATCGCAACACATATTCCGGAACAGTCCAACATTCTAGCAGACAGGCCAAGTCGGATCATTCTGATGCCTTACGAGTGGTCTCTGAATCCGTCAGTAGCGGAACAGATCTTCAGCGAGTGGGGTCAACCTTGCTGCGATCTCTTCATATTTCCTTCCAATGCGAAGTGCAGCAGGTTTTTCGCTCCGAACCCCCCGCTGGGGGAGTCCCCCAGAGACACTGTAGGTCATGCTTGGCCTTCCAGTCTTCAGTATGCTTACCCTCCAGTCCCTCTCATTCCGAGGTTTCTGCAGAAGGCTTGTCAACTGCGAAGCAAGGTGATCCTCATTGCTCCATTCTGGCCTTGCCAGGTATGGTTTCCTTTCCTCTAATCTCACCTTCTGGCTCCACCTTGGATCCTAGATCCTTTCAGGATCTGATTTCACACCCATTGGAGGTGCCTCATCTGAATCTGGACAGCCTGAAGCTCACAACTTGACTGCTCCAGTTCCCGTGATCGCTAGGACTCCTGGACTTTCCTCCTCAGTTGTCTATTTTGGTAGCTGCTCATACGTTTTCAACCAGAAAGGTTTATCGCTGCAAGTGGAAACATTTTTCTTTTTGGGCCTCTCAGGGGGAGTTTGGATCCTTTCATGGCTCCTATTTTTGCTATCCTTGATTTCCTCGATGATATTTTCCAGCACGGAGCTAGTTCTTCTGTCAAAGTTCAGTTGGCTGCCATTTCTCATTTTCATGTGGGTGAGAATTCTGCATCCTTGGCATCTTCTAAACTATGTAAAGCCTTTATTAAAGGCACTTGTTTGCTACACTCCCGGTCAAAGATCCTCTCCCCCCGTGGGACCTTACTATGGTTCTTCAAGCTCTGGTCGCTCCGCCTTTCGACCCCGCCGCTACTGTTGATCTAAAATTTCTGTCGTGGAAAACAGCTTTTCTGGTCGCTATTACCTCTGCTAGGAGGGTCTCGGAATTGCAGGCCTTGTCCATAAAATTCCCGTACATGATTTTTCATAAAGATAGAGTTTCCCTTCGCACCAGTCCATCCTTTCTTCCTAAGGTGGCATCACAGTCAGTGTCAATCAGACTATAAATTTGCTTGTGTTCTTTCCCAATTTTACCAGCAAAATGGAATACAGACTACACATGTTGGATGTTCACAGACAGTTACAATTCTTTTTACACAGGACAAAAAATTTTCGTAAATCTGATCAATTCTTTGTTTCTTTCTGTAGACCCTTTTTGGGCAAACCTATTTCCAAGGTCACGATAGTTAGATGGATTTCTTCATGCATCCTGCAGGTCTACAAGGACAAAGGCATGTCACCTCCAGGTCAGGTTAAAGCTCATTCCACCAGGTCCATGGCTACATCTGCAGCTTTCTGGTCTAGGGTATTTTTAGATGACATTTGCTCGGCAGCTACTTGGTCCTCATTTCATATGTTTATCTCCCATCATAAATTGGATTTGACATCTAGAAGGAGAGCATCCTTTGGCCCCCCGGTGCTCAGGAATATCCTTACATGAAGGCCACCCAGGAGTTTAGTAGCTGGGGACTTTGTCCCACAGTTTGAAGATCAAGTGAAGTAAACTACTTCAGATTAAGAAGTCATGTACTCACCATAACCTTCCATCTGAGTAGTTGTACTTCATTTGTCTTCAACCTTCTTCCCCCGGACCTTTGGCGCATGTTCATCCTGCGGGCTGTAAGTATAGGTCACAAGTATGTTATCAGGTTGGGTTATAAGTGTAAGTTCAGCAAACTCGATCTGGGGATGGAAGGCAAGGGAGGTGGATTATGGGTAAGGGGAGGAGTCTGGAGCTCGGAGCTGATGCTAGTAATCTTTGCCGGCTTGGATCCAACATGGATCCGTATTCCCACAGGTTGAAGACAAATGAAGTACAACTACTCAGATGGAATGTTATGGTGAGTGCATAACTTCCTTTTATTGTATATTATGATGGCTCAATCTCAGGCCCATTCCCAATCCGGAGTATTGTGAAGCAAGGGTGTGTACTTGCTCTGACACTCTTCGGCATCTTTTTCTCTCTGTTACTGTCCCATGCCTTTAACAAGTCCGAAGATGGTGTATACATTCACCCTAGAAGTGTTGTTAATCTCTTCAACCTTTCACACCAAGTGAAGACCAAGGTGCAGACAGTACTGATCACAGAGATGCTGTTTACAAATGACATTGCCCTGACTGCTCACAGTGGAGAGGCACTACAATGCCTCATAAGCTCCTTTGCTGGTGCTTGCAGAGAGTTTGGCCTCACAGTCAGCCTTCGGAAGACCACCATCATGGGTCAGGATGTCAGCAGCACCCCCCACATCTTCATCAGTGATCACACTATCGTGGAGATGAAGGACTTCACTGCCTGGGCTCCATCATCACCAGCAAACTCTCCCTGGACACTGAACTGAATACCTGGATTGGTAAGGCAGCAACAACAATGGCACACCTAACAGTGAGGGTCTGGCACAACTCCAAATTGACCATCGACACTAAGATGAAGGTCTACCAAGCGTGTGTGCTTAGTATGCTATTCTATGGTAGTGAAACATTGACCCTGTACTCTTTCCAAGAATGTAGGCTCGGAAAAAACAGCATCAGTAAACCGACTAATGCTCTACAAAAAGAATAAATCCACGAACTTGCAAGCTAGTAATGCAAACTTTTTATTCCATAAAGCGCTTTTCGTCTGGCTGGATAGCTAGACTTCTTCAGATGCAATTAAATATTCAAAACACAGTATATAACATGAACGTCAGTCAGCTGATCTGCCCTACTAATTAGAACAGCTGATCAACACCAACCAATGCATATACATACCCTCACAGCCTAAGCCAAAATGCCTTAAACACACATACCACGAATTATATCTACTTCTAGATAAATTAATTAAAACCTACTAACATATTTATTAGTTTAAATCATAATTTATCTATCTATAAATATTCTAAAAACTTGTAAAATACTTAATATACTCTATGAAAAGTATAGAAGTCAGAAACCATATATATATATATATATATATATATATATATATGTGTGTGTATATATAAATGAGTTTCTGACTTTAATTATGTACATACTCCAAAAAGCATGTAATTTAAACAAACTAAAACAGTTAAACTAATGATGCATAACTCATACATCTCTCCTACTGGGACAACTCTATTTAGTAAAATAATATAATATAATAAACATAACATGTAAAATTCATAAAATGTTTGCTATGTAGAATAATATACATTTCTGCCTAAAAGTTTTTTTTTTAAAAAACTGCTTTAAAAATATATAGCTGTGATTATCTTAAAAAAGACTTTTCAGTTTTAAAATACATTTGATAGAATGCATCCCATTAAGACCTGGATAGAGACAAGCAAATGTACGTAGTTGCCAAAACAATTCCATTTTTTCAAGTAACAAATGTACTGGGCCACCTCTAACATCTGAGGTTACACATTCTATAGCTCTAAACATAAAACCATGATTAGGAAAAGAGTGAGTGTGTCTAGCTAGGGCATTGTCTAGTTTGTTATTTCTAATGGTATACAAATGTTCATATACTCTGCCTCTCAACCTTCTATCAGCCTTTCCGATATAGAAGGCAGAGCAGCTGTGACACCTAACAAGATAGACCACTCATTTTGTATTACAATCAAACATATGTTTAATAGTATATCTAACCTCTCTGACAGAGAATTTTGTCCCTACCTCTATGTATCTACAATATGGGCACATATGACATTTATACATGCCCCCATGTTTTGTACTAAAATTAGTAGGTTTATGAGTTTCTAACAGATTCTTCAAATTCTTACCTTTCTTAAAGACTACCTTAGGAAAATCATGTAGTTCTTTAACAGTAGGTAGGTCTGTTTTCATAAATTCCCAATTCTTTTGTATTGTTTACAAAATCGTAGCTATCCATATAAAATGTGAGAATAAGACTACATGGGTCCACAGGTTTACTAGGTAGCTCATCCAATAAAGTGCCCTCCTGGGCAAATAACACTGTCTAAACCTATGTTAGAGGGTTTAGGGACTAAAATAGGTCTACAAGTACCTAAAATTCTCTTTTTTATTACTTCTTGACTTATTTCATCCAGTAATACATCCGGATAGTCCCTCTTTTTAAACATTTCTACTAGTTTGTTACGTTCCTCCAAAAAGTCCTGTTCATCTGAGACCATTCAGGCTGCCCTTACTAATTGTCCTTTTACTACGGAATATTTTTGAAATGATGGGTGGCAACTACTATAATGAAGGAATGTGTTGGAATAAGTTTCCTTTCAAAATGTACTTGCTTTCCAACATTTGTTTATCCTGTCCTTTCTTAAATCTATATCAAGGTAAGATATTCTATCACTGTTAAAACAGTGTGTAAATTTTAAAAAATCAGTAGTGTTATTCAACTGATTAACCAAGGACAAGGCTTCATTTTCATTTCCCTTGAGTAAAATAAATATATCATCCAGGAAGCGAGTGTAAAAACTAATCTGTTCCATAATGTGGGTCACTCCAAAAATGTGTTCCTGTTCCCAAAATGCCATAAGTAGGTTGGCAAAACTGCTACCACAGGGGGAGCCCATAGCAACCCCTATCTATTGTAAAAAGTATCTGTTGTTGAAAGTAATACAGTTGTTGGTCAAAACAATGTCCAACAACTCTTCTGTTAGTTTTACTTCGCTTTGGGGGGCCCCCATCCTGTGTAGCAGTAAGCCTACCCATTCTTTAACTTCATTGTGTGGGATGGAAGAATATAAGTCCCTTACATCAATTGTAAGGAAATTAAAATCATCCCTGTATTCTAAGTTGTTCACGTTGGCCAAAAAGGTCCAGGAATCCTTACAAATTGGACTTTGTTGGGTTACATATTTTTTAAGCATATGGTCAATAAATTTTGAGCAAGCATAAGTAATGCTGGCTCTAGCATCCACTAATGGTCTCATAGGGGGGTTAGTGATAGACTTGTGAATCTTTGGAACTCCAAACGTGGGTATTCTTGATGCTGGTGTGTCAAGAAAATTAGCAATTCCTACATCTATCCTTGCTTCAATAAACAACTCATCAAAAATAGAACGAATTCTAGCATAAGCTGTGTTTAGCTTATTTTTAGATACTTCAGTGTATGTTTCACTTGCTAAAATATCTTCCATTTTTTTAATATATTCATCCAAGTCTAGTATCACTAACCCACCCCCTTTGTCCGGTTTCATTGATGTTCATTGTGTTTCACTGTTGCAGTCATGACTGTAGGGTTCTCCCCTGCCGGCAGGCAGCCCCAGGTCGGCCAGAATCCCAAAGTCTGGGTCCGGCGTCGGCTGTTCATCCATGCTCCCTGACGTCAGAGCGCCAGGAGTATAAAACTGACAGCCGACTCCATCTTCTCCAGTCTTTCTTGCCGCGCGGTGATAGCAGTTCGCAAGTGCCGGTCGGCTGACTCCTGACGAATTTTTCTATATACTTTGGTCCGAAGACTTTCTTCTCCACTCAAAGCTAAGTACCCCGTTGGGGAAACTTTTTACTTGCTCCACTCCAATGTCAGAAAAAGTTAATAATTGTATTTCATGTGGGAAGCAAATACCTCATAAGGATTTTCATTCTTACTGTATTCCTTGCTTAGGCCCTGACCATGACGTAGCTAGTTGTCGGTTTTGTGCTAGATTCAATCAGCGTACAATTAAGCGAAGGTACGATTTTGCTTTTCATTACTTCGGTAGGCGCTTTAACTACAAAATGTCGTCGGATACGGTTCTGGCTACCGGAGTTCACAAACGTCGCAAGGATAAAGACAGGCCTCCGAGGTCCAAATCTGATGATAGCGCACAAGCGGAGCCAGCTTCAGGTTCAGCCGTCGTCAGTGAGGCGCTTTTGCAGCCCCTGTCGTCGGCCATTTCAGAACCGATGGCCAAAACGGACTCTCATGAGGAGCCAACCAGGCCTTTAAATATTTCTGTTGCAGGACCTTCGGACAATGATCCTTCAGATGGGTCCGGAGCCGCTGTGCAGGTACCGGCTTCCGAAGCGGTTTTCAGGCCTACTCAGCTACTAGTAAAGGCAAAGACTCCTTCTAAATCAAAGACTTCAACACAGGCCTCTTCTGAACCAGCTCCCAAGTCACAGAAACAGTTACTCAAGATGGCGGAGGATTTACTTACTATGATTAGGGGTTCACATCCCCCTCCAGACAAAAGGCCAAGGCAGGATGTTTATTATGATTCCTCTGATCAGGCTTCTGTTTCTTCAGTTTCTTCTTCTGATCAGGAATATTCTTTCCCTCCTTATGAGGATTCTGATGCTGAAGAATCCATTCCTTCAGCTTCTCCCCCAGAGGATTTCTCTTTTGGGGAAACTTTGCATGAAATGAGGGAACATTTCCACTGGGAAGGACAGGAGTATTCGGAATCCAAGAAAAGACTGAGGGATTTTCTTCTTCTTCCCCAACATAGACCCCTGGCTATTCCTCCTGTTTTGGATATTGTGGATGATGCCTTTTCAGAGGCTAACTTAACCCCTGACTCTTTTCCTCCTGCTCCTGTTAAGCCTGATAGATATTACAGGGTTCCTGATTCCCATCAGTTTTTATACAAGAACCCTGCTGCTGACCCTGAAACCATTTCTCAGGGTCCTAAGGGAGTTAAGGCCGCTTCTGCCAAAAATCCCATTCCTACTGAAAAGGATTCTCGATCTTTAGAAAGATGGGGCAAAAAGGTGTATACCTCTGCTACTTTGTCCTTAGGGCTTTAAACTGTCAGTTTCATATGCTTAAATACCAGCAATTTCTCTTGTCGGTCTTAAAACAAAAGCTTACTTCCATTTCTGCCTGTGCAGATGATAAGGAATTATATGACTTATTGCATGCCACTGAACAGATTGGGTTACATGGCCTCCTGCATCCTTCTCATACCATATGCAAGACTACACATGAGGAAAATACAGTGGTACCTAAAAAGTGTATGGTCTCAGCATTGCCACAGTTTAGACATACTGATCTCCGTCCTTCCTTGCCTTCAAAAGGAATTTCTTTGGTGGTCCAGGGCATGTGCTCTAAACAAAGGGAAACCCTTCCGTCTGCCTCCTGCCACTCAGATTCTAACCATGGACGCCTCGTATTATGCTTGGGGAGCCCATTTTCAGGGCAATTGCTTGCAGGGCCTTTGGACAAAGGATCAGAAGCACCTGCATATCAATTTAAAGGAAATGTTAGCCGTTCAGAAAGCTCTATTGGCCTTCAGGAATCTTTTACAACTAGGACAACTGCTAATACGGACAGACAACACCACAGTTATGTGGTACATAAACAAGCAAGGGGGATCTCATTCCTACCCCCTTTGCAGACTAGCCATGGATCTATGGAACACAGCTCTAGCTTGCAATCTGGATCTTCAAGCTCAGTTTCTACCAGGGAAACAAAACTTCATGGCAGACAGTATGAGCAGAAACCTTTCGGATCCACACGATTGGATGCTGGACACCAAAATATTCAGGATGATAACAGCAGTCTGGGGATGTCCTCACATAGACCTCTTTGCATCCCATCTCAATCATCAACTACAGAATTTTTGCACCAGGACTTTCCACAGAGAAGCTTGGAAAGTGGACGCCCTGTCATTCAGTTGGAGGAACCTCTCGGGATATGCCTTTCCGCCTCTTCCTCTTCTTCCACGGGTTTTATTGAAGATAAAACAGGACAAGCCCAAGATGATAATCTTGCTGGCTCCAAATTGGCCTCTGCAGTTTTGGTATCCAACTCTAAAAAAACCTATGTCTGGAGCCCCCTTGTGTTTTACCTCAGTCTCCGAACCTTCTGTCCCAACATCAGGGTCAGGTTCTACACTCTCATGTCAGAACTCTCAGCCTAGCGGCCTGGTTAATCCAGGGCCTTTGATTTCTTCTTTACTGCCCAAGCAGGTTATGGATGTCATTTTAGAAGCTAGACGTCCTAGCACTAGAAAATCTTATGCAGGAAAATGGAAAAGATTTTGTTCCTGGATGCAGGCTCAGGATTCTGATCCTCTTCTTCCTAACATTACTTTAATTTTACTTTACTTGACAGATCTCTTACATAAGGGTCTCTCTTTCTCTTCCATTAAGATACATGCCTCTGCTATTTCTGCTCATTATAATACAGACCCTCCCATCTTTTCCCACCAGTTCATGAGACAGCTTCTCAGAGGAGCTAAGAACTTAAGACCTCCTAGATTTCCTCCCATTCCTGCTTGGGATCTCAACTATGTTTTGGAAAAAATAACCTTGCCTCCTTTTGAGCCTGCTGCCTCTTCTGACATCAAGTTTTTATCCTGGAAGACAGCTATCCTGTTAGCCCTAACCTCTGCCAGGAGAGTTTCAGAGTTACAAGCTCTTATGGCTGTGGAACCTTATATTATTTTTCATCAAGACGGGGTGTCTTTGAGGACTAATCCTACCTTCATGCCTAAGGTGGTTTCCAAAGTGGCTTTAAATCAAACTATCCACTTGCCAACCTTTTTCCCCACCCCTCAAAATAAAGGGGAAAGGATCTTACATTCCTTGGATGTACACAGACAACTACGTTTTTACCTGAATAGAACCAAGGACATCAGAAAATCAGAACAATTGTTGGTTTCTTATGCTTCAAGTTCCCAAGGTAAAGCCATTTCAAAACAGACCATTTCTAAATGGATTGCTCATGGAATCAGATTTTGTTATTCTCATCATGGAAAGCAAATCCCAGGGAGTATACGGACTCATTCCACCAGAGCTGCTGCCACTTCTGCGGCCTTCCTCAGGGGAGTTCCTACCAAGGACATTTTGGAAGCTGCAACTTGGAGTTCAGTGCATACTTTTTCTAAGCACTACAATCTACCTCTCTACTCTAAGTCTAGGGCAGGTTTTGCCTCTGCAGTCTTGCAGGGCCTTTTAGCCGCCCCTTCCTCTTTATGACCACCTCCCTTTCTTTCAGCTTTGGGATTCTACCCTACAGTCATGACTGCAACAGTGAAACGCGATGAACATAGTACAGTGGTGTACACCTACCATAAATGTAGATGTTCGAGTGTCTTCACTGTTGCAGTCTGGGTTTCCCTCCCTCCTGTCCCCTCTTATTTTTACTTTTGTGTATTTCCTTTTTTCACCATTCTTCTGAGGTGTATTTGCAAAGGTTATGGGACCTTTTTCATTTTGGGACTCCTGACATCTGGGGCAAGAAAAACTGGAGAAGATGGCGTCGGCTGTCAGCTTTATACTCCTGGCGCTCTGACGTCAGGGAGCATGGATGAACAGCCGACGCCGGACCCAGACTTTGGGATTCTGGCCGACCTGGGGCTGCCTGCCTGCAGGGGAGAACCCTACAGTCATGACTGCAACAGTGAAGACACTCTGTCAAATAAATTATTAAAAATCAGACTGTAAAATCATTAGGCTTTTTAAAATGACAGTCAACAACACAGGAGGTTCAGATGCAAAAGTTTACTAGTGTACACCAGGAGGCAAAAGACCATACAATACAAGTATAGAATTTTGTCTAACATAAGGTGGGAAATACTGAATGTTTTATACAGTCTGCATTCAAGTTATTCCCACCTTACTGACGTGGTTAGTCACAAGGCATCTACATCACTTTTGCTAACAGTATTCTATTCATTTAATAACGCTGATGTAATGCATTTAAAAAAATTTCCTTTAACTACAATACGGCCTTGCTATCCATCTGGTCAGTTATAATGTCTTCCTGTAAGTTTACTTCTCTTATCAGTACAATACAATAGCAGATTCAGTTTTTAATTCATTCTCTTACACAGCTGCGTTCTAATCTTACAAGGCTGAATTCTGAAACTACAGGAAGGAAAAGATTTTATTATACAAGGACGCGGGAAGGGAATGGAAGATTTATATGTTCAATCTCCTGACCCAGCAGATAATCTCTTATGAAAAACATCACATTGAGCTTTCTGAGCTAACAGCTGCCAGGGTCAGGGGTCAAAGCACACTGCAGTTTCAGAAGTTACTTGCATTTGCACATGAATTTTATCCCTTCTGTTATATGATTAATAGAATAAAATGCATTATTAACTACTTTGCTTTTAAACTAGCATTTCACATATATTTAAATACATATTTCTCTAACACACTCGAACATCTACATTTATGGTAGGTGTACACAACTGTACTTTCTCACTCTGGCTTGCTGAAGCACAGATAAAGCTTCCTTTTCTTCTCTAGTGATGTTGAATTTCAAAGTACAACTTTTTTTATTGTTATTTTTGTTTGAAGTTACTTGGTTAAAAAAATCTAATATACACACTTTTTCAAACAAAGCTATAGTAGGTTGTAATTGAGGGCAGAAAGTACTAGATACATAAAATGGTGTTACTGTGTGTTGCCCCTCCCCAAACAAAACTTTAAAATTATGTTTTCTTGTGAACAGTTTAAAATCTGTAATTAATTCTGTTACGTTAGATGTCCTTCAAGGATGCAACTGCAGTCCTGACATATGGGTTGTCCTGCCTCAGGCAGCCCTTCGGTCGGCCGGATTCCAAAGTCTGGGTCCGGCGTCTGCTGATGTCGCCCTTTCCCCGACGTCAGAGTGCCTGGGGTATAAAAGCGTCAGCCGACGCCATCTTTTCCAGTCTTTCTTGCCGCGCAGCGCCCGAAGCAGAAGCAGTTCGCAAGTGCCGGTTGACCAGCTCCTGTGTTTTCAGCTACTGAAGTCTTCAAAAAATCTAAGTACCCCCGTTGGGGACCTTTTCTTGCCTCAGCCGATGTCAGATAAAACTGTAAAAGTTAATAATTGTTTAACTTGTTGGAAACAAATACCTCATAAGGATTTCCACTCTTACTGCTTACCCTTCCTAGGCCCAGAACACGTCTCGGCCTGTACAGCTTGTGCTTCTTTCAATAAACGCACTCTTAGGCGTCGGACAGAGTTTGCACAGGATTATTTTGGGGAAAAATTCTGTTATATCATGCCGTCTGAGCTTCCGACAGCACATTTACCTAAAAAATGGAAGGATAAGGACCGACACCCGCGGTTTCGGCCGACACCACGCTTAGGCCTACCGCGAGTGTCTCGGTCTCTTCTGAGCCGGTTTCACAACCGCTACAGACTGACGACACCGCCCCACTGGTTACTTCGGTACCGGAGGCCAGCTCGGTGCCGGTTTCTGTTCTCCCCTCTGAGACCGTAGCCCAGGATATTTCTAACACCATTTCAATGGATAAGACTACTCCAGCACGCGGGGCTGCCAGGCCTCCAGTGTCTATGTCCATTAAGGCCTACACACGTGCTAAGGCTGCCAAACAGGCTAAGTCTCTCCCTCCAAGATCTGTTTCTCTGGGATCCACTTCTGGTTCTCAAATTTTAAGTTTAGCTGAGGACCTTATTTCTTTAATTAGGGGCTCTCAGCCACATCCAGATAGAGGCTCTCAGCTGCCTTCTGTCAAGAGGCCTAGGGTTGAGCAGGTAGATCCCCAGTCCTCTGATGAGGCCTCAGGTGATTCTGCACATTCAGACTACCAGGAGAGGCCTTCCCGGCCTACGTTGATTCTGATGCGGAGGAATCCATTCCCTCTGCTTCTCCTCCTGAGGAGTTTTCCTTTGGGGAAACGCTTCATTCCATGAGGGAACACTTCAAATGGCAAGGCCAAGAATACTCAGATTCTAGGAAAAGGTTAAGGGAATTTTTAAAGCTACCTCAGCATAGACCCTTAGCTATTCCTCCAGTTTTAAATGTTTTAGATGATGTGTACTTAGAATCTAGTGTTTCCACTGACTGCCTTCCCCCTGCTCCTGTCAAGCCAGACAGGTACTACAGGGTCCCAGACACATCAATTTCTGTACAAGGGCCATACTGCTGACCCTGAAACTATTTCTCAGGGGCCTAAAGGGGTTTCCTCCACTACTGCTAAGAATCCACTTCCTTCGGAAAGAGATTCTAGGGCTTTAGAAAGGTGGGGCAAGAAAGTATATACATCTTCCACCCTTTCTATGCGAGCATTAAATTGTCAATTTCATATGATTCAGTATCAGGAATACATGTTGGATGACTTGCAAAAGAAATTGGCTTCCCCTGAACCATTAGATAGAAAGGGGTTACAGGAATTGGTTTATAATACTCAGCAGGTTAGCAACCAATGTGAGAGTGTTCAATCTCGCCGTTTGTTCTTACAAATGGGTGTCGAGCCGATCCTCAGCTCCGAGTTGGCCGCTTAGCAAAGCTCTGCATCTAGGAGAAGTTCGAGACCAACCTACCTCCCACAATTCCCTCTGCCTCTACCTCAGATCTAGTTTGCCGCTGCAACCGATCGCATCGATTTTGAGAGCTCTGACCAACTTTGGGAAGATAAGCTATTTCTACTTATATTTCTTGTAAAATCTTTTTTTTGGGAAACTTATCTTTAGTGTGTGTGTGTGTGTGTCTGATTCATCCTTGGCTACTCTAATATATATATATAATTTATATATATATATATATATATATATATATATATATATATATATATATATATATATACTTTAGTTTCCTTAGGGGCCTACCCCTCCTAGTTCTAGGTTTAGGGTTGATATTGATTTTTGCTATTAGTATTGCTGTGTTTGTGGACTTGAGTCCAACCATTTTCAAACTGTTATTTGGTATAATTGTTTGTTTTTTCAACAGGATATGTCTGAAAAAGCTAAGTTGGGTTTTAAGAGGTGTCAGTGTGGGCAAAAGATGTCTGTCACTGGCAACCATAGCTCCTGTGTCTAGTGACTTGGCCCTCTCCATCTACAAGAAGACTGTTCTATTTGTCATTCTTTTAGTGGAAGGGTCATGACAGATAGACGCAGGAAGCTTATGGATAGGGGTCTTTTGAAGCCTTCCTTCCAAGAGGAGCTTGACAAGTCGGACTAGGCTTCTAAGTCCTCGAAGGGATCGAAGACATCGGAGCCCATGTCATCGGCTCCGAGCTCTTCGTTTAAAGTTTGTTCACTGGTTCCACAGGCTTCGGGGCCGAGTGTCGAGCTTCTTACTGTGACCGAGCCTCGAGTCTTGGAACCGGTGTCGGAGCTTCCACCTCCTGCCTTATTGAGGTCGGTACCGTCCTTGGTTTCTTTGACCCGTTCTTCCAGGCCCCTCTCCGACACAGACGTAGATCATGTGGTGCAGAAGTTAATGGAGAACACGGCCCTGTCGAAACTCATTTCAGTCTCCTCCCAATTGGTGTCGAGACTTGAAGGCCTTCCCTTATCTCCATCTGGTCCTCCTCCGAGGCCTACACAGCTTTCGGAGCCGAGAGATGTTGATCTGATGATTGTGGAGCCCTTGGTGCCGGAACCGTCCCTTCCTCGGTCGGCACCGTTGACCTCGACTCCGTCGGAGCCGTTGGCGGACTTGCGGAACCGACGATCCCTCCTTGGCTCCGGGACCGAGAGTCGAACCGATCTTTCGGTGCCGACTCTCCCCCTCGGTGCCTCGGCACGGATCACTTCGGCTCCGTCCTCAGGGTCGATGCCCTTGGCCTCCGCGTCAGAGACACTTCCGCGTTCTTCGGAACCGGAGGACTCCTCGGCTTGGGCTCCCGGGGCCTTTGACCTCATGAGGAAGGTATTGTCTTCTCAGACAACCACGTCAACAGAAACAAATTCTCTCTCCCATAAAGGTCCGTTGTCTACTTCTGCACCCACGACTACCCACAAGCGTAGAGCACCAGTGTCTCAGCCACTCCCAGAGGGAGCCCCTTCTTCCTCGGAGGCCTCATCGGAAGCCCCTCCCGATGGCGTTCTGAGGAAAAAGTTGTGCAAGAGGAGGCACTTAGATTCTCCACAAGAATCTTTAACATCGGATACTGACTTAGATGAGTCAGAAGGGTCCCCAAAATCACCCTCAGAGGATGTCTCCTTTGCTGACATCCTGGAGATCCTGAAGCAGAGAGGTGATTGGCAGGCCCTACCCCCTTCTGAGGATGAGTCGGTCCTGCTGAAGGCATTTGGTGCTCACCCTTCCTCCTCCTGGGTCACTCTGCCCTTCGACGAGTTAATGGAGTTAATTGCTCGAAGGGCGTGGGAGACTCCTGACACAGTGGAGCCAGTTCCCAGGAAACCTAACAAATACATAACTGCCCCTCAGGACAAGTCATACCTTACTAAGGGAGTTCCAGTGGACGCTATGGTGGTGGCTGCAGCCACTAAAAAGGAGATGTCCGAATCTTCCTAGTCTGTCCATCCCCCTAACAGAGACTCTAGGACCATGGACAGATATGGGAAGCGCATTTTCAGTTCAGCGACTTTCTCTATGCGATCGCTGAACTACTTGACACACTTTACATGATTACAGAGGGATCTAGTCAAAGAGTTGGGAGATACCCTCCATGGTAATGCAGATGCTGCTGTCTCGGACAAAGTTACAGCACAACCCAACACCCTTACATCCATAGTGAACTCGTCCATGAGGCTCATCTCAGATCGCCGAGGGTCGAGTAGGGCTGCAGCCTCAGCGATTGCTCTTCGTAGACAATCCTGGATGCGGCTGTGCTCCTTTGCGGAAGCCTTCAAGTCTTCCTTTACTAACGCCCCCTTTGATGGTGCCACTCTTTTTGGCCCCAAAGTAAAGGAGACCATAACCCGGTGTGAACAGGAAGGAAAGACTCTGTCTGCTGTTGGAGTCCGTTTTTCCACCCCATCCAGACCGTACCCCAAAGGGCAACGAGGTGGAAAGATGTGGTTTCGTAAACCCCAGGGTTCTTTCCCAGGCACACAGGGTGATGCCCCCCCCAGAGGCAGAGGAGGGGGCAGAAATGGAAGACGCCGCTCTGGCGGCAGAGGGGGTCCGCAGAACCAAGGTGACAGGGATACTATCCCTGGGAAGCCTTTCCAGCACTCCTGAGAGGAGGCCCGACTGTCCTGCTCTGGATGCAGTCGGGGGTCGTTTAGCTTTATACCCTCAGGCCTGGCAAAGCCTTACTTCAGACAATTGGGTAAAAAGCATTATCACCAGAGGTTACAAAATCCCCTTTGTATTTCCCCCATTACCACAAAGACAGTTCCCAGATGTACCACCCCATCTGCGAAAACCTGCAGCGATAGAAGTCTCAAAGCTGCTAGAAAAAAGTCATCCAACCAGTCCCGGCGGACCAAAGAGGATCCGGAACTTACTCAAGGATGTCCTTCAAGGATGCATCTGCAGTCATTACAAATGGGTTGTCCTGTCGTCAGGCAGCCCTTCGGTCGGCCGGATTCCAAAGTCTGGGTCTGGCCTCGGCTGGTGTCGCACTTCACCCAACGTCATAGCTGCAGTTATTCGGGTATAAAGGCATCAGCCGACGCCATTTTCCTCAGTCTTTCTTGCCGTGGCCGAAGCAGAAGCTGTTCGCAAGTGCCGGTTGGTCAGATCCAGAGATTACTACTACCGAATACTACTTGAAGACTTCTAAAAGCTAAGTACCCGTTGGGGACTCTTTCTTGCCTCAGCCGATGTCAGAGAAAGTGAATAACTGTTTATCTTGTGGGAAACAAATACCTCATAAAGATTTCCACTCCTACTGTATACATTGTTTAGGCCCAGACCACGACGTAGCAGCTTGTCTAGCCTGCGCTTTTTAACCGACGGACGCTTAGACGTCGGTCGGAGTTTGCTGAACAAATCTTCGGCTCTGATTTTGCCTACATTATGCCGTCGGATCCTCCGACAACGCAAATTTCCAAAAAACTAAAAGAAAAGGACCGACACTCGCGGTCCGCGGTCTCGGCCGAAACCGCGATTAAGCAAACCGCGAGTGTCTCGGTTTCGGCCGAAACCGAGCAAGCGGTTCTTTCTCCAGCCGAAACCATGCCTTCTACCGAGGCCTCCTCTAACCTGGTAGAATCAGCTTCTGAAATCCAGCCTTCTGTTGCGGTTTCTCAGGAATTATCAGACACAGTTCCCCTGGATATTTCAACCCCTGCATGTGGAGCTGCTAGGCCTCCTGCAGCCATGTCTATTAAGGCCTTTGCAAGGGCTAAAGCAGCCAAAGCTTCAAAAACTGTGCCTGCCAAACCCCCCTCACACAGGCCCAGCACTAGCTCTCATATGCTTTCTTTGGCTGAGGATTTAATTTCTTTAATTCGTGGATCCCAGCCTCATCCAGACAGGTCCTCTCTCCCACCTCCAGAAAAGAGACCTAGAGCAGAGCCCCCTGAACCAGTATCCACTGATGGTTCCTCTGATGAATCAGAACATACAGACCTTCCTGAGGCTTCTTATTCTCCTTACGAAGACTCTGATGCGGAAGAGTCCATTCCTTGACCTCTCCACCTGAGGAATTTTCCTTTGGGGAAACCTTGCATGCTATGAGGAACAATTTCAGTGGCAGGGCCAAGATTTCTCAGACTCCAGAAAAGGGTTAGAACCTTTCTACATTTGCCACAACATAGGCCTTTAGCTATACCTCCAGTTCTTTCTGTTGTAGATGATGCATTTAATGATGCTTGCACTGCTCCTGATTCATTACCTCCGGCTCCTGCTAAGCCCGATAGGTTCTACAGGGTCCCGGACACTCATCACCATTTATACAAGGCTCCTTTGCAGAGCCAGAGACTATCGCCCAGGGCCCTAAAGCTGAAGCAGCTACTTCTACTAAAAACCCGCAGGCCTCTGAAAGGGAATCCAGGTCCTTAGAGAGATGGGGTAAAAAGTTTACACTTCTGCTACCTTGTCAGCTAGGGCTTTGAACTGCCAATTTCATATGATTCAATATCAAGAGTTTATGCTTGACCAGTTAACTAAAAAGCTTTCCTCTGAAGAATCTTTAGATAAAAAATATGTTCAGGAAATGGTACATAACATACAGCAGGTTAGTAACCATTCTTTAAAATGTGGCTATGATGCACTGGAGGCTTCCTTTAGATCAGCCATGACTGGCACAGTTATCAGGAGACATGCATGGTTGAAAGAACAGGCATTACCAGACCATGTCAAATCAAAGCTTTTGGATGCACCCATGGACAAGGTCAATTTATTTGGTTCCCCTGCTCAGCAGGTACTAAAAAAGATGGAAGAGAAGGCGAAATCTGTACAAACGGTGAAAGATTTCTTACAGGTTCAACCTCCAAGGTTTAGCAGGAACTGGCCCTCCAAGAATTGGTCCTTTCTGGACTCCTCAAAGGCTCAGAGAGGCAGGAATATGCGTTCAAGAGGCAGAAACCAATCCAGGGGTGCCTACAGGGGACGCCAATGGCAAGGTAACAACCAGCGAGGCACGGACGCAGCCACCACCACTACAACACCTCAATCACAGTGACTTGACAGTGGCACCGCCTACCAGGGAACAACTAGAAGCACCCTTAGGCGGAAAATTAACCTTATTTTCAAAAAACTGGCATTGCATCACAAGGGAAAAATGGATTTTGCAAACTATAGACCAAGGTTACAGGTTCCATTTCCATACTCTACCAGGGAAGAGAGGAATGCCAAACCTACCACCTACTCAAAGGACAGAAGCTCTAAAACAAATATCTCAGCTATTAAGAATGAGAGCTGTGGAAAAGGTACCATCTATGGAGCAAGGAAAGGATTTTACTCCAGACTCTTCCTGGTACCAAGAAAAGAAAACAAATGGAGACCCATTCTAGACCTGTCCGCTTTAAACACATTCCTTATTGTTCCAAAATTCAAAATGCTGACCCTACAGCAGCTTCTTCCCATGCTGGGCAAGGAGTCTTGGCTGGTAACTCTAGATCTCAAGGAGGCATACCTGCACATCCCCATAAGACCAATTTGCAGAAGATACCTCAGATTTCTTGCAGGATCAGAGCATTATCAATTTTCAGCATTGCCCTTTGGCTTATCTACTGCACCCAGAGTGTTCACGAAATGCCTGGCATCAGTAATTGCTCATTGCAGACATCAGGGAATCCAAATTTATCCCTACCTGGACGACTGCCTGATACAAGCGGACAACAAAAGCAAGCTAGCAGAAGACTTACAAAGAGTCATTTACCTGCTGCAAGCCTTGGGATATACAGTCAATATAAAAAGTCAAGGCTGATTCCATCCCAAAGAATAACCTTTCTGGGTGCAGAGCTGGACACATCAAAACAAATGGCATTCCTAACTGCAGAAAAGAAAGAGCAACTACCTCTCTACTTCTTGGCATTAACAAAGCAGAACCACCTAACTGCAAGAAAAGTACTGCAAGCTCTAGGCTTCATGGCATCCTGCATAATTCTGGTCCCTCATGCCAGACTGCATATGAGAAAGCTACAGTGGTACCTAAGGAATTTGTGGTCCCAACACAAGCACAGCCTAGAAACCAAAATCCCAATAATCCCATGCCTGAAACAAGAGTTCCTATGGTGGGCTCAGGCCTGTCAATCAAACACAGGATTGCCCTTCTGCAACAGCCAACCAAGCCAAACCATCACGACAGATGCCTCAGACCTCGGTTGGGGGGCACACATGCTGGGCAAGTGCATACAAGGCTTATAGACTCAAGACCAGCTGCGCCTACACATAAATCTAAAGGAAATGCTGGCAGTAAAATTGGCAATCCAGTCATTCAGACCATTTCTCCAAGAAGGTCAGTTGATGATAAGGACAGACAACACCACAGTTATGTGGTACATCAACAAACAGGGAGGCACCCATTCATACCCTCTATGCTGGCTGGCACTGGACCTATGGGATGTGCCCCTGAGCTACAACATTCAGTTACAAGCAATTTTTGTACCGGGAAAAGAAAACATTCTAGCAGACATATTAAGCAGAACAACCACAGATGCCCACGAATGGATGCTTCATCCGGACATCTTCAAAGCCATCACAAGGGAATGGGGATTACCACAAATAGACTTGTTTGCATCCCCATTCAATCACCAGCTAAAGAAATTCTGCACAAGGACGTACCACCCACTTGCTTGGAAGGTCGACTCCCTATCTTTCAGTTGGAAAAACCTGACAGCATACGCATTTCCACCACTTCCTTTGATGCACAAGATGCTTCTGAAGATCAAAGAGGACCGTCCAAGGATCATCCTGATAGCTCCAGACTGGCCAAGACAACATTGGTACCCATTGCTGAGGAGCATGTCTCGGGAACAAATATGGACACTACCCCTAATCCCATTACTGTTAACACAGGACAACTACAACATCCTGCATCCAAACCTGAAAACTCTGCAGCTAACTGCCTGGAACATTACATAACAGAAAATAACCCAAATTTATCCCAAAGGGTTAAAGACATAATCCTGGAGGCTCGCAGACCGTCAACAAGAAAGAATTATGCAGCAAAATGGAAAAGATATCTCATTTGGAGTACTGCAAAGGGAGAAGATGTGACTCTGGTAAACATGGCCAACATCCTAGAGTACTTGGCAGAGCTCTTCCACACAGGCCTGTCCTATTCTTCCATCAAGATACATGCATCAGCTATTTCAGCACAATACAGCTTGGATCCTCCTGTCTTCTCTCATCCCCTGCTCAGACAGTTTCTGAGAGGAATTAAAAATGTAAAACCTCCCAGGAAACCACCATTGCCAGCATGGGACTTGAACTTTGTGCTAGAAAAATTGACACTTCCTCCTTTCGAGCCAGCAGCAACAGCAGAATTACAATAGTTATCCTGGAAGGCTGCTTTCTTGCTGGCAATAACTTCAGCAAGAAGGGTCTCTGAACTACAGGCATTAATGGCAGTGCAACCCTTCCTGATCTTCCATCAAGATAGAGTGTCCATGAGAACAAATCCTACATTTATGCCTAAGGTGGTATCCAAAGTGTCATTAAATCAGGCTATCCACTTACCTACATTCTTCCCAAACCCACAGAACAGGGGAGAAAGACTTTTTGCATACCTTGGATGTACACAGACAGTTACGCTACTACCTGGACAGGACTAAGTCCAATAGAAAAACTGACCAGCTTCTGGTAGCATATGCCACAGGAAAGGAAGGAAAACCAATTTCAAAACAATCTCCAAATGGATAGGAAATTGCATTAGATTTTGTTACTCCTACCATGGAAAGAAAACCCCAGAGAACATCAGGCCTCACTCCACAAGGGCTACAGCTACTACCACAGCTTTCTTACGAGGAGTGGCTACCAAGGACATTATAGAGGCTGCTACTTAGACCTCCGTGCATACATTTGCCAAGCATTACAATTTACCTTTATACTCTAGAATCCCGAGCAGGTTTTGCCACTGCTGTTTTGCAAGGGATCCTAGCTACACCATAATCTCTACTCTTTCCTCCTCCCCTTGTTTAGCTATGGTATTCTACCCATTTGTAATGACTGCAGATGCATCCTTGAAGGACATAGTACAGTTTTGTACCTACCATAAATGTAGATGTCCGATAGGAATGCATCTGCAGTCAGGATTACCCACCCACCTTCCCCTCTGAGGTACTCCTAGGGTATTTGCCAGCCTTCAGCTAGCTTGGGGGGGATCTGTTATGGTGTATTTGTTTGTATATATGTACATACATGCTTATTTTTTGTGTTTGCTCTCTACTATTTGGAATCATTGGCATTTATCCAAATTTAGCCTTCCAAGAGGGCACCTGGCATCTGGGGCAAGAAACACTGAGGAAAATGGCGTCGGCTGATGCCTTTATACCCGAATAACTGCAGCTATGACGTCGGGTGAAGCGCGACACCAGCCGAGGCCAGACCCAGACTTTGGAATCCGGCCGACCGAAGGGCTGCCTGACGACAGGACAACCCATTTGTAATGACTGCAGATGCATTCCTATCGGACATCTACATTTATGGTAGGTACAAAACTGTACTTTCTTTTTAGTTCCAAAAAAGACAGGGGACTGGAGGCCAATTCTGGACCTAAGCAATCTCAATACATTTGTGAAGAAAGAAAAGTTCCGGATGGTCACGCTTCAATCGATCCTTCCATTTTTACAGAAGGACGACTGGATGTGCTCAATAGATCTCAGGGACGCCTACTACCACATCAAAATGGCCAGAGTGTCCAGAGATCACCTGCGCTTCCGGCTGGGAGCCAGCCACTTTCAGTTTCGGGCCCTGCCCTTTGGTCTAACCTCAGCCCCCAGGGTTTTCACCAAATGCATGGCAGTGGTAGCGTCTCACTTGAGACGCCTAGGATTCCGGGTGTTTCCATATCTGGACGACTGGCTCCTTATTGCCACCACCGAGCGTCAACTGATACAGGCCAGGGACTACACAATCAGCCTTTGTGCTCAGCTAGGGATTTCGATAAATTTTGAAAAATTTGCGTTACAGCCCTCGCAGCATATTTCATTTATAGGCGCAGATCTAGATACCCGTTCTATGCTACTAAAACTACTCCTCACAAGAATAGCTTCCCTGCAAGATCACGTATCTCTCCTGCTATTGTCCAAGAAGTCCTCAGCCAATCTAGTCCTGAAAGTCTTAGGGCTCATGTCAGCTTCCCTCATTGCAGTTCCCATGGGGAGGCTACACATGAGAGTTCTCCAATGGCTGCTGTTCGCACAGTGGTCGTTCCAGCAGTTACCGCTGACACACGAGATTCACATAACGAATACCTGCAAAGCACACCTGTCTTGGTGGTTACAGAATCACAATTTCATCAGCGGCCGGCCGTTTGTGTTACCTAAACCAACAGCCGCAGTGACCACGGACGCTTCCCTGATAGGGTGGGGGGGCATCTTTCAGGGACAGACAGTCCAAGGCGAATGGTCCAGCTTAGAGTACAACTTGCACATAAATGTTCTAGAGATGAGGGCAGTGTTTCTAGCGTTGCAACACTTCTCCCCCCTTCTACCTCTAGGGACCATTGCAGTACAGACGGACAACATGTCCGTAGTCTGGTACATAAACAGGGAGGAACCAAGTCTTACCAGTTGTGCAGAGAGGCCATGAGAATTTGGCAATGGGCAGAATCCACGGGTCGCTTTCTAATAGCAACGCACATCCCGGGGTTATCCAACGTCATAGCGGACAGGTTGAGCAGAGCCATCCTGTTATCTCATGAGTGGTCCCTCAATCAGAATGTGGCAGAAAGGATTTTCTGCAAATGAGGCCAGCCTTGCTGCGATCTGTTTGCGTCTCCAATGAACACCAAGTGCAGAAGCTACTTTGCCCTTTTACCCCCTCCAGGGGATGTCCCCAGGGATGCTCTGATTCACGATTGGCCCCCGGGTCTCCTGTACGCTTTCCCTCCTGTACCACTGATCCCGAAATTTCTTCAGAAAGCCAAGGACCAGGAGAGGACTATAATTCTCATTGCCCCATTCTGGCCTCGACAGATTTGGTTCCCCTTTCTTCAAGCCCACCAAATACGGGAGCCCTGGATTCTGGACCCAGTGCCAGACTTGCTGACTCATTCGTCAGGAGCTCCTCACCCGTCGCTCCTATCCCTCAAGTTAGCAGCTTGGCTGCTCTGCTTCCCTACTTAGCCAGGTCTGATCTTCTCTCTCCGGCGGTTCAGGACATTCTGGTCGCCTCTCATAAGGCTTCCACTACTAAAATCTATACCAGTAAGTGGAAACGTTTCGTCTACTGGGCGACTACACAACATGTGGATCCCTTAGTAGCCCCTCTAAACAAGATTTTGGAGTTCCTGTCCATGCTGTTTCACCAAGGAGCCTCTACTGCCACTTTAAAAGTTCAGTTGGCCGCTATTTCCAACTTTCACGTAGGAGAAAACGGAGCTCCCATTATGGCTCATAGGCTTTGTAAAGCCTTCATGAAAGGGTCCTTTCATCTCAGACCAACAGTTAGGTTACCTACAGCTCCTTGGAATCTAAATTTGCTCTTATCCCAACTAATTTTACCACCCTTTGAACCAGCTTCTTCCTGTTCCTTAAAGTTCTTGTCCTGGAAGACTCTTTTCCTAGTAGCTATCACTTCAGCCAGACGAGTATCAGAACTTCAGGCACTTTCCATCAAGCAGCCATATTTAATTTTTCACCCGGACAGGGTATCATTACGCACCAACCCTTCCTTCCTCCCTAAGGTTTGTTCGGTCAACAACATTAATCAGTCCATTGAGCTTCCTACATTTTTCAAAAACCACTCCAACAAGCTGGAATATATGTTACACAAATTGGGTGTTCATAGACAACTCAGATTCTACCTGGACAGAACTAAGGACCATAGGAAAGCGGACCAACTCTTTATAGCCTTTGCGGACAACAAAAAGGGCATGGCAGTGATGAAGCGCACACTTTCTAAATGGCTAACTAATTGTATAACCTTCGTTTATTCTGCTTCAAATCAGATTTTGCCCATCAAACCAAAGGGACATTTTACTAGGTCAGTTTCCACATCTCTGGCTCATGCGGCTCGTCTGCCATTGGATACTATTTGCGCAGCCGCCACTTGGTCTAAACCGCATACATTCATCACTCATTATAAAGTTGACAGGACTTCCAGGGATAGAGCATCTTTTGGTTCCACTGTGCTCAGGAACGTTCTTCCGTGAGTCACTCAGGGTAACGGAGCTAGGGACGCTACCCATTTGTAAGAACAAACGGCGAGATTGAACACTCTCACATAAAGAAGTTATGTCCTTACCATAACGTTCCATGTGGAGTGTTCATCTCGCCTTTGTTCTTACATCCCCACCCTCAGGTCTGGAAGAACGTACGGATTTAGAAGTCTGGTCTATTTGTCTCCCACTAGTGGTCTCTCTGTTGTTCCTACTGGCTTGAGCTAGTGTCTGATCCTTATGTATACTTATGTATCCTTTTATGCTCATAACCTTTGTTATTGCTGGATCTGGTCTTGTTTGCAAACTAGATCTGAGGTAGAGGCAGAGGGAATTGTGGGAGGTAGGTTGGTCTCGAGCTTCTCCTAGATGCAGAGCTTTGCTAAGCGGCCGACTCGGAGCCGAGGATCGGCTCCGACACCCATTTGTAAGAACAAAGGCGAGATGAACACTCCACATGGAACGTTATGGTAAGGACATAACTTCTTTTTTCCTTCAGTGTGGATATGATGCATTGGAAGCTTCATGTAGAGCAGCAATGACAGGTGCGGTCATACGCAGACATGCTTGGTTAAAGGAACAAACATTGCCAGACCATGTGAAAATTAAGCTTTTGGATGCACCACTAGAGAAACATAAGCTATTTGGTGCTACTGCACAAGAGGTTTTAAAGAAAATAGAGGAAAAGGCAAAATCAGTGCAAACAGTCAAAGATTTCCTCCAGGTACAGCCTCCAAGATTCAGCAGGAATTGGCCTTCTAAGCATTGGTCCTTTCCAGACACAGACAAATTTCAAAGAGGCAAAAACAGATGTGGCAGAGGTAGAGGGCAAACTCGAGGCTCCTACAGAGGACGTCAATGGCAGCCTCCGAACCAGAGAGGTGGGGCAGGACCTTCCACTGCTCCCCAGAGACAATCTCAATGACTTGACTTTGACTCCGCCATCCAGGGCTCAATTAGAAGCACCTTTGGGCGGAAAATTATCTTTATTCTCACAAAATTGGCACAATATTACAAAGGACAAATGGATACTGGACATAATAGACAAAGGATACAGATTCCATTTTCATACACTACCAACAAGACATGGCAGGCCAAACCTGCCACCAAATCAAAGGGCAGAGGCACTCAAACAAATAACAAACCTACTTCAAATAAGAGCAATAGAAAAGGTTCCTTCTGCAGAACGAGGCCAAGGATTTTATTCAAGACTGTTCCTTGTTCCAAGAAAAGAAAACCAATGGAGACCCATTCTGGACTTGTCCACACTGAATACTTACCTTATTGTGCCAAAATTCAAAATGCTGACTTTACAGCAACTCCTTCCCATGCTGGGCAAGGGGTCTTGGCTGGTAACTCTGGACCTCAAGGAGGCATACCTGCATGTCCCAATCAGACAAAGTTGCAGAATTTACCTCAGATTTCTTGTAGGCTCAGAGCATTATCAATTCTCAGCATTGCCCTTTGGCTTATCTACTGCGCCCAGAGTGTTCACGAGATGCCTGGCATCAGTAATTGCACATTGCAGACTTCAGGGGATACAAATATACCCTTACCTGAACGACTGCCTTATACAAGTGGACAGCCAACAAGCCTTGTTAAAAAACTTGGACTATGTCATTCACCTACTGCAGGCCTTGGGATACACAGTCAATATTCAGAAATCAAGTCTCGTACCATCCCAACAAATACCTTTCCCGGGTGCCACACTGGACACAAACACCCAGATGGCATTTCTGTCAAAAGAAAAACAAAAACAATTACCAGAATACTTCAGAAAATTAGCAACACACACCCAGATGACTGCAAGGAAAATACTGCAGGCCCTGGGATGTCCTTCAAGGATGCATCTGCAGTCCTAACATATGGGTTGTCCTGCCTCAGGCAGCCCTTCAGTCGGCCGGATTCCAAAGTCTGGGTCTGGCCTCGGCTGATGTCGCACTTCACCCGACGTCTTAGCTCCTGTGAATTGGGTATAAAGGCATCAGCCGACGCCATTTTCCTCAGTCTTTCTTGCCGCGCGGTGCCCGAAGCAGAAGCTGTTCGCAAGTGCCGGTCGGTCAGATCCAGAGATTTCTACTACCGAAGACTTCTAAAAAGCTAAGTACCCCGTTGGGGACTCTTTCTTGCCTCAGCCGATGTCAGAAAAAGTAAATAATTGTTTAACTTGTGGGAAACAAATACCTCATAAGGATTTCCACTCTTACTGCCTTCCTTGCTTAGGCCCAGACCACGACGTATCAGCTTGTCTAGCCTGTGCTTCCTTCAGCCGACGGACACTTAGACGTCGGTCGGAGTTTGCAGAGGAGTTTTTTGGTCCCGCTTTGCTTACAAAAGGCCGCCGGAGACTCTGACTGCACAATTAGCTAAAAGCGTAGGAAAAGGACCGACACGCGGTCCGCGGTTTCGGCCGAAACCACGGTTAAGCCAACGAGTGTCTCGGTTTCGCTGAAACCGAGTCCTCGGTTCTTCCTTCGGCCGAAAGCTTGCCTCCGACAGCCGAGGCCTCACACAGCATGGCTGAATCTGCTACTGAAATTTCTCCTGCTGTAGCAGGCACCCAGGATTTATCAGATACTATTCCTTTAGACATATCTACTCCTGCACGTGGAGCTGCTAGGCCCCCTGCATCTATGTCTATCAAGGCTTTTTCTAGGGCTAAAGCAGCTAAATCTTCTAAGGCCTTGCCTGCTAAAACCCCCTCACACAGGCCTACCTCTAGTTCCCAAATGCTCAGCCTGGCTGAGGATCTCATTTCTTTGATCAGGGGATCCCAACCTCACCCAGACAGGGCCTCTCAACCCCCTCCAGAGAAGAGGCCTAGAGCAGAGCCCCCGGATCCAGTTTCTACAGACTATTCCTCGGATGATTCAGAAAACTCAAATCCTCCAGAAGGCCCTTATTCTCCATATGAGGATTCTGATGCAGAAGACTCCATTCCTTCTGCCTCTCCTCCTGAGGAATTTTCTTTTGGGGAAACCTTACATGCTATGAGAGAGCAATTTCAATGGCAAGGCCAGGATTTTTCAGATTCAAGGAAAAGGCTAAGAACCTTTTTACATTTACCACAGCATAGGCCTTTAGCCATTCCTCCAGTACTAACAGTTGTGGATGATGCATTTGGGTCCCGGACACACATTTTCACTTATATAAGGCTCCTATTGCAGATCCTGAAACCATTTCACAGGGCCCCAAAGCTGTAGCAGCTGCCTCTGCCAAAAACCCCCTCCCCTCTGAAAGAGAATCTAGAGCATTAGAGAGATGGGGTAAAAAAGTTTATACTTCTGCTACTCTTTCGGCTAGGGCCTTAAACTGTCAATTCCACATGATTCAGTATCAGGAATTTTTGTTAGACCAGCTAAATAAAAAACTGTCCTCTCCTGAACCTATAGACCGTAAGTCCCTTCAGGATTTGGTACATAACACTCAACAGGTCAGTAATCATTCCTTAAAATGCGGCTATGATGCACTGGAGGCTTCCTTTAGATCAGCTATGACTGGAACAGTGATCAGAAGGCATGCATGGTTAAAAGAGCAATCCTTACCAGACCATGTAAAGTCAAAGCTCCTAGATGCTCCCATGGAGAAACAAAGTTTGTTTGGCTCCCCTGCACAGCAAGTGCTAAAGAAGGTGGAAGAAAAAGCAAAATCTGTCCAAACAGTCAAGGATTTCTTACAGGTCCAGCCTCCGAGGTTTAGTAGAAATTGGCCTTCGAAGAATTGGTCCTTTCCAGACACCTCCAGAGCTCAGAGAGGCAGAAATAGGCCCAAGAGGCAGAGGTCAATCCAGAGGTGCCTACAGGGGACGTCAGTGGCAGCCTAACAACCAGAGAAGTACTGCCACAGATCCAGCTACTACCACTTCCACAGGACAGACACAATGACTTGACTCTGATACCGCCTACCAGGGAACAACTGGAAGCACCCTTAGGCGGAAAGCTAGCCTTATTTTCCGTAAACTGGCATTACATTACAGGAGACAAATGGATTTTACAGACAATAGACAAAGGCTACAGGTTTCACTTCCACACTCTTCCAAAAAAGAGAGGAATGCCAAACCTACCACCAAACCAAAAAACAAACGCTCTAGGACAAATCAACCACTTACTAAGGATGAGAGCTATAGAAAAGGTACCGCCTATGGAGCAAGGACAAGGATTTTACTCCAGACTTTTCCTGGTACCAAGGAAAGAAAACCAATGGAGGCCTATTCTCGACCTGTCCGCTCTGAACACATATCTCATTGTTCCAAAATTCAAACTGCTGACCCTACAGCAACTTCTTCCCATGCTGGGCAAGGAGTCTTGGCTGGTGACTCTAGATCTCAAGGAGGCATACCTGCACGTCCCTATACGACCAGATTGCAGAAGATACCTCAGATTTCTTGCAGGATCAGAGCATGATCAATTCTCAGCATTGCCCTTTGGCTTATCTACTGCGCCCAGAGTATTCACGAAATGCCTGGCATCAGTAATTGCTCATTGCAGGCTTCAGGGAATTCAGATTTATCCATACCTGGACGACTGCCTAATACAAGCGGACAACAAGACCAAATTAACAAAAGATTTGGAAAAGGTTATACAACTACTGCAAGCCCTGGGATACACAGTCAACATGAAAAAGTCAAGGCTGGTACCATCCCAAAGGATAACACTCTTGGGTGCAGAACTGGACACTTCAAATCAGATGGCATTCCTCACAGCAGAAAAGCAAAAGTAACTACCACTCTATTTCATGGCATTAACAACACAGAACCAGCTTACAGCAAGGAAAGTCCTGCAAGCCCTGGGTTACATGGCATCCTGCATAATATTGATTCCACATGACAGGCTGCATATGAGGAAGTTGCAATGGTACCTAAGGAATATATGGTCTCAACACAAGCACAGTCTAGAAGCCCAGATTCCAATAATTCCATGCCTGAAACAAGAATTCCTGTGGTGGGCTCAGGCCTGTCAGTTGAACAGAGGACTGCCTTTCCACAAACCTCACCCAAGCCAGACTATCACCACGGACGCCTCAGACCTAGGCTGGGGGGCACACATGGTGGACAAGTGTATACAAGGCCTATGGACACAAGACCAGCTGAACCTACACATAAATCAAAAAGAGATGCTGGCAGTGAAACAGGCAATTCAGACATTCAGACCGTTTCTTCAGCAGGGTCATTTGCTGATAAGGACGGACAACACCACAGTCATGTGGTATATCAACAAACAGGGAGCACACACTCATATCCTCTATGCCGGATGGCAATGGACCTGTGGAATGTGGCCCTGAACCTCAACATTCAGCTCCAGGCCATATTGGTGCCAGGAAAAGAAAATATACTAGCAGACACCTTAAGCAGAACTACCACGGATGCCCACGAATGGAAGCTGCATCCAGACATCTTCAAATCCATTACAAAGAAATGGGGACTACCAGAAATAGACCTGTTCGCATCCCCACACAACCACCAATTGAGGAAATTCTGCACAAGGACATACCACCCACTTGCTTGGAAGGTGGACTCTCTATCCTTCAGTTGGGAAAACCTGACAGCATATGCATTCCCACCTCTTCCTTTGATGCACAAAGTGCCACTGAAGATCAAAGAAGATCACCCAAGGATCATCCTGATAGCTCCAGACTGGCCGAGGCAGCATTGGTACCCGCTACTGAGGAGTATGTCTCGGACACACGCATGGCCTCTACCTCTAGTTCCTTTACTGCTAACACAGAACAACTTCAAGATCCTACATCCAAACTTGAAAACACTGCAGCTAGCTGCTTGGAATATTACATAAAACAAAATAACCCAGATTTATCTCAGAGGGTTAAAGACATTATCCTGGAGGCTCGCAGACCCTCCACAAGGAAGACTTATTCAGCCAAATGGAAAAGATACCTCATTTGGAGTGCAGCAAAAGGAGAAAATGTATCATTAGCAAACATAGCTAACATCCTGGAATATTTAGCAGAACTTTTTCACAATGGCCTGTCTTACTCCTCCATTAAGATTCATGCATCAGCAATTTCAGCAGAATACAACATGGATCCTCCAGTCTTCTCTCATCCTCTACTCAGGCAGTTTCTGAGAGGAATTAAAAATGTAAAGCCTCCAAGGAAGCCACCTTTGCCTACATGGGACCTTAACTTTGTGCTGGAAAAGTTAACACTTCCCCCTTTTGAACCAGCAGCAACAGCAGAATTACAGTTCTTATCTTGGAAAACTGCTTTCCTGCTTGCAATCACTTCAGCAAGAAGGGTTTCTGAATTACAGGCATTAATGGCAGTACAGCCCTTCCTTATCTTCCATCAGGATAGAGTGTCCTTGAGAACTAACCCTACTTTTATGCCAAAGGTGGTCTCCAGGGTATCATTGAACCAAGAAATCCACCTACCAACATTTTTCCCCAACCCACAGAACAGGGGGGAAAGACTACTACATACCTTGGATGTGCACAGGCAATTGCGCTACTATCTGGACAGAACCAAGAACAATAGAAAAACTGACCAGCTTCTGGTAGCATATGCAACAGGAATGGAAGGAAAAGCAATTCCAAAACAGACAATCTCAAAATGGATAGGAAATTGCATTAGATTTTGTTACTCTTTTCATGGAAAGACAACTCCAGAAAACATCAGACCTCACTCCACAAGGGCTACAGCCACTACTACAGCTTTCTTACGAGGAGTGGCTACCAAGGACATTTTAGAAGCTGCTACTTGGAGCTCCGTGCATACATTTGCCAAGCATTATAATCTACCTTTATACTCCAGGTCCCGAGCAGGTTTTGCAACTGCTGTTTTGCAAGGGATCTTAACTGCACCATAATCATCTTAGTGCCTCCTCCCCCAATTTGGCTATGGTATTCTACCCATATGTTAGGACTGCAGATGCATCCTTGAAGGACATAGTACAGTTTTGTACCTACCATAAATGTAGATGTCCGAGAGGTATGCATCTGCAGTCAGGATTACCCACCCTCCTTCCCCTCTGTGGTACTCCTAGGGTATTTGCCCATCTTGTAGCTAGCTGGGGGAATCTATTATGGTGTATTTGTTTGTATATATGTATATAGTTGTTTATTTTTGTTTGCTCTCTACTGTTTGGAATCATTTGCATTTATCCAAATTTAGCCTTCCTAGAGGGCACCTGGCAACTGGGGCAAGAAACACTGAGGAAAATGGCGTCGGCTGATGCCTTTATACCCAATTCACAGCAGCTATGACGTCGGGTGAAGTGCGACATCAGCCGAGGCCAGACCCAGACTTTGGAATCCGGCCGACCGAAGGGCTGCCTGAGGCAGGACAACCCATATGTTAGGACTGCAGATGCATACCTCTCGGACATCTACATTTATGGTAGGTACAAAACTGTACTTTTCATGGCATCTTGCATTCTTCTGATTCCACACGCAAGGCTGCATATGAGGAAACTACAATGGTATCTAAAAAGACTATGGTCTCAACACAGCCACAGCCTGGAAGCATTGATCCCACTCATTCCATGCCTTCAAAAGGAATTTCTGTGGTGGGCCCAAGCAAACCAGATAAACAAAGGTCTGCCTTTCAGCAAGCCTCATACAAGTCAAACCATAACAACAGATGCCTCAGACCATGGATGGGGGGCGCACATGGAGGGCAGATGCATTCAAGGACAATGGACACAAAAAGAAAAGCACCTGCACATCAACCAAAAAGAAATGCTGGCAGTGATACATACAATCAAGGCCTTTGAAAAGTTCATGCATCAGGGCCATCTACTAATAAAGACAGACAATACTACAGTTATGTGGTACATAAACAAGCAAGGAGGTACCCATTCCTACCCTCTTTGCAGACTGGCAATGAATCTCTGGGATATTTCCCTACAATTGAAAATACAACTACAATCCCAGTTTGTACCAGGGAAGGACAATGTTCTGGCGGACAGCCTAAGCAGAAACATCATGGATCCACACGAATGGATGTTGCATCCAGACATTTTCTTACAAATAACTCAAGCATGGGGAAGGCCGGACATAGATCTTTTTGCCTCCCACCTCAATCACCATCTGAAAAAGTTTTGCACAAGGACATACCATCCTCAAGCATGGAAGGTGGACGCTCTCTCCTTCAGTTGGAACTCTCTATCACTATATGCCTTCCCACCTCTTCCTTTGATGACCAAGGTGTTACTAAAGATCAAGACAGAGCAACCGAAAGTCATACTGATAGCTCCAGACTGGCCAAGACAACACTGGTACCCACTGCTACGGAGCTTGACACACACCAATCCGTGGCTCCTTCCTCAATGGCCACTTCTTCTGACACAACACAATTACAGGACACTGTACCCCAGCTTGAAGACATTGAAGCTGACAGCTTGGAAGATTCCATGACTATTCCTCAGGATACACTTTCCAAAAGGGTAAAAGATGTCATCCTGGAGGCGCGCAGACCTTCCACTAGAAAAACATACTCAGCAAAATGGAAGAGATTTCTTATCTGGAACAGCAAAAAGGGTCAAGACCCATCAGTGATGAGCATTCCACAGATCCTAGAATATTTGGCTGAAATGCTCCACAGTGGCCTTTCATATTCTTCCATAAAAATACATGCTTCAGCAATATCTGCCAAATATAACACTGATCCGCCTGTATTTTCTCACCCATTGCTAAGACAGTTTCTAAGGGGTATAAAGAACATCAACCCTCCAAGGAAACCACCAGTGCCTGCATGGGACCTCAACTTCATGCTGGAAAAATTAACTCTTCCTCCCTTTGAACCAGCAGCATCTTCAGAGTTGAAATTTCTGTCTTGGAAGACAGCTTTCCTTCTGGCAGTAACCTCAGCAAGAAGAGTCTCTGAGCTACAGGCCCTTATGGCAATACAACCATTTCTCATTTTTCATCAGGACAGAGTTTCTTTGAGAACCAATCCGTCATTCATGCCAAAGGTGGTATCCAGGGTATCACTGATTCAAGCTATTCACCTGCCTACCTTCTTTCCTAATCCTCAAAATAATGGAGAGAGACTTCTGCACACCTTGGACATACACAGACAGTTGCGCTACTACTTGGACAGAACAAAGTCTTTCAGAAAATCTGACCAGCTTTTTGTAGCTTGCGCTGCTGGATTGCAGGGAAAAGCAATTTCCAAACTGACAATTTCTAAATGGATTGGAAATTGCATTCAATTCTGCTACTCTTTTCATGGAAAAACTGTGCCAGCTGACATCAGGCCACATTCCACCAGAGCTACAGCCACCTCCACAGCCTTTTTAAGAGGAGTGGCAACAAAGGACATTTTAGAAGCTGCTACATGGAGCTCCGTGCATACATTTTCCAAACATTACAACCTGCCTTTATATTCCAGATCCAGAGCAGGGTTTGCTTTTGCAGTCCTGCAGGGCATTTTAGATACACCATCTTTGTCTTAGTGCCTACCACCCCCAGGTTGGCTATGGTATTCAACCCATATGTCAGGACTGCAGTTGCATCCTTGAAGGACATAGTACAGTTTTGTAGCTACCATAAATGTAGATGTCCGATAGCTATGCAACTACAGTCAGGTTTTCCCTCCCACCTATCTCTCTGTGGTATTATTTTGGGTTTCTACCCCACATTTTAGCTACCTGGGGTAATCTTTTATGGTGTACTTGTTTTTATGTTGTTGTACTTGTCTGGAATTTTTTCTCTATTTTCAAAATTTAGACTTCCTTAGAGGGCACCTGACATCTGGGGCAAGAAACACTGAAGAAGATGGCGTCGGCTGACGCTTTTATACCCCAGGCGCTCTGACGTCGGGGAAAGGGCGACATCAGCCGACGCCAGACCCAGAGTTTGGAATCCGGCCAACCGAAGGGCTGCCTGAGGCATGACAACCCATATGTCAGGACTGCAGTTGCATACCTATCGGACATCTACATTTATGGTAGGTACAAAACTGTATGTTTTTACTGTGGGGACGAAAGTAAGTCCTTTTGCTAGCAAATCAGCCAGCACCAAATCCACTTTAAATTCAGAATAATTAAAAATATTAAAGTCACCTTCTGTGTTACACACTACTGTGTGTTTTAATCCATTTAGTTCTGAAGTCTGACTTTCCAGACCTTCACTCTCTATTATTTCTGATGTGAACTGTAGTAAACTTTCGGGGCTCCCTGCCTCAGGTTGTAGCCTGAGGCAGGATGCTGAAAATTTTCTGTATTGTTTAGACCATGCTGTTGCCCCACAAAGTTAGTCCTCCTTCTATAAGCTCCTCCATTGTTCGTGTTGTTATTGCTAGTGTTATTATTAGAAGCATTGCTCTTCTTTTTAGTGGATACATATGTCCAACCTTCTTCACTCCGATCCTATCCCTGTACAGGTAGAGCCGTTTGGTTTACACCTACTGCTGCAGTAACTTCCTGAATGCCCAAATTTTTCTGTATACCAGATTGTGACAATGGTGGTGCAGGGTAGGCAAAACCTTTTGCATAAGCTTCTCTGTCCCGGTTTAATTTTTTAAGCTTTGTGCTTTTTAGCTTCTCTATATGCTGGTCAATACTCGTGAATGACCTTTCATAGTTGTATTTGTATCTATGAAAGTCACCATCCTTCTTAATTTCTTCATCTATAACGGAAGCTTCATGTAGTAAACCATCCACCATGATTTGGTAATGTTTACTAATTAACCCTAAAAGTTCAATTCCCTGGTTGTTAAACATTTTAATCAAGTATTTGTGAAAGTCTTAACTGCCTATAACGCCAGTGGGGTTTTGCCAAACACGGAGACCCTTAGGTACTGTACCCTCACTGACACATTCTTTAAAATAGGCAAGTTCTAACTGAAGTTTTTTATATTTAAGCAATTTTGCATCCGACTGCTTTAGTTTATCAGTGATATACTCTGTTTGCATGTAAAAGGACAGTTAGTAAGGGTGGCCCGAATGGTCTCAGATGAACAGGTCTTTTTGGAGGAATGTAACAAACTAGTAGAAATGTTTAAAAAGAGGGGCTATCCGGATGTATTACTGGATGAAATAAGTCAATAAGTAATAAAAAAAAAGAATTTTACGTACTTATAGACCTATTTTAGTCCCTAAACCCTCTAACATAGGTTTAGATAGTGTTACTGCCCAAGAGGGCACTTTATTGGATGAGCTACGTAGTAAACCTGTGGACCCATGTAGTCTTATTCACAATCTGGTATACAGAACAATTTGGGCATTCAGGAAGTTACTACAGCAGTAGGTGTGAACCAAACGGCTCTACCTGTTCAGGGATCGGATCCGAGTGAAGAAGGTTGGACATATGTATCCACTAAAAAGAAGAGCAATGCTTCTAATAGCACTAGCTTATAGAAGGAGGACTAACTTTGTGGGCCAACAGCATGGTCCAAACAATGGAGACAATTTTCAGCATCCTGCCTCAGGCTACAACCTGAGGCAGGAAGCCCCAAAAGTTTACTACAGTTCACATCAGAAACAATAGAGTGAAGGACTGGAAAGTCAGACTTCAGAACTAAATGGATTAAAACACACAGTAGTGTGTAACACGCAAGTTGACTTTAATATTTTTAATTATTCTGAATTTAAAGTGGATTTGGTGCTGGCTGATTTGCTAGCAAAAGGATTTACTTTTGTCCCCACAGTAAAAACTAACATAGCAGAATTAATTACAGATTTTAAACTGTTCACAAGAAAACTTAATTTTAAAGTTTTGTTTGGGGAGGGGCAACACACAGTAACACCATTTTATGTATCTAGTACTTTCTGCCCTCAATTACAACTATAGCTTTGTTTGAAAAGTGTGTATATTAGATTTTTTTAACCAAGTAACTTCAAACAAAAATAACAATAAAAAAAAAAAGTTGTACTTAGAAATTCAACATAACTAGAGAAGAAAAGGAAGCTTTATCTGTGCTTCAGCAAGCCCGAGTGAGAACAGTGAAACCTGACAAAGGGGGTGGGTTAGTGATACTAGACTTGGATGACTATATTAAGAAAATGGAAGAAATTTTAGCAAGTGAAACATACACTGAAGTATCTAAAAATGAACTAAATGTAGCTTATGCTAGAATTCATTCTATTTTTGATGAGTTGTTTATTGAAGCAAGTATAGATGTAGGAATTGCTAATTTTCTTGGCACACCAGCATCAAGAATACCTACTATCTTTGGAGTTCCAAAGATTCACAAGTCTATCACTAACCCCACTATGAGACCATTAGTGGATGCTAGAGCCAGCATTACTTATGCTTGCTCAAAATTTATTGACCATATGCTTAAAAAATATGTAATCCAAAAAAGTCAAATTTGTAAGGATTCCTGGACCTTTTTGGCCAACGTCAACAACTTAGAATACAGGGATGATTTTAATTTCCTTACAAATGATGTAAGGGACTTATATTCTTCCATCCCACACAGTGAAGGTATAGAATGGGTAGGCTTACTGCTACACAGGATGGGGCCCCCCCAAAGCGAAGTAAAACTAACAGAAGAGTTGTTGGACATTGTTTTGTCCAACAACTTTATTACTTTCAACAATAGATACTTTTTTATAAAAGATAGGGGTTGCTATGGGCTCCCACTGTGGTAGCAGTTTTGCTAACCTAGTTATGGCATTTTGGGAACAGGAACACATTTTTGGAGTGACCCACAGTATGGAACAGATTAGTTTTTACACTCGCTTCCTGGATGTTATATTTATTTTATTCAAAGGAAATGAAAATGAAGCCTTGTCATTGGTTAATCAGTTGAATAACACTACTGATTTTTTAAAATTTACACACTGTTTTAACAGTGATAGAATATCTTACCTTGATATAGATTTAAGAAAGGGCAGGATAAACAAATGTTGGAAAGCAAGTACATTTTGAAAGGAAACTTATTCCAACACATTCCTTCATTATAGTAGTTGCCACCCATCATTTCAAAAATATTCCGTAGTAAAAGGAGAATTAGTAAGGGCAGCCCGAATGATCTCAGATGAACAGGACTTTTTGGAGGAACGTAACAAACTAGTAGAAATGTTTAAAAAGAGGGGCTATCTGGATGTATTATTGGATGAAATAAGTCAAGAAGTAATAAAAAAACAGAATTGTAGGTACTTATAGACCTATTTTAGTCCCTAAACCCTCTAACATAGGTTTAGATAATGTTATTGCCCAAGAGGGCACCTTATTGGATGAGCTGCCTAGTAAACCTGTAGACCCATGTAGTCTTATTCTCACATTTTATATGGATAGCTCCGATTTTGTAAACAATACGAAAGAATTGGGAATTTATAAAAACACCTACTGTTAAAGAACTACATGATTTTCCTAAGGTAGTCTTTAAGAAAGGTAGGAATTTGAAGAATCTGTTAGAAACTCATAAACCTATTAATTTTAGTACAAAACATGGGGCATGTATAAATGTCATATGTGCCCATATTGTAGATACATAGAGGTAGGGACAAACTTCTCTATCAGAGGGGTTAGATATACTACTAAACATAGGTTTGATTGTAATACAAAAGGAGTGGTCTGTCTTGCTAAGTGTCACAGCTGCCCTGCCTTCTGTATCAGAAAGACTGATAGAAGGTGGAGGGACAGAGTATATGAACATTTGTATAGCATTAGAAATAAACTAGACAATGCCCTAGCTAGACACACTCACTCTTTTCCTAATCATGGTTTTATGTTTAGAGCTATAGAATGTGTAACCTCAGATGCTAGAGGTGGCCCAGTACATTTGTTACTTGAAAAAATGGAATTGTTTTGGCAACTACGTACGTTTGGATGTCTCTATCCAGGTCTTAATGAGATGCATTCTATCAAACGTATTTTAAAACTGAAAAGTCTTTTTTAAGATAATCACAGCTATATATTTTAAAGCAGTTTTTTAAAAAACGTTTTAGGGCAGAAATGTATATTATTTTATATAGTAAACATTTTATGAATTTTACATGCTATGCATATTATATTATATTTTACTAAATAGATTTGTCCCAGTAGGAGAGATGTATGAGTTATGCATCATTAGTTTAACTGTTTTAGTTTGCTTAAATTACATGTTTTTGGAGTATGTACATGATTAAAGTCAGAAACTCATTTATATGTATGGTTTCTGACTTCTATACTTTTCATATAGTATATTAAGTATTTTACAAGTTTTTAGAATATTTATAGATATATAAATTATGATTTAAATTAATAAATATGTTTGTATGTTTTAATTAATTTATCTAGAATTAGATATAATTTGTGGTATGTGTGTTTAAGGCATTTTGGCTTAGGCTGTGAGGGTATGTATATGCATTGGTTGGTGTTGATCAGCTGATGTCCTTCATGGATGCATCTGCAGTCATAACAACTGGGTTGTCCTGTCGTCAGGCAGCCCTTCAGTCGGCCGGATTCCAAAGTCCGGGTCCGGCTTCGGCTGATGTCGCACTCCACCCGACGTCATCTCTGTTGGTCTTCGGGTATAAAAGCATCAGCCGACGCCATTTTCCTCAGTCTTTCTTGCCGCCCGAAGCAGAAGCTGTTCGCAAGTGCCGGTCGGTCGGATCCAGAGATTACTTCTACCGAATACTACTTCGAAGACTTCTAAAGCTAAGTACCCCGTTGGGGACTCTTTCTTGCCTCAGCCGATGTCAGAAAAGTTAACAATTGTTTAACCTGTGGGAAACAAATACCTCATAAAGATTTCCACTCTTACTGTCTGCCTTGTTTAGGCCCAGCCCACGACGTAGCAGCCTGTTCGGCCTGTGCTTCTTTCAACCGACGAACGCTTAGGCGTCGGTCGGAGTTTGCAGAACAGTTTTTCGGTTCTGATTTTGCGTACATTATGCCGTCGGATCCTCCGACTACCCAATCTACCAAAAAACGCAAAGATAAAGACCGACACTCGCGGTCCGCGGTTTCGGCCGAAACCATGGTTAAGCAAACCGCGAGTGTCTCGGTTTCGGCCGAAACCGAGAAAACTGATCTAAGTACAGCTGAACCTATTCCTACAACTGAGGCCCCTGCTACAACTCTTGAATCGACCTCAGAAATTTTACCCACTACGGTGGTTGACTTATCAGACACCATCCCTTGGATGTCTCTACCCCAGCACGTGGTGCTGCTAGGCCTCCAGCAGCCATGTCCATTAAGGCCTTCGCCAGGGCTAAAGCAGCCAAGACTACTAAAACAGTGCCTGTTAAACCCCCCACATCCAGGCCCTCTTCTAGTTCCCAAATGCTTACTTTGGCAGAAGATTTAATTTCTTTAATCAGAGGATCTCAATCTCACCCAGATAGGGCCTCTCAGCCCCCAGAGAAGAGACCTAGGGCAGAGCCCCCTGAGCCAGTGTCTTCTGATGAATCTGCTGATGAATCAGACATAACTGACCAGCCAGAGGCTCCCTTCTCCAATTTTGAAGATTCTGATGCTGAAGAATCCATTCCAGCTGCTTCCCACCAGAAGAATTCTCCTTTGGGAAACCTTGCATGCCATGCGAGAACAGTTCCAATGGCAGCAACAGGATTTTTCAGACTCCAGAAAAGACTTAGGACCTTTCTGCACCTCCCACAGCACAGGCCCTTAGCTATACCTCCTGTTCTCTCTGTGGTGGATGATGCTTTCAATGATGTTTGCTCCGCTCCAGATTCTTTACCCCAGCCCCTGCCAAACCAGACAGATTTTACAGGGTGCCAGATACTCATCACCACCTTTACAAGGCCCCACTTGCAGACCCAGAAACTATATCCCAGGGTCCCAAGGCAGTAGCCGACCATAGCTAA
This sequence comes from Protopterus annectens, assembly GCF_019279795.1. Classification (NCBI taxonomy): domain Eukaryota; kingdom Metazoa; phylum Chordata; order Ceratodontiformes; family Protopteridae; genus Protopterus; species Protopterus annectens. The sequence continues at coordinate 1,449,026,240 of NC_056733.1, forward strand.
AACCCTACTCCTTCTGAAAGGGAAGCAAGGTCATTAGACAGATGGGGTAAAAGGTCTACACTTCAGCTACTCTCTCAGCTAGAGCTTTAAACTGTCAGTTTCACATGATACAATACCAAGAGTTTATGCTTGATCAGTTAACTAAAAACTAACCACTGATGAATCTCTTGATAAGAAATATGTATTAGAGATGGTAAATAACATACAACAGGTTAGCAACCATTCCTTAAAATGTGGCTATGATGCACTGGAGGCTTCATTTAGATCAGCCATGACAGGCACAGTGATAAGAAGGCATGCATGGCTAAAGGAACAAGCTTTACCGGATCATGTTAAAGCTAAGCTGCTAGATGCTCCTATGGACAAGACAAGTTTGTTTGGTACACCTGCCCAGCAGGTTATGAAGAAAATGGAAGAAAAGGCAAAATCTGTTCAAACTGTTAAAGATTTCTTGCAGGTTCAACGCCCAAGGTTTAGCAGGAACTGGCCTGCCAAAAATTGATCCTTTCCTGACTCCACAAAATTTCAAAGGGGCAGGAATAGATGTTCCAGAGGCAGAAACCAATCCAGAGGAGGTGCCTACAGAGGACGACAGTGGCAAGGTAACAACAGAGGCACAGACACAGCCACTGCCACTACATCAGCACAACCACAGTGACTTAACCCTAAATCCGCCTACCAGGGAACAAATAGCAGCTCCTCTAGGCGGAAAGTTAACCTTATTTTCAAGGAACTGGCACTGCATAACAAAAGACAAGTGGATTTTACAAACCATAGATCAAGGTTACCGGTTTCACTTCCACACTTTACCAGTCAAAAGAGGAATGCCAAATCTACCTCCAAATCAAAAACAGAGGCTCTACGCCAGATAATGCAGTTAGCAAACATGACAGCTGTCGAAAGACTGCCAACAGCAGAGCAAGGAAAGGGTTCTATTCCAGACTATTCCTAGTTCCAAGAAAGGAAAAAGTTGGAGACCAATTCTCGACCTGTCCACCTTAAATACATACATCATTGTCCCAAAATTCAAAATGCTGACCCTACAGCAGCTTCTTCCCATGCTGGGCAAGGAGTCTTGGCTGGTAACTCTAGATCTCAAGGAGGCATACCTGCACGTCCCCATTCGACCAATCTGCAGAAGATACCTCAGATTTCTTGCAGGATCAGAGCACTATCAATTCTCAGCATTGCCCTTTGGCTTATCTACTGCCCAGAGTATTCACAAAATGCCTGGCATCAGTAATCGCCCATTGCAGACTACAGGAATTCAAATTTACCCATACCTGGACGACTGCCTGCTACAAGGGGACAACAAAAGCAAGCTGACAACAGATTTACAAAGGGTCATTTACTTGCTGCAAGCACTGGGATACACAGTCAATTTACAAAAGTCAAGGCTGATACCATCCCAAACAAGGACATTCTTGGGCGCGGAATTGGACACAGTAAAACAAATGGCATTCCTGACTACAGAAAAACAAAAAGAACTTCCTCTTTACTTCTTGGCACTAACAAAACTGAACAAGTTAACAGCAAGAAAAGTACTGCAGGCCTTGGGCTTCATGGCATCATGTATAATCTTGGTTCCATTTGCCAGACTACATATGAGAAAACTACAGTGGTACCTAAAGAATTTATGGTCCCAACACAGACACAGTCTAGAAACAGAAATACCACTAATTCCATGCTTAAAACAGGAGTTCCTATGCTCAGGCATGCCAGTCAAACCCAGGCCTACCCTTTCGCAGATGTCAAGCAAGCCAGACCATCACAACAGACGCTTCAGACCTAGGATGGGGGGCCCACACGCTGGACAGATGCGTGCAAGGATTGTGGGCACAGGATCAACTTCACCTGCACATCAACCTAAAAGAAATGCTGGCAGTAAAACTGGCAATCCAAAAGTTCAAACCATTTCTCAAGGAGGGCCAGTTGATGATAAGGACAGACAACACCACAGTCATGTGGTACATCAACAAACAGGGAGGCACTCATTCATACCCCCTATGCAGAATGACCTTGGAGCTGTGGACCCTGGCACTCAGCTACAACATCCAGTTACAGGCAATATTTGTACCGGGGAAAGACAATACTCTAGCAGACATATTAAGCAGAACCACTTCGGATGCCCACGAATGGAAGCTGCACCCGGACATCTTCAAGACCATCTCAAAGAAATGGGGAATGCCACAGATAGACCTATTCGCATCACCTCTCAATCACCAGCTCAAAAATTCTGCACAAGGACATTCCACCCACTAGCATGGAAAGTGGATTCGCTCTCCTTCAACTGGAAAGGCCTAACAGCATATGCATTCCCACCTCTTCCTTTGATACACAAGGTACTACTGAAAATCAAGGAAGAACGTCCAAGGATAATCCTGATAGCTCGAACTGGCCAAGACAACACTGGTACCCACTACTGAGGAGCATGTCTCGAACAATATGTGGCCAATACCCCTGATGCCTTTGATGTTAACTCAGAACAACTACAGCATCATACATCCAAACCTAAAAACGTTGCAACTAACTGCATGGAACATCACATAGCAGCAGCTAATCCAGAACTTTCCCAAAGAGTAAAAGACATTATTCTTGAAGCACGCAGACCTTCAACAAGAAGGAACTATGCTGGAAAATGGAAAAGGTTTGTCATTTGGAGTACAGAAAGAGGAAAAGATGTGTCAAACATAGATATGCCTAACATTCTGGAGTATCTGGCTGAACTTCTTCATTCAGGCCTGTCCTACTCCTCCATCAAGATACATGCATCAGCTATTTCAGCAGAATACAGCTTTGATCCACCTGTTTTTTCGCACCCTTTGCTCAGGCAGTTCCTCAGAGGAATCAAGAATGTAAAACCTCCAAGGAAACCACCATTACCAGCTTGGGATTTGAACTTTGTGCTAGAAAAATTGACACTATCACCCTTTGAACCAGCAGCAACAGCAGACCTACAACACCTGTCATGGAAAACTGCTTTCCTACTGGCAATTACTTCAGCAAGGAGGGTTTCAGAACTACAGGCCTTAATGGCAGTGCAACCCTTCCTAATCTTCCACCAAGATAGTGTCCATGAGGACTAATCCTACATTTATGCCCAAGGTGGTATCCAGAGTGTCTTTAAACCAGGCAATCCACCTACCTACCTTCTTTCCCAATCCACAAAACAGAGGGGAAAGAATACTACATACCTTGGATGTACATAGACAGCTACGCTACTACTTGGACAGAACAAAAATAGCAGAAAGACTGACCAACTTTTTGTAGCCTATGCAACAGGAAGGGAAGGAAAAGCTATTTCCAAACAAACAATCTCCAAATGGATAGGAAATTGCATACGATTCTGTTACTCCTTCCATGGAAAACCAATTCCACAGAACATAAGACCTCATTCTACAAGGGCAACAGCCACTACCACAGCCTTCTTACGAGGAGTGGCAACCAAAGACATTATTGAGGCGGCTACTTGGACCTCCGTGCATACATTTGCCAAGCATTATAATTTGCCTCTATATTCCAGATCCCGAGCAGGGTTTGCCACTGCTGTACTGCAAGGGATCCTAAACACACCATAATCTACTTTTATCCTCCTCCCTAGTTGGCTATGGTATTCTACCCAGTTGTTATGACTGCAGATGCATCCATGAAGGACATAGTACAGTTTTGTACCTACCATAAATGTAGATGTCCGAACTGGATAGCATCTGCAGTCAGGATTACCTCCCTCCTTCCCTCTGTGGTACTCCTAGGGTGTTTACCCTCCTAATAGCTAGCTGTTGGGGGGGAGTCTTTTATGGTGTATTTGTTTGTATATATGTACATACATGCTTATTGTTGTGTTTACCTCTATCTATTTGGAAACATTGGCATCTATCCAAATTTTAGCCTGCAAGAGGGCTTCTGGCATCTGGGGCAAGAAACACTGAGGAAAATGGCGTCGGCTGATGCTTTTATACCCGAAGACCAACAGAGATGACGTCGGGTGGAGTGCGACATCAGCCGAAGCCGGACCCGGACTTTGGAATCCGGCCGACTGAAGGGCTGCCTGACGACAGGACAACCCAGTTGTTATGACTGCAGATGCTATCCAGTTCGGACATCTACATTTATGGTAGGTACAAAACTGTACTTTCTAATTAGTAGGGTGGGTCAGCTGACTGATGTTCATGTTATATACTGTGTTTTGAATATTTAATTGCATCTGAAGAAGTCTAGCTATCCAGCCAGACGAAAAGCACTTTATGGAATAAAAAGTTTGCATTACTAGCTTGCAAGTTCGTGGATTTATTCTTTTTGTGAAGAATGTAGGCTCAACACGTTTCATCTACACTGTCTCAGATGGATCCTGGGTATCACCTGGCAGGACTGCATCCTAAACAAGAACATCCTAAAGTAGACAAAGATATCAAGCATGTTTGCCCTGCTCTTCCAAAGGTGCTTGTGCTGCCTTTTTCATGTCAGCCACATGCAGGACGGCTGAATCCCCAAAGACCTTCTGCATGGCAAGCTTGCCACTAGCTCCAGACCCATAGGAAAGCCCTTTCTGTGCTTCAAAGATGTTTGCAAGAGTGAGGCAGGTGACTTAAGTCCAACAGGCTAGAAAGCCATAGCCACAGACCACCTCACTTGGAGACTAGCCGTCAAGACAGGTAGCCAGATGAGCAGGAAGAAGAGAGAGAAGCTGTGGGAGGAGTGAGAGTGCATACGGCAGAGGACAGCTTTGGTACCTACACAGCCAGGCATCAACTACACCTGCACAAACTGTAACAGAATCTACTGGTCAATAATCAGACTTTGCAGTCAAGGCAGGCACAGCACTGCTTTTCAACCATCGACTGATTTTGTGATGCAAACTTTATTGTCTCTTGAGACAGAGAAAGGCCAATATAAAGTAACAGAAAACCCTTTTTCTGTGGATAATTTTTTTTTTTTTGAGGGAGGTTGGCAATGTGTTTTAACATGCCTTTATTTTTTTTTTCTTTCCTATGGAAAAAAAAACTTTTAATGAATTGTAATTTTTAGCGGCATTTGCTGATCCTCTTCCTAGGGAAAGAGGCACCATTCTTGGCTTGACCATGAAACAAACTTCTGGTCCCACAGTCAGTCATTCTTCCCAGCCACAAAAAGGTTAAACAAATAGCCTCTGCACCACATCAGGCTAACGGTTTGCCTCATCCACAGGTGGGTGACTGTGCTTTGGCCATTTGTTGTACCCCAGATCCCTCTCGTGTAGCACCTACAACCACTGTGGACCAGGGGTTAGCCACGTCCTCTGCTGCTGTTGGGGTCCCTTCAGTGGGTAAGGAAGGGCCACTCTTATTGGTCCTGGGAGAAGAAATGGGGAAAGCTTCCCTGTTGTGTCAGGATGCTGTGCCCATCCCTGAGGAAGCTGCTGCTGCTGCTTTAATAACACTGTTGGCCCCCTTTTTCTTTCAAAAAGAAACAGAAGACTAAGCACGTGTCTGCTCCTCCTGAGGTTTTCTTAGATAGGAATAGTTTACTGGGACTGACTCCAAATTTAATTCAGGTTATTGATCCTTCTTGTAAAGTAGTTTCTGGTAAAAATGAGAGATATCTCTTTTTCCTGAAGCGATTCATGATTCTGAATCTGAATAGGAAGATGAAGGGACAGATGCAAGGTTTTCTCTTCATGTTAATGGTTCAGATTTAGAGGATAGCTCAGTTTCTGTTTCTCCCTGTGAGGTTTCTTTCTCTTGAGACTATTGCTAAAATATGCCAGGGTTTTCAGTGTGAAAACACTGATGTTTCTCAGTTCCCCCAGAAAATACTAGGAGTTGTTACAGAAGAGATATCCAGAACCTACATCCATTGCTCCTGCTGTCTACTTTAGGAGGTGTGTGTGTGTGTGTGTGTGTGTGTGTGTGTGTGTGTGTGTGTGTGTGTGTGTGTGTGTGTGTGTGTGTGTGTGTGTGTGTGTGTGTGTGTGTGTGTGTGTGTGTGTGTTGCCTACAATTTTCCTGATAGTCACACAGCTGCCCCAAAAAGGCAGATAGGTTGTGTGCAAATTATCAGTCTTAAGTTTTAATTCACTGCTGCCAAACCTACAGCTTTAGTTGGTCCCACTGCTGTTAAACATTTAGTTACTTCTAATCCTACTCTATATGCTAAGGATAGGAAAACTATTGATATGTATTGGGAAAAAGCTTATACGTCTGCAACTTTCATTTTCAGAATTTTGAATTCTCAGGCTCATATGTTAACATTTTTTCTAATAGTGAAAGTATGAAGAATGTTTTGTCTGCAGTTTCTTGTGTAAAGTCAGTTTTTAAATAATTTACTTTCTTCTGTTGCAGAAGTCATGACTCATTTTTTACAGTGACTGTGTTGATATTTTTCCAGGCCTGTGGCCAGTGGTGCTGTTTTGAGGAAGTTTGCATTGCTGCATTCTCAGAATCTCCCAGATGATGAGGAAAAATGAGACTTTAAATTCCCCTTTGGCTAGAGATTTAGTTTTTACCCTACTGCTGCAAAGGTGATCAGAAAGTGTGGTGAAAAGGATAATCTGATCCAAGGAATCTCTCCACTCCCCCTTTTCCATTTTTTCTAAGGAATTCTAACTCCTCAAGTGTTAGCAAAAAGCAGAATAAACAGTCTCAACAAAATACAGGTAAACAGACATGTAAGAAGAAATGGCAATGGTGGGATCCAAAATGTAGCTTTGAACCTCCCTAAGCCAAGGACAGTTTAGCAAGTGCGAATTTAACTATTCAAGAGACCTTGTGACTCCTTCCAAAGAGTCTGAGTCTCCATTTTCTCTTTGGCAACAAATAGTTTCATACAAATCGGTTCTGAAGATCATTCATCAAGGTTACAGATGGCAGTGGGAGAAAATTCCTCCTTTCCAGGGGGTCATTCCTCATCTTCCAAATCAGGCTGTAGTTTCCACCTTCTCATCAGTGCTGTACCAAAGAGTGATAGAACTAGTTCCTCCTTCCCAGGTGGGGAAGGCTTTTTATTTCATACCAAAGAAAGAAAATACTTGGAGACCAGTTCTGGATCTTTCTTTCCTAAAACTGTTTATAATAGTGCTCAAATTCAAAATGTCACTTCACCTGTTGCCTTTGCTTCCTCTTTGTGTGACATTATGGAGGGTACTCTGGGTCCTTCTGCTGAGCCTGCAAAGAAGGCCAAGAAACTCAGGCCTGAAGCTTCACCTGCACCTCCCATTCTGGATGTCCCTCTTAAGACCAGTGAAGGCCCGGAGGTTCGCTTGGGTTTTGGAACGAATTTCGTGGAGGGTACCGAGCGGAAGCCGTCAGGAAGTCAGCCACTGGCATGTCCTCGGAGGTTTTGCAGACATCCATTTTGGATGAGCAGGGGGAACCAAGGCTCATTTTTTCAGAAGGCCTTGGAGGTATTTCTCAGATCTTGGTTCAGGAAAAAATACCAATGACTGTTGTAGAATGTAGGCCTACGTCAGTTCCCTCCACCTTCCACAAGGCTGTTGCCCCCTTAAAAAGAAACAGAAAACAAAACCTCTCCCTGCCCCTCAGGAACCTCGTCACACACACATTGTTTAATGCCTTTATGGCTTTGAAGCCTCCCATGGGTGTTTCCCTTCCTAACCCTCCTTTTACTACTTTCCATCAGAAAAGGTTTAGGGAGCCTTTGGCATACTCTGCCCAAATCCAAATTTCTCTTCCCCCTTGAAGTATGCTTCACGTGAGGAGGAATCTAGTGGAACTGAGTCTCCTGGTTGATGATATCACCTTTGGGGAGACTATTGCTGTTTGAGGGAGTTTTTAAGTGGGACTGCTCACAGGTTACTGATTTGCAGAAGAGATGTGAGTTACTCCAAAAGGATTCACCTTCTCCTTCTGCCGTGCCTCCATTTCTGCCAGCTTTTCTGGATGCTTTTACTTCTGCTTCTGAAGAGTTCAGACTGTCAACCTCCTGCCCTCAAATGGCCCGATAGCTCTATAAAGTTCCAGAGGACTGTAAATTCCTTTATAAATGCCCTGCTGCAGACCCCGTGGTTGCTTCTGTAGCTACTGATGAGCCATCCAGACATTTGGCTTGTACTTCTCTTCTCCCTTCAGATAGGGAGAGTAAATCCATGGAGAGTCTGTGGGAAAAAGGGTACACTTCAGCTACTCTTGCCTTTAGGGCAATTAACTATCAAACCCATATGAATAAGAATGAGTTGCTCCTCCTTTCTCAGGCCATTCAGCTTCTCTGACCTTCCAGATTCTGATGTAAAGTCTCAGCTTTCCTGCATTTTGGGGGCATCTTCCCAAGTGGTATACCTGTTCATTAGATTCAGGTATGATGCTGCTGAAGCATTTGCCAAGGCTGCTGCCTCTGGCTTTTTAAGGAAATACTCTTGGTTAAGGCTTCAACCACTTCCTGAAGACTTTAAGGCTAAGTTTATGCATGCACCATTGGATAATGCCTTGTTTGGTACTGCAGCTGCTATCTTGTTCAAGTCTCTGCAGGAGAATGGTAAAGAGTTGCAGGATTTAAAACATATCTTTGTGTCTTCATTTCCCAAATTCCAAAGGATCTACCCAGTTAAGACTGCTTTTCTCAGGAAACGGTCTCGTACTGCTCCTTCCAAAGGTAAAAGAGGTGCCAAAAGTTCTGCTTCTTCTAAAACCTGTCGGCCTTCTACTTAAAACAGTCCTTTCCAGACAAGTAAGGTAGTCTGTGACCACCACCTTGAGAACAGCTTATTTTGCTCCCAAAGGTGCTCCAAGATCTGATGTCCCAAGGAAGTATCCAAGAAGTCTCACTGTCACGAAGGGGAAGAGGGTTCTACCCAAGGATGTTCATGGTTCCCAGAAAAGATGGTCCATGAAACACCTTCTTAAAGTTCCCAACCTTTCGTATGCTTTCATTCCAAACTCTGATGTTGTTCGTGTTTCACTGTTGCAGTCCTAACATATGGGTTATCCAGCTCCCGGTAACCCTGAGTCGGCTCAAATACCAGAGCCCTCTGTATATGACGTCGGCTGCCGTCGGTTGTAAAACTGATGTCAGAACGTCAGGTATAAAGGGAGGCAGCTGACGCCATTACCTCAGTCTTTCTTGCTGCGGAGCCCAAAGCAGATGCAATTTGCACTAGTGCCGGTCGGCCATTTACCTTCTTTTTGCATTCCGACTACCAAGTTGAAGACGCCCTCAGATAAGTACCCCATTGGGGACCCTCTTTTCTTGCTTTAACGAATGTCAGATAAAGTCGATAACTGTCTTGCCTGTGGAAAACAGATTCCGCACCCTGATTTTCATTCTTATTTTATAACTTGTTTGGGCCTTGAGCACAACGTCCTTAATTGCAATCTCTGTGCTTCCTTTAACACACGTACCATACGCCGCAGAGCTAAAATTTTGTATAAGGACAAGGATTGCGGCAGTCCTTGGGTTAAATCTGCTGATGATACACCAGTGAAATTGGTAGTCAGTCTGGTGGTAGTCAGTGAGGTGCTTTCGCAGCCCCTACAGTCCACTGATTTTCAGCCGCAGACCTCTGCCAAGACCGTTACAGAGTCCTCCATGCCAGAGGCTGCTTTTTCGTCTTCTGACCCTCCGCCTGTCGCCACCTCCGATGGGTCCGGAGCCACTTTGCAGACACCTGCTTCTGACGCCTCTTCTCTTCGACATGAGACCAGAGCCAGGCCGATTACCTTAAGTCAGACTTCTGCAGTTGCTAGGCCTCCCAAGCCCCTCTGGATTATTAGCAAACCTTCCAGCCGAAAAACTACTCACAAGCAGGCGTCGGCCTCCCCTCCTGTGCCTTAGTCCCAGTTGGTAAAGATAGCTGGTGATCTTCTTTCTTTGATTAGGGGCTCTCATCCCCCCCCCTTCCAAGAGGGCTAGGGAATTGTCTCCTGATGTTTTGTCTGTCTCAGATTCTGAGGTTTCAAGTATTTCTGCTGAAGAAGGAAATTCTCAACTTTTTTCTGGCTTTGAGGATTCTGATGCTGAGGACTCTATCCATTCTGCCTCCCCTCCAGAAGATTTTTCCTTTGGGGATACTTTGAATACTCTTAGGGAGCACTTTAAATGGGAAAGTCAGGATTTTCCTCAGACAAAAAAAAGAATCAGGGAATTTTTGGATTTGCCACAGCATAAGCCTCTGAGTATACCTCCAGTTGTGGAAGTTGTGGATGATGTTTTCATGGAAAATTCTTTAACTTCTAATTCTGTTCCTCCTGCCCCCAGAAAACCTGATAGGTATTATAGGGTTCCTGATTCTCATCAATTTCTTTTTAGAAATTCTACTGCTGATCTTGCGATTATTTGTCAAGGCCCCAAGGGTGTTAAGGCTACTGTTGCTAAAAACCCTGTACCTTCTGATAAGGAGTCTAGGGCCTTGGACAGGTGGGGTAATAATGTCTATCCCTCTGCAACTCTTGCCATTAGATCTGTGAATTGTCTTTTCCACATGCTTAAGTATCAGCAGTATACTTTGGAGACTATTAAAGCTGAACTTGGGGATGCTCCTTCCTTGTTGGAGAACAAGGACTTATAAGATTTACTAAATTCTGCCACTTTGGTTAAGAAGCACTCACTTCGTTGTGGTTTTGACACTCAGGAGGCTTCCTGCAGAGCAGCAGCCATTGGTTCAGTTATTAGAAGGCATGCTTGGCTTAGGGAGCAGCCTCTTTCAGAACCTGTTAAATCTAGATTGCTGGATGTTCCTTTGCACAAAGACTCTTTTTGGTAACAAGGCTGAGGAGGTTCTGAAGACGTTGGAGGATAAGGCGAAATCTATGCAAGCTGTGAAAGATTTCCTTCAGGTTCAGCCTCCTCGGTTTAGTAGGCATTATCCTTCCAAGAATTGGTCTTACCCTGATCCTGGCAAGCAGGGTCGCTCTAGGCCTAGGGGTTACAGATCTTCCACAGGGCAGGCTTCTGTCCCTCAAAGGGCTAAACAATGGCATCCTCCTTCTGCTAAGTCAGGAAGTTCTAAGCCAGCTTCCCAAAGCAAACATTCTCAATGACTCCGGCCTTCTTCTGCCTACCTATGCAGGCCCAGGGTTAGCCAGGTTTGCAGAGGTAAGTTCTACCATAACAGACGACAAATGGGTGCTCAGTATAGTAAACCAAGGTTACAAGTTTTATTTTCACACCTTCCCTGTTTTTCAAGGGTATCCAGACATATCCAGGACTCTCAAGGCAGAGGTAGAAAATCAAATTTCTTCTCTACTGACTTTGGGGGCTGTGGAGCCAGTTCTTGCAAGTCAGGCAGGCCTAGGTTTTTATTCAAGACTTTTTCTGGTACCCAAAAAAGGGGGCCCCTGGCACCCTATTCTGGATCTGTCTATCCTAAACACTTTTCTGGTGATTCCCAAATTCAAGATGCTCACCCTTCAACAGTTACTGCCAATGCTGGTCAAGGATTCATGGCTGGTGACTTTGGATCTCAAGGAGGCTTATCTGCACATCCCAATAAGGGAAGGTTGCAGACAGTTCATTCGTTTCAGGGCTGGAGAACAACACTTCCAATTCTCTGCACTGCCCTTTGGCTTATGTACTGCTCCCAGAGTTTTCACAAAGTGCCTGGCGCCAGCCATTGCCTTTTGCAGGCAGAGAAACATTCAAATGTATCCTTACGTGGACGACTGTCTCATTCAAGCAAACTCCCCAGATCAACTAAAAAAGGATTTGAACTTCGTGAAGAACATTCTCACCTTTTTGGGTTACACTTTCAATGAAAAGAAGTCAAAGTTGGTTCCTACAAGGGAGATTGTTTTCCTGGGAGCGAGTCTGAATACAGCCACCCAGATGGTATTCCTCCCTCAAGAGAAACAAGTACATCTTTCAGTTTACTTCAAGAACTTGGCAAGCATGACCCAGCTCTCTGCAAGGCAATTCCTGCAAGCACTGGGTTTCATGGCTTCATGTATTCTTATGATCCCATATGCAAGGCTGCATATGAGAAAACTTCAATAGTACCTCAAGAACCTTTGGTGTCAACACACACAGGACTTATATTTGATTCTTCCCCTAATTCCCTGTCTACAAATGGAGTTTCTCTGGTGGGCCACAGCTTGTTCTCAGAACAAGGGTCTGCCTTTCCGACCACCATCTGACAGTCAGACTCTCACAACAGACACCTCAGGTTATGCATGGGGGGCATATCTGGAAGGCAAGGGCATACAGGGGACTTGGAGCTCGCAGCAGATTCATCTGCACATAAACTTAAAAGAATTGATGGCAGTGCAGCAGGCCTTGCTGGCTTTCAAGGACTTACTCTACCCTGGGGCTCTTCTGATCAGGACAGACAGTACCACAGTCCTGTGGTACATCAACAAGCAGGGGGGGTGGGACTCACTCTTACCCCTTGTGCAGACAAAGCATGAGGCTATGGTCCTTAGCAGCTTCCATAGGCATACATCCAATAGCCCAATATCTCCCAGGGAGATTAAACTCCTTGGCGGATCAATTGAGCAGACAGATTCTGGATCCTCATGAGTAGCAGCTGAACAAGATCATTTTCCATCGCATAACTCAGCATTGGGGCACTCCACAAGTGGATCTTTTCTCCTGTCACACCAATCATCTCCTGCCAACCTTCTGCACCAGGGAGTTTTACGTCAAAGCTTGGAGAATGGGCGCGCTGTCCTTCCCATGGACACAACTCTCAATTTATTGCCTTCCCTCCTCTGCCTCTTCTTCCCAGAGCGCTGCTAAAGATAAGGGATGAGAAGCCAAGGGCTATTCTTATAGCACCAGATTGGCCCAGGCAGCATTGGTATCCCCATCTTCGCAGCCTTTCCCAAACTCAGCCTTGGCATCTTCCCCTGATACCAGATCTGTTGGTTCAGGAGGGGGAAAGTTTCTTCATCCTCATCTTCAAGCTCTGCAATTAACTGCATGGCTAATACAGTAAATCTTTCCCAGCAGGTGGTTGAAGTTCTTCATGAAGCCAGGAGGCCTAGCACTAGGAAATCCAAAAATGGAAGAGATTTTGCTCTTGGATGCAGGCTAAAGGAGAAGATTCTTCTCATCCTTCTCTTTCCCTCATTCTTGATTACCTAGCAGGCTTGCTTAATGGTGGGCTTTCCTTTTCCTCAATCAAAATTCATGCTTCAGCAATTTTTGCTCATTGTTCTTTTAAGCAACCCATTTTTTCTCACCACTTGATGAAGCAGTTCCTGAGGGGAGCCAGCAATCTTAGACCTCCCAGAAGAGCTCCTACTCCTGCTTGGGATCTTAATTTTGTCCTGGAGAAGCTTACTCTACCTCCCTTTGAACAAGCTGCTTCTGCAGATTTAAAATTTCTTTCCTGGAAGACTGCTTTTCTTCCGGCTACTACTTCTGCCAGAAGAGTTTTGGAGCTGCAAGCCTTAATGGCAGTAGAACCTTTCATTATTTTTCATGTACATCTGGTTTCTCTGAGAAGTAATCTCTCCTTTATGCCTAAGGTGGTTTCCAGTCTGACCCTTAATCAATCTATTCACCTGCCTACCTTTTTCAGTAATCCCCAGAATAAAGGGTAAAGGATTCTGTACTCTCTTGATGTGCATAGACAGCTGAGATTTTACTTAAACAGGATTAAACCGTTTCGGAAGTCTGAGCAGTTGTTGGTCAGTTTTTCTCCTGGGACTCTGGGTAAAGCTATTTCGAAACAAACTATCTCCAGGTGAAATGCTCATTGTATTCACTTTTGTTACATAAAGCATGGCAAAGTTCCCCCTCAAGGTATTAGGACCCATTCTACCAGAGCAGCCTCTACCTCTGCAGGCTTTCTGAAAGGTATGCCTACTAAGGACATTCTAGAAGCTGCTACTTGGTCTTCTGTCCATACCTGCACAAAGCATTACAATCTGCCTTCGTTTTCTAGATCCAGGGCTGGCTTTGCCTCTGCAGTTTTGCAAGGCCTCCATCTGCTTTCGGCTGTTCCCTTTAGGAGTCGCCACAGTGGATCATCTGTTTCTATTTCTTCCTGTCCTCTGCATCTTGCTCTGTCACACCAACCACCTGCACTTCCTCTCTCACCACATCCATAAACCTTATCTTTTCCTGTTACCTGGTAGCTTCATCCTCAGCATCTTTTTCCCAATATACTCAGCATCCCTCCTCAGCACATGTCCAAACCAACGTAATCTTGGCTCTCTGGCTTTGTCTCCAAACATTCCAACCTAGGTTGACCCTCTAATATACGTATTCCTAATCCTGTCCATCCTCGTCACACCTAGTGCACATCTTAACATCTTTAACTGTGCCACATCCAGCTCTAACTCCTGCCTTTTTGTCAATGCCACTGTCTCCAACCCATATAACATAGCTGGTCTCACTACCCTCTTGTAGACCTTCCCTTTCACTCTTACTGGTACTCGTCTGTCACAAATCACTCTTGACACTCTTCTTCACCCACTCCATCCTGCCTGTACTCTCTTCTTCATCTCTCTTCCACACTCACCATTACTCTGAACTATTGATCCCAAGTATTTAAACTCATCCACCTTCGCCAGCTCTACTCCTTGCATCCTCACCATTCCTCTATCCTCCCTCTCATTCACACACATATATTCTGTCTTAGTATCTGTGATTCTTCCACCTCCCCTTTGCTTTTTTCCTGAGCTTTGGGAATCAACCCATATGTTAGGACTGCAACAGTGAAACACGAAGAACATAGTAGAGTTGTGTGCACTTACCATAAATGTAGATGTTAGAGTGTATTCACTGTTGCAGTCTTGGTTTCCCACCCTCCATTCCCCCTTTTTTCTTAAGGCACAGACTACATATTTTATTTTTTGGAGGTCATGTTTCCAGGGTGTTTCCTTTCTGGCTAGCCTTCTTTTGGTGGTTCCTGACAGAGCAAGAAAAACTGAGGAAATGGCGTCAGCTGCCTCCCTTTATACCTGACGTTCTGACATCAGTTTTACAACCGACGGCAGCCGACGTCATATACCAAGGAGTCTGGTATTCAGGCCGGCTGAGGGCTACCAGGAGCTGGATAAACCCATATGATAGGACTGCAACAGTGAACACACTCGAACATCTACATTTATGGTAAGTGTACACAACTGTACTTTTCCTCTCATTCTCCCACAGGCCTATTTGGCCTCCCTGAATATCAGGGATGCCTACCTACATGTTCCCATTCATCCCGTTTACAGAAATTGTTTTACATTTTTCTGTTGCTTCCTCACATTTTCAGTTCTATGCTTTGCCCTTCTGTCTCTCTATGGCACCGAAGGTATTTACAAGATGTTTAGCTCCAGTGATTTCTTGCTGCAGACCCCAGAGCATACAGGGCTTACAGTGATTCCCCTTTCTGGATGACTTGTTGCTTGAGGCACCACTCCGAAATCTTGCATCACAATCTCCTGCTCACTACTACTCTTTTGCAAAGGCTGGGATTCAAGGGGAACCACATTTTCCTGGGGTACAGCATTCAGATAGATCTAATGTTGGTCTCTCTTCCTTTTCAGAAAGTTCCGTCTCTAGTCAGTTACTTCCAAGACCTACTCCCTCTCCAGTCTTTGACAGCAAATGAGTTTCTGTAACTTCTAGGCTTCATGGCTTCAACTGTTCTCATGCTACCTCTTGCCAAACTCCACATGAGAATGTTTCAATGGTGCCTGAAATCAGTCTGGATGCAGCATACACACCCACTAGAGTTTCTTGTCCCTCTTCTTCCTTGCCTAAAGAGGAAACAACTTTGGTGGATTCAGCAGATTTCCCAGAATCCAGGCATGCCTTTACATCCTCCCCTACCAATTCGAGAGTTGTTCACAGATGCCTCAGACATGGATTTGGGGCCAGCCTTTGCATCCATGAACGTACAAGGCCCCTGTGGTCTCCTTTGCAGAGGAAGGAACACATAAACATAAAAGAGGTGAAGGCTGTTCTGCTGGCTCTTCAGGCTTTTCACACTCTTTCATCCAGGACCTCTAAAATTGTTTACAGACAACACCACAGTTCTCTGGTATGTAAACAAATGGGGGGGGGGGTGAAATCATACCTTCTGTGCAGGCTAGCTCATTTGGCATGGAAATTGGGCAGCTCAGTACCAAGTCACTCTGCAGGCAGTGTACATCTCTTCCAACCAAAATGTTGTGGCAGACGCTCTGACAGGTCCATTACTCAATCCCACGAATGGATGCTTCACAGGGATGTGTTTCTGGGCATTCTCCACTAGTGAGGTACACCTCAAATAGATCTTTTTGTTTTGTGTCAGAGTTCCGGTTCCTCTGATATGGAAGGTGGAAGTCCTGTCACTCTCTTGGAAGGGGATGTTTAACTGTGCATTTCCCTCTTATTCAGAAAGTTCTGCTGAAGATTCAGCAGGACATATAAAAAATCTTGCTGGTGACTCTCTTTTGGCCAAGACAACATTGGTTCCCTCCTCTTTTTGATTTAGCCAAGGGCAGTCGCAAGTTACATCACAGGGTGGATCTCCTCACACAAGACAGTGGATCACTCATTCACCCACAGTTGTCAACTCTGTACCTCACTGTCATTGATTAACATTTGATTCCTTTTAGACACCTTTTCTTTGAAGATATGCTTAGGGTGTTACTGGAGGCCAGAAAACCCAATATTAGGAAATACGCCATATTCAAATGGAAGAGGTTTTCCATCTGGTGTCTTTCTCATAAGCTAGACCCACTAAATGTGGATATTCCTTTGGATGTAGCTTTACTGTGTGAACTTTTGAAGGCTGTGTTGGCTTATTCTTTTGTTAAAACTCTTCTTTCAGCTATTTCTGCATGTCTGCCTCCGTTTCCCCCTTTGGCCTCTAGATTGGAGGTTGAACTTTTCCTTAAAGCCGTCCTTCACATTAGACCTCCCAGGAAACTTGCTTCACCTCCCTTGGACCTTAATTTTGTTCTGGAAAAGTCCAGTGTGGCTCCTTTTGAGCCTGCATCAACAGCTACCCTGCGGTATTGTACTTGGAAGAGTGTGCTTCTGCTTGCTATTTTTTCAGCCAGAAGGGTGTCTGAACTACAAGTCTTGATGGCATCTCCACCTTTCCTGGTTTTCCATAAGGACATGGTTTCTTTGCATACCAACCCTTCCTTTATGCCCAGGGTTGTGAATGAGATGTTGCTTAATCAGTCCATTAATTTTCCCATCTTTTTTCCCTCTCCACAGTCTTCCAGTGAGAGAATCCGACACACCTTGGATGTGCACAGACAATTCAGATTTTAATTGGCTAAAACTAAAGCTATCAGGAAATCTGATCAGCTTTTTGTGTCTTTTCATCCCAGGGCTCTGTGAGAAGGCTTGCTTCCAAGCAGACTATTTCTACTTGGATTTCTAAGGCAGTTTTTTTTTTTTTTTTTTTTTTGGGGGGGGGGGTCTGTTTTTCATGGTAAGAGCCTTTTTTCTCCTGTTAAGGCTCACTCTACTAGGACTGTAGATTCCTCTGGTGCTTTTTTCAAGGATTTGGATACTTCTTACATTTTAGAAGCAGCTACTTGGACTTCTCTGCCTACCTTTACTAAACATTACAAGTTGGATGGCATTTGTAGGTCCAGAGCAAGTTTTGCTAGGGCCATTCTACGTGGCTTTGTAGAAAGTGCCTCGCTCCTTTCTCTTCCCATTTTTCCTCATGAGCTATGGTAGTCTCCCTCATGTAAAGAATATTGCACCATAGGAATAGAAGGGCATAGAATAACCATAGATGTCTTTCTCTTCTATGTTATAATATTCTGTCCCTCTCACCTTCCCCTGGTTCATGTTCTTTCATTGGATGTGTGTTTCCTCCTTTTTACCTTAGGCTGATGTTCTTCCTGGGGCATTCAGTTTTGAGTATGGTATATGCGGACGTCACTTTTATGGCCGATGTTAGCTTTGGGCCTACGTGCAACATCCCACATACCTGGCAGTGGTAAAAGGCTTTTGTATACTTTCTGGACATCGGGATCATTTATGGCAGGGAATCCCTCATGTAAAGAAAACTGCAACATGGAAGAGAAGGACATCTATGGTAATGGCAAGATTTTACACAACTGTTCTTTATATTCCTTATACTTTGGACTATCCACTGCACCAAGAGGGTTCACAAAGTGTCTATCTCCAGTTGTAGCTCTTTGCTGGCTTCAGAGTATCCACATTTTTCCGTATGTAGGCAACTTGCTTATCTTTGCAGAGTCTTTTTCAAATTGTTAGGAAACTCTTTCTCTTGGGAGAGAGATCTCTTACAGAAGCTGGGACTCCAAAGAGCATTCAACAGCCCTTCTTGTCTTCTTGACATAGGATTGTGTTCCTGGGATGTCAACTAGACACCTCTGTTCAAAGAGCTTTTCTTCCATAGGAAAACTAGATCAATATCTAGATCTATTTCTAAAGTTTTCCACTCAAGTTCGGTCACTGCAAGGGAATACCATAGGATTTTGGGACTCATGGCTTTTATGATTCCCATGATATGCCTGGCAAGACTCCACATCTTTCTTTTCTTCCTAAAGTGGTATCTGATTTTACTTTAACTCATTCCCCCAGAGTACTGTCATGGGGTGCCTCTGTGCTTACATCTGAGCCCCCACTGAGGCGGTAGGAATCCTATGATCATCCTGAGTGCCTTCCACATTTGCAAAGAACTTTACACTCTTATGATAGTTCAACTTTTGAAAACTAAGTTGAAAAAGTAACTGAAATTTATCAGTTACCTTTCTCGACTTTGTTTTCAGAGTGGAGTTACAACATGCTTATATATGATTTTTTTTCTTCAGAAAAGTGGCTTGCTGTGCACCCTGTTTTTATTTGCAGTTAACAGCAAGTCATCTTTCTGTTCATTGCAGTCATTGTGATAGTAACATAACAGTAATTACCACTATGTCCTGGTTGAGAAGTGATTTCTACTGCTGATAAAAACGATGCAAGAAATAACTATATTAATGACTTTTAGAAACGATGTTTACCGTGATGGATCCACTGCATTTGTGCCCCTCAGATTCACATTATTGGATTAAAAAAATACAGGTTGTTCTGTAAAAAAAAAAAAAAAAAAAAAAAAGAGAGAGAGAGAAAGAAAAGCATTACAGTGCAATTATGATTAGTGAGAGTGAAAGAACAACGGGGGGGGGGGGGTTGTGAAGAGCTATGGCAGTCTACCATGAGGTTCTGATGAAGTCTGTGGAACATTACCAGGGTGAAAACTCTTAAAAGTATTCAACTTTTGGCATGTTCTTTGCTGTATTTTTTGTTAGAAGCTTGTTGGAAATTTTTTAAAAGTTATTTTTTGTGGTTCGGATAACTATACCTTTGCTTCTGGGAGCTGCTGTGGACTTTGCTTTTAGTACAGACCTACTTTTTTGGTTATTAGTGCAGCACTGCACTGCCATGTTCTTTTTATTTATTTATTTTAATACCAATACTGTTAGGTTGTTATAACTCTGTTCTTGCAGTCAGTCTCATTTTTAAATTTATAGATAACTTATTTACATTACTCATTTTATTTATTATTTTTTCACTGTGATACGTCTCTACAGATTCTGGCCTTGATTATTGGACTGTTTGTTTTCTCCCATGATTGTTTACTCACTATGTTGTTGCACATCCTAGGTATTAAGTTTCCGACTTTGTCATTTATGTGGACAATTCAGTTGAGAGGAGTGGTTTGTTGAGATAACTGTTATTACTACCTTTACAATACCCATGGCCTCAGATGTGTAGGGCATTGTTTCCAATTTTGTAATTTGTTTGAACATTTCAGATGAAAGGAATGGCTTGCAGATATAAAAGTTATTACATTTACAATCTCACTAGCAGTGGTCATCAAAATATGTATGACAATATTTCTGGCTTAGTCATTTATGTGGACATTTCAGATGAGAGGAATGATTCAGTGGGATAAATGTTATTATAACTTCTACAATATCCCTTCGATTGATCAACCAGATATTTTGCAAATATTTATGACTTTATTTGTGTGAACATTTCAGATGAGTGGAATCGTTCAAAGAGATAAATGTTATTACTTACACAGAACCCTGGTATCGATTAACCAAATACTTTGGGAAATATTTCTAACTCTGTCATTTGTGTGAACAATTCAGATGAGAGGAATAGCTTGCATATATTATTGTTATTTTTACAACATCCCGATCATTAATCAACCTGATATGTAGGGAAGCATTTCTGGCTTTGTCATTTCGGTGGAAAGTTCAGTTAAGTGGAGTGGTTTGGTGACGTAAATGTTGCACAATACCCTGGCTGTGGTCAACCAGATATTCTGGGAAATATTTCTGACTTTGTCATTTGTATGAACAGTTCAGATGAGGGGAATGGATTGCAGATATAAATGTTGTTACTTTTACAGTATCCCTAGGGTTGGTCAACCTAATATGTAGGGTAATATTTCTGGCATAGTCATTTCTGTGGACAACTCAGTTGAGTGGAATGGGTTGGTGAGATAACTGCTATTACTTATTCAGCATCCGTAGCATTGGTCAACCAGATATTTAAGGCAGTGTTTGACTCTGTCAATTGTGTATACAGCTCTGGTCAAGTTGTTACCTCAGTGACATAAATAATGCTATTAATTTTTCTTTTGGTTATCTTCTGGGTTACAAGGTCCACTAATATCAAGTTGTTCTCTTATTGGCTTACTTCAAACCTTTTCCTGGTAGGTGCTAATGACTTAG
Organism: Protopterus annectens; assembly: GCF_019279795.1. NCBI lineage: Eukaryota > Metazoa > Chordata > Ceratodontiformes > Protopteridae > Protopterus > Protopterus annectens. Next base: position 1,449,046,807 of record NC_056733.1, read on the forward strand.
GGTTACAGTACACCTGGAATATACTGAATGTGTGCTCAACAGGTTATGTGCAGCAATTATCACCTCTTTGTGAACATGCAGAACCTTTCAGTAGTGAAATGTAAATCTTCATCACATTTGTAGTGTCTTTACAGTATGCTACAACTGCAAATGCCATGACAATAACGCCAAAGATATAACTTGTTCACCAGTGTTCCCAGGAATATGCATTAAAAGCAGTAAAAATTATTTAATGTTTACAATACACAAAAAACAATACAGGATTAAGAGATTTTGTTCCCAGTATACAAAGGAACTTCATGCCACCGCGGTGGTGGTGCTGCGGTAGCGTTGTCGCCTCACAGTAAGACGTCCGGTTCAATTCTCAGCAAGAGCGTCTTCTGCGTGGAGAGATGCATGAATGTGCGTACCTTCGTTGAAGGTTGTGCGTCAGGCCTGGCAAGCCGGTACGTAAAAATCAACTGCCAGTCATTAGCGGACCGGAGTTCCGCTGTGGCGACCCCTAACCGGGAAAAGCCGAAAAACACAAATACAAAGGAACTTCATCAGAATCAATGTCCATGTAATTTCCTGTTGTTAAATGCTTCATTAACAATTAACAGCGTATAACCAGTCATCATATTCCCTTACAGTTATTGTAAATAAGACATGGCTAATCAATGGATACCTTCATCACTATTATACATTTACAAAGAGTGAGATTAAAATGCATTACTCCACACTGAATCAAATCAGTGACTGGGATGCACGTTTCATCAGTGTGATAACAATGTTTAGTAATGTGAATAGTTGTGGCAGCTGGTTAGACTTTTTCCTGACAGGTGATAATGACTCAGTGTCACACTAGAACTGCATATGTTATAAAGATGATAACTCCAAAAATGTAACTGATTCACCAAAGTCCACAGGAACATGAGTTAAAAGCCATAAAAAAATAATGTTTATAATGCACAAAAATAGTACAGGATTAAGTGCTTTCATTCCCAATATACAAAGGATCTTCATCAGATTCAATGTCCATGTAATTTCCTTTCCTTAAATACTTCATTACTAATTAACACACACAATTAACTTCCTTAAAGTGCAAGTATAAAATAACCACTTTCTATAAATTTGACACCAAAATAAAAAATATATAAAAATATGTAAAACATATAACAAACCAATAACATTTATTAAATTCATATCTATTTTTATCATTGTTTAAAACTATTATGCATAATAAAAATTCATCACATATGACGTATAATAAACCCCTTTAAACCTTCTCAGCTCTTAAAGTCAAAGCAGTACAAGTGCTAATATTTTCATTCAAGCCAGGGAAACTAGAGGCATCAGGCAACCATAGCCAGTAAAGTTCCATGTATTCTAAATAAGCTTCCCAATTACCACCCCTCTTATTCCTAACAACCTTTTCTAAGACGCACAAAAAAAAAATAAATATATATATATATATATATTTATTTATTTATTTATTTTAATTCAGATATTTGGTGGAATGCTTACGAAGGGTATTATTTGCATCTTTCCTTTTAATGACATAGTTGTGCTGGTAGATATGTCTCTTCAAAGTAAGCTCAGTTTTTCCTGTATAAAACTCTGAGCAAGAGGAGCAAATAATATATACAAACCCCATTAGTATCACAAGTATATCTTTTTTTTTTTATCATTGCAGGACTGAATAACTTTGATTATTCACAAAAGATGTTGGAATCAGTAATTATTTTTGTACTGCGCCAAAAAATGAATTGAATATAGCCCACTCTAAAATTAATTCCTGGTTGACACACAAATAGAATATGGGATATCAAATATACTCATGCATTTTTTATGAGTAAGAAAACCAGTTGTTCCTCCCATATTTGATATTCCAATGGCACATAAGTAAGTACACAACTTCCCATTGAGACCAGTAGTGGTGGCCGGTGGGTCATTGACTGAACCCACAGCAAAGTATTTAGATTAAAAATTATTGTTTTTTTTTTTTTTTTTTTTTTTTTTTTTGTTGATGGAGAGCAATGTGTTTTAATTGATTCTTGGAATTTTCTTAGAGCTATGTGGAAGAAGTATGTACACTGGGGGCTCTACATTTGTTGGAACTGACGTGAAAGATATATCCATCCCATGTGATGAAGGGACTAAATTGGTTTAATAATTTATTTATTGACATTTGTTAACCGGGTTAGAAACCCATTTTCAGTGGAGACCCGAGGAGAAAAGCTCCTTTTAGAGAATACAACATAAATTTAGTTACATTCAGAGAAAAACAATTTACAGATGGTTACATTCATTTAACATTTTGCAGAAAAAAGATTCCCATTTAGTCTAAAATTCACATATAGTCTACACTATGAGAAAGTTGTGTAGTAATGGTAAACAAGGTCCAGGTACATCTATAAATCTGTTAGCCATATGTAAAGATAAAGCCAAAAGAGAAGTCTGCTAGTCATATCTAAAGATAAAGCCAAAAGAGGGGTAAGATATATACATAATAGGAAGAGTAGAGAGGGGAATAAGGGTAGGATAGTATACCAACATGAGGCCTTGTATATGTAAGAATATTTAGATATGATTAATACCATGTGATTAGAAAGTATATTTGCTTTAAACTTGAGAGATTTGTAGGCTGATTTTAGCAGTCTAGGTAGAATTTGCTGGAGTTAAGAACTTTGAAAGTGGGGGCTAGGAGAGGTTATGGCAGAGACAAGTTTTGGAGTTGAGCAGATGTTGTTTAAGTTCCTTTTTAAAGTGAGATGGGTGTATAATGGCACGTAGGTCTAAGGGTAGTTTGTTCCAGGTCTGGGCAACTGAGCATTTGTATAGTAATTTGCCCACATTTTTCTTTGGTGGATGGAATGCTAGTAGTTGCTGGCTTGAGGTGCACAGCGACTGAGATGGAGAGTAGGTGGCTGCAAGGTTAGAGAGAGCTGTACAGGAAGATGGTTTATGTAGTACATAGTGTACAATTTGGAATTGTGATGTTAACAGTAGCTGTAGGAATTCAAGCCATTGCAGGGAATTTAGGGCAAGGCAGTGATGTGAGGTGTAGTGAGAGTTGGTAATGCAATTTTATGATATGCTTGTTGGAGTTTAGTCTAGGTAGTATGCTGGATAAAGGTTAGTACTGGAGCAGCATAGAGACGTGAGGGTAGGAGAAATGCCTGAGCTAGGGTGAGTCTAGCATTTAGAGTTAGAAACTTTTTATTATGATACAGCAAACATAGTTTCTGTTTTTTTTTTTTTTTTTTGTTTGTTTTTTTTATACATTGGAGAAGGTGTAGGTTAAATTTGAGATCATTATCTATTATGACACCTAAAGTTTAGTTTGAAATTCAGGCTGAATGATTGTGTTATTAGAGGAAGTGATAGTAAACATGGATTTATGGTGGGGAAAAAGAGTGGGGGCGAAAAAGCAAGAGCTTAGTCTTTTTGGGGTTGAGGATGAGTTGATTATCTGATGACCATTTTTCAGTGGTAAGAAAGGTGTGTTGAGTGAGGCAAGGTAGTTCTGAGATGTTATAGATGGAGATGAGTGTTGAGTCATCTGCATATTGGATGAGAGAAGAGTTTGTGCAAGATGTGTAGAGTTCATTTGTGAAAACATTAAATAATAGGGGACCCAAGATGGAGCCCTAAGGGGGACTCCAATAGGGACTGAAATATAGGGAGAGTAGGAAGATAGCCATCTGACAGATTGTTGTCTACAAGAGAGGTAGCTGGAGAACCAGGTAAGGGAGGTAGCAGATAGATTAAGGTTTGCAAGTTTGGTTAGGAGGATGGAGTGAGATGCTGTGTCAAAGGCTTTGGAAAGGTCAAGGAAGAGACAGGATATGAATAGATTGTTGTCACAAACCTCTGCTATGGTGTGTGTGGAAGATAGAAGGGCAGTAGATGTACTTTGGTTGGGGCGGAAACCATGTTGTGTGGGAGTGAGAAGGTTTTGCTGGAGGAGGTATATCAGGAATTGAGTGTAAGGCTTTAATTTTTAAGAAGCAGTACAGCTAGGAAGACATTAACATTATGGTGAGAGTCATGGAATTTGTTTTGACAAACAATTATGTACATTTTGATGGTGAATTTTATAAGTAAGGGGAGTGGCAATAGGGGCAGCGGTGCCCCCCATTTTTGTCAATATAGTTTTGTGGTGGTGGGAAACCAGCACCATCTTTGTTTCACCATATGTTCACTATTTGGTACATTTTTTTCGCTACCTGAATGATATCTTTATTGTATGGCTGGGGTGAGACAAAACTCGGAGTTTAATTATTTTAACAACTCAACCTCCTTTTTGGGGTTTGCTATGGAAAAAGAATGTTGAAGAGTTGAACTTTTTGATGCGAATGTTAAAAAGAATGCTGTGAAGAATAGATATGAAAGCACTATTTATAGGATGCTGTCTTATTCTAATAGCGTCCTTCAATTATGAAAGTGACCACCCCTGGTGGTTAAAAAGAAATTTAGTAAAGGGGCAAATGTTGAGACTGTCTGTGTTAGTCTCTGAGGGGAAAAGGGGGGGGGGTATACAGTTTGAAACCAATGTTTTTAGAGAGAAAATACCCAACTAAGTTGTTGGATGAGATTTTGAAAGAAATCTGTGGCAACTGGACAGATAGGTTTGTATCTGTTATTAGATATCCAGATAGTATACAGACCCAGATATGAGAAAATAATATTTACAATGGGACTGTGGTGATGGCTTTTAATTTTGAAGCCTGGATTGTTAATGATATTTTAAACAGAAACTTAAACAGAGTTTTTGGAATGTTGGGAATGATCTTTAAATTAGGGAACAGTCCCACGATAGTGTACAAGAAGGGTAAGAATATTAAGTCATTGTTGGAAAGAGTGAATAAAGCAAAGGAAGTATAGAAGGGAATGGTAACGTGCTAAGTACCCACAGTGACCGTTTGTATTGGAAGGCAATTATATTAATGTAAAATTTACCCTAATTCTATAGTGATAGAAGAAAGATGTACTTATGATGCTAATGGGATTGTGTTTATTGCTATTTGTTCTCTTGCTCAGTGATTGAGAGGAAAACTGGGTTTGCTTTGAAGAGATGTATCTACCAGCACAACTGAGCTATTAAAAGGAAAGATTAGAATAATGTCCTTAGGGAGCATGCCACCAAATGTCTGAATTAAAAAAAATAATGTTTGTGTCTTACAAAAGGTAGTTGGGAATAAGACGGGCAGTAATTGGGAAGCTGATTTAGAATGCAAGGAACTTTACTTGCAGTTATTGCTTGATGCCTCTAGCTTCCCTGACTTGAATGAAAAAAATAGTATTTGTAGTGCTTTGACTTTAGAAGCTGGTAAGGTTTAAAAAGGTTTATTATATGTGGTGATTTTTTTTATTATCTATAATGCTGCTGCTGTGTCTTTCGGCTTTTCTTGGTTAGGGATCGCCACAGCAGAACTCCGGTCCGCTAATGATTGGCAGTAGATTTTTACGTGCTGAGTTGCCAGCCCTGACACACAACCTTCAACGAGGGTATGCCCATTCACGCATGTCTCCACACAGAAGACGCTTTCGCTGAGAATCGAACAGGACAACATCTTACTGTGAGGTGACAACGCTACCGCAGCACCACCACCACCGCAGTTTTTTTTTTGTGTTAATATTTTTAAACAGTCATAAATACTAATATGTATTTAATGAATGTCATTGGTTTATGTGTTTTATATTTTTTTCATATTTTTATTTTAGTGTTAGGTTTACAGAGAATAGTTATTTCATACTTGTACTTTAAGGAAGTTGATTAATTATATGTGTTCATTGGTAATTAAGTTCCTTTGTATATTGGGAATGGAAGAACTTAATCCTGTATTGTTTTTTGTAGAATAAACATGAAATATTTTTTTTTACTGCGTTTAATGAGTGTTCCTGAAGACATTGGTGAATGAGTTACATTTCTGGAGTTAGTCTTTACAATACGTACAGTTGTAGTGTAACATTGTCCTTAACAATATCTGCAGTTATACTGTAACACTGAATCATTATCACCTGTCAGGATAAAGCTTAACCAGCTGCCAGTATTATTCACGTTACTACAGATCGTTATCACGTTGATGAAATATGCATGCCAGACATTGATTTGTATCAATGTGGAGTAACGCAGAATTTAAAAAATATGTATATATCTCATTGTTTGTAAATGTAAGACAGTGATGGTGTTAATTGATAAGCCATTTCTGGTTTCCAAACAACAAACAGGGTTCAAGCTGGCATTGCTTGTTTAAACCACGGTTTATTAAATAAAAAAAAAAAATAGTGCTTTTCACTTGTCAGAACTTCATCAGACCATGGAAAACAACGCAGCAGAACATTAAATAGTAAATGTTTCGTACAGGTCTGATGAAGCTCTGACAAGGGCGAAAGCACTCTTTTAATAAATCGGGGTTTAAACAAGCAACGCCAGCTTGAACCCTGTTTTTTGTTTGGAAACAAGAAATGGCTAAGCAATTAACACCATCACTTACATTTGTAAACAATGAGATATGTATATATTTTTTAAATTCTGCATTACTCCACATTGATACAAATCAATGTCTGGCATGCATATTTCATCAACGTGACAACGATCTCTAGTAATGTGAATAATACTGGCAGCTGGTTAGGCTTTTTCCTGACAGGTGATAATGAAACTAATCATTATGCTGCATAGAGGCAGGCAGGAACAGTAAGCGGTTGAGTCCTGTGTGTCCTAGAGATATACACACATTTTGGGTGTTAGAATGTACATGTTGATTGTATATGTTCCAAACTACAGGCAGTACTGGGAAAACATCATGTAAATGTTCACTTCCCAATAAAAGAGTATGTGACTAGAGAGTGGTTTTAAACAAAATCAACAGTATTTTCACTGCAACAACTGCTTTAACCTACCTCAGGGCTTCATGGGCCATGACAAGCTACAGCATGTACAGCTCATACTGGATGCTGTACCTCATGCATGCAGGACACAGTACATTGTGCATCATGAGGATGCAGTAGACAAAGCCATGGTCGGCTTCAGTGGATGTTTGACATTTAAACCATTCATGCCTGATGAGCCAGAGAGGTATGGTATTAAGGTATGTGTGCTGGCAGACTCTGTGTGTATGTATGTGAATTCCAGGTGTACACTGGAAAGGCAAAACCGAATACAGAGGTAGGACTAACGCACCAAGTTGTGATTGACTTAATGAAGGGATTGATTGGGAAAAAGAATCGCATTTACTTTGAAAACTTCTTTAGCTCTGTCCCTCTGGCTAAGTAATTACAACAAGATAGCCTGTACTGCTGTGGGACCATGCACGCAAATGGGTCAGGATGCCCTCTAACATTCATCAGACAGACCATTGTTAAAGCACCTTGAGGGTACTGTATGCAGTTGCAGAGTGGTCCACTGTTGCCTACTAAACATAAGGATAGCACCCCAATATTTGTGCTGTCAACTAATAGTAACCTGACCGACCTTTGACAGTCTCCGCCTCATGCAAGAGAAAGCATGATGGAACAAGGGCTTTGTTGCCATGTCTACCAGTTGCAGCCATGTACAACACTTACATTTATGGGGTGGACTGAGCAGATTAGCTCAGGACACAATACCCAACCACAAGAAAAGCCCACAAATGGTGGCTGTACATGTTTTGGTTCTTATGAGATGTGGCCATAATGAGTTTCATTATGTTCCATGAAAGTAACAGCCACTGGCAAGTGTCACACACACTGGATGTGTTATTCCTGCAACAAAGTTGCAGTTTTGAAGGTACCTAGGTCTACAGCTGCTTGCCAGTTACAAGAAACAAATACACTGAGATTACTTTCCCAGAGCTTGTGAGTCGATTTGAACCTGAATCTGACTTCCCAGTGAAATGGCGGAAATCAAGATGCTGAAACTGTGCCAGCAAGGGTAAATGTGCTGAACTATCATGAGGATGCCCAACCTGCAAGAGCAGGGGTCCTGATGGAGAGATGAAAAGTCAGCAAGTAAAGGAGTGTAGTAGTGCTGAAATTGAATTCATCCTCAAGTCTTGGTGAGTACCTTCACAAGGTGGACCCTGTTTTTTCACAAAATCTCACCAAGACGACACTGATATATATAGACTGTATTTATATAGCATATATCATGGACAGAAGTAAATCAAAAATAAAACAGATAGCTGGGTGCACAAGACCCAGGATTAAAAAGTGTTTGATCCTAGTAGGCGCACTGGTGCCAGGACTCGAAAAAAATGACAGTGCAGAATCCTCAAAATACAGAAATCCTACACTGGGGCCAGGCCAGGCTCAGGGGGAGGATGTGGCCCCCCCTGTTGTAGAAGGAAGTAGTAGTCCACAAAAATGACAAAAATTGATTGGCCAAGGAAGAGCCATAAAGATGACAGAGTGGACTATTGAGGATAAGAAAGAAATTATGTATTGTTACTATTATGTAAAAAGCCCAGAATTTCCAGACACAAGATATACAAAACGATTAAGAGAGAAATTAGAGGAAAGAAAAATACTTCCGCTGGAAAAACTGTCACAAGCTTCAAATAAAAATTTGCTTTCATTAATACAACAGATTTTTGAAAAACAGTATATAGATCAAGAAACTTTGATCTCTTTGGAAAAAGAAGCCTTTAAGGAAGTGAGAAAATATAAACAACAAAACCTAGAGATATTTGAAAAATCTAAAAAAGAAATATGGACATGGGAAAGAAAGAGAGATTTGATATGGTGCAATATTTATGCAAATGAGAAAGCCAAGTTAATTAATATACAGAAGGCAGTTTTAAAGATATTTGAAGAGAAATACAGGCAAAGGCATCCAGATATGGATAATTTCACAATAAAAAGACTAAAAGCACAAAGATTTAATGTAGAAAAGACGATTAGTAAAGTAGAAGTTAAAGAAATAGAAGCTGAAGTTATGGAGTGCCTTCGAAGTGAAGGATTTAATGTAGAAGGTCTGAAGCAGACTACATCACAGCATGAAGAAGCGAGTCCCCAGAATAAGGAAAAGCAAGATGATCAGGAGACATGTAAAGAAGAAATATGGACAGGGGAAAGGAAAAGAGGTTTAATATGGTGTAATATTTATGCAAAGGAAAAAGCAAAACTAATACAAAAAGAGCAGCACCAAAGATATTTGAAGAAAATGTAGGCAAAAGGAATCTGGATATGGAAAACTTTACAGTACAAAAAATAAGAAGACTAAGAGGAAAAGTAGAAAGAGCTTAGTAATGGAGAAGTCAAAGAAATAGAAGTCGAGGTAATGGAACAGCTGCAAAGAGAAGGATTCAGTGTAGAAAATCAAATGCAGAAAGTACCACAACAGGATAGAGCAATGGATATCCAAATTAAGGGGAAACCAGTGGAACAGGAAGCAACAGGTCAGGTGCCATATCAAGATATTTTGGAGCTTTCCACAGGAAACCAGTATAAAAGTTCACTTGAAGCTATACAGGAAGGAAAGGAACAGGAAACTGGAAACTCTGATGCAGTCAGTGTTGAGGAGTGATACACCAGTGAGTTTCCATATGACAAAACGGATGACACAGGATGAAATTGAAGAGAATGTGCCACAAGAAGATGTTATAGAACTTTCTGTAGAATGCCCGCAGGAAATGGAAAACAAGGGGTGTGCCCTCAGTATGGAAGAAAAGGAGTCAAGAGAAGAGTTGCTTGATTTAATAGACAAAGATAGATATATCAAGGTCAATGAGAGAAATAGACTGCAGAAGGTTAATAAAACCCCAGAAGTCAGAAGCTTGGTAAAACAAATGAACACAGTAATTAGGACTGTCCATAGAGATCCATGCGATATAACAGAAGTAAACAGAATACATTACTGTACTGCTAAATTAATAACTGATAAAATTCTACCACAGGAACATAGGGTAGCGAGGTGAAAGCGAATACCATCATGGAAATATCAAATAGAGAAAACTGTAAAGCAGCTAAGACAATAAGTGTCATTGTTAGTAGATTATAGAAGAGGGAACAGATCAACAAAAATATTAAGAAAGATGTGATAAAAGCAATGTGCAGTATTAGAACAGACCAGGATCTATTATGCACTATTGGAGATAAACTAAAAATTTCAAAACAGGCGGAAAGACTCAGAAAATACAAAGATAAATATAAGGGAAAAGCACAAAATATGCAATTTACTGATGACCCAAAAAAGTTTTGTAGAGACTTGGGAGATAAGTAAAAGGAATTGATAGACCGCTGAAAAAAGAGGAAGTAGATACATTTTGGATAGGTATCTATGAACATCATGTGGACCATAACAAAGATGCTAAATTGACAGAAGAAGTAAAAGAAAGAATAAGACGTTTAAATGTACAGGGATATGAAATGGGATGAGATAACAGCTAGAGAGATTGAAACAAAGTTGAGAAAAGCCTCTAACTGGAAAACCTCTGGCCCAGATGCAATACCTAACTTTTGGCTTAAAGTATTAACTTCTTTACACGAGGATGTAGCCATGAGTAAGAACTATTTATATGCACACCCCGAACAGAAACAGCACTGGTTAACAACAGGAAAAACAATGCTCTTACTTAAGAGTGAACCTGCAAGCTACCCTAAAAATTATAGACCAATAACTTGTCTTCCGATGATGTATAAACTATACACGGGGATTGACACCGACATAGTTTATAGTCATTTAGAAGAAAACTCAATTATGGCAGTAGAACAAAAGGGCAATAAAAAAAGTCATATGGAACAAAGGATCATTTGTTAAATAAAGATGTTAAGTTGTCAGTCTCGCCTTCATTCTTGCTGGATGGATTCGGAGCCGATCCTCGGCTCTGACTCGGCCAATACTAAAGCTCGAGAGCTAATTCCACCGGCTCGAGGCTCCCCTATATCCCACAATGCTAGGCGATAACTACCCAGATCTCGTTTGCCGCTTAGCTGCGAGGTGCTTTCTTCTACCGGCTCTGGCAGGTTAGTGAGTTTTTTCTAGTTTAAAACTTCAAATATCTACCCCTATCCTTTTTATTTAGTTAAGTTTATAGTACAGGGTATCCTTTTAGTTTAAATCGGGTTTCCCTCGTTTTTATTTCCTTTTTATCCCTTTTTAAATTCTAGGCCTTTGGCCCACTCCCCTTTTTCCCTTTGTCATTCAGAGTGATTGGGGTTTTCTTTTGGTTAAAGGGTGTGTCTGTGTCTTGTGTCTGTGTCTTTTAGTATACAGTCTTCTTTTTTTCTGGGATGTCTAAAGACTCCAAGGTCTCAGGCTTCAAGAAGTGTGACTCGTGCTGTCAGAAAATGTCTCTGACAGACAGTCACACTTCTTGTGTCTATTGCCTGGGACCTTTGCACCTGCAGGACTCCTGTGCCGTTTGCCATGCATTCAGTCGGAGAGTACTGCAGGAACGCAAAAATAAACTTATTCTTCGAGGCTTATTAAAGCCTGAAGGCCCCTCGACCCAGTCTGCATCAGGGAAGCCTTCAAAGACTTCCAGGCCGTCGGCTCCAGCTTCAGAGCCATCCGCTGGGAGCATTAAGGCTGCTTCGACATCGGCTCCGGCTGGAGTTGATGTTTCGAAGTCTCAAACCATTACCTCGGCTCTGGCCGGAGCCGAGGTTGCTAAGACTCTGTCGGCTCCGATAGTTTTATCGGAGCCACCTTCTAAGAAGAGGTCGAGATCCCCTTCCATCGGCTCCATCCACTCGGTCCCGGGATCCCCTCTTCTGTCGGAGCGGAGCCATAGGTCCCATTCCTCTCGGTCCTCCAGGCTGTCCGACCATGACTTACAAAGGGTGGTGAGTAGACTTCTCAAGTCCGAGGCACTGGCCCAAATGCTGCATAGCCCTACTCAACAGTCAGCGGCTATTCCCATCCCTGCTTTTGTTCCTCCTCCGACTCCTTTGAGTTTGGAGCAGGGGCTCTTCGGAGCCGTGGCTGTCGGTGCGTCGGAGCCGATACCCTCCCTTTCGGCTCCGTCGTCTGCTCCGATTTCCTCTTGGGAGGGATCTTGGCACCGGGATTCCCTCGTCGGCTCCGAGGGGGCGAGTGGCATCGGACCCTTGTCCGACCCTGTTCTCCCTCTCGGAGTGTCGGCGCTGGTGAGTTCGGCTCCAACATCGACCTCGGAGCCATCCCTGTCAGTGCCGGGGGGGTCCTTGTCTCCTCGGAGCGAGGACCTTCGGCCTTGGCAGATCGGGGCGTCTTCGAGGTCATGTGGAGCGTGCTAGACCCCGTGTCTACCCCACGGTCGGCTCCGTCAGCTCCTCCCTCTTTAGTGCCTGCGGTGGTTTCTACCCACCCCCTTGTACCAGACCATAGAGAGCCAGCCCCTCAGGTTTCCCCATTGGGAATATCCTCTTCTTCCGAGGCTTCTCCTGATCCAGCAGGGGAACCCCCTGGGAAGAGACAGTGCAAGAGGAAGCACATTGACTCCCCTGAGTCTATCACCTCCGACACCGACTTGGAGGAATCTGAAGGTTCCCCTCAGTCCCCCTCTGAGGATGTCTCTTTTGCTGACATCCTTGAAGTCCTTAAACAGAGGGGGAACTGGCCCGCCCTTAACCCTTCAGAGGACGAGTCGGTCTACCTTGAGGCGTTTGGCTCTCGCCCTTCCACCTCCTGGGTGTCTCCTCCCTTTGACCCCCTCATGGAAGTGGTGGCAAGAAAGGCTTGGTCGGCCCCTGATTCGGTGGAACCTACCCCAAGGAGGCCGTCAAAATTTATTACTGCCCCGAAAGAGAAACAGTTCTTATCTAAAGGTGTCTCTGTTGATGCCATGGTGGTGGCCGCAGCCACTAAGAAGGAATTAGCCGATCCTTTGGTACCTGTCCATCCTCCTAATAAGGAGTCCAGGACCATGGACTGGTACGGTAAGCGGATGTTTTCCTCAGCGACCTTTGCCATGCGGTCGCTGAACTACTTGTTTCACTTCACCCGTCTCCAGAGGGATTTACTCAAGGATATGGGTGATGCTATGCATGATCCAACAGCTGAAGGGTTCCAAGACAAAATGAACTCCCAGTTGGCAACCCTGAATTTGATTGTCAACTCCTCCATGCGGCTTATCTCATATGCGGCTGATGGGGCGAGTAGGGCCGCAGGCACAGGTGTAGCTTTACGACGCCACGCCTGGATGCGGCTTTGCAATTTTGCGGACCCTTTCAAGGCGTCCTTCACCAATTCCCCCTTTGATGGCTCAACGTTGTTTGGACCTCAGGTGAAGGATACATTGACTAGGTGCGAGCAGGAAGGCAAGACTCTCTCTGCCGTGGGAGTCCATTTTTCTACCCCTTCCAGACCTTATCCCAAAGGTCAGAGGGGGGGGGGATGTGGTTCCGCAAACCACAAGGGGTCTCACCTGACGCACAAAGTCGATTTCCCTCTAGAGGCAGAGGGGGGAGCAACAATAGACGCCGCCCTAGGGACAGAGGTGGTTTGCAAAACCAGGGAGCAGAGAGACTTTCTCTGGCAAACCCTTTCAGCATCCCTGAGGAGCTGCCTGGCTGTCCACCTTCGGAGGCAGTCGGGGGAAGATTATCACTGTACCCAAAAGCCTGGCTTTCCCTCACTCAAGACAAATGGGTACATTCGATCATATCTGAGGGTTACGAAATCCCCTTTACTCACATCCCATCCCAACCCAAAGGATCCCTTCCAGACGTTCCACCCAGGCTAAGGGAACAAGCAGCATTTGAAATATCAAAGCTGCTGTCAAAAAGAGCTATCCAGCCAGTCCCAGCAGACCAGCAAGGATCCGGAATCTACTCCAAATTCTTTTTGGTACCAAAAAAAACAGGGGACTGGAGACCAATACTGGATCTCAGCAAGCTAAACAAGTATGTGAAGAAAACAAAATTCCGGATGGTCACGCTACTGTCTATTCTACCCTTCTTGGGTCAGGACAATTGGATGTGCTCGATAGACCTTCAGGATGCGTACTACCATATCAAAATGCACAGAAGCTCCAGGAGGTTTCTCTGCTTCAGGCTGGGAGCCAGTCACTACCAGTTCAGAGCCCTGCCCTTTGGTCTCACTACAGCCCCCCGAGTGTTCCCCAAATGTATGGCAGTGGTCGCAGCTCACTTGAGACGTCAAGGATTCCAGGTGTTTCCATATTTGGACAACTGGCTCCTTACCGCCAACACCAGGCGTCAACTTCTTCTATCCAGAGACTTCACCATTCAAACTTGCCAAGCTCTAGGCATTTCAGTAAATTTTGAAAAATCTGCCTTGTCACCTTGTCAATCTATTACCTTTACAGGCGCCACCTTAGACACAGTTCATCTTTCTGCCAGACTGACAGAGCAGAGAGTATCAGATATCCGCAAACATGTTTACCTCCTGCTTCAATGCAACAAGATCAAAGCCAGGGTAGTCTTGAAGGTATTAGGACTCATGGCAGCTACCATTACACTCCTCCCCTTAGCTCGCTTTCACATGCGGATCCTCCAGTGGATGCTGTTTTCCCAATGGTCCTTCCAACAGCTCCCGATGTCTCACATCATTCTGCTAACCCAGTCATGCAAGAATCACCTGTCTTGGTGGATGACATCACCTCAAGTTCTTCAGGGCAGACCCTTCATCCCCCCCCCCCCCACAATCGCCACGGTGACAACGGATGCCTCCCTGATCGGGTGGGAGGGGGCATTATCAGGGCAGGACAGTCCAGGGCACGTGGCAATCTTTCGAGTGCCACTTGCACATAAATGTCTTAGAGATGAGAGCAGTGCTTTTAGCGTTGCAAGCTCTTCAGGACTCTCTTCCCACAGGGACTATTGCAATTCAGACGGACAACATGTCCGTACTGTGGTACATCAACAAACAGGGCGGAACCAAGTCCTATCCCTTATGTCGAGAGGCACTCAGACTTTGGCAGTGGGCAATTTCTTCACAGTGGTTTCTGATAGCAACGCACATTCCCGGGAAGTCCAACGTGATTGCGGGCAAGTTGAGCAGAGCTATTCTCATGCCTCACGAGTGGTCTCTAAAAAAATCAGTGCTGGAAGAGATCTTTCGAAGATAGGGCCGGCCTTGCTGCGATCTTTTTGCTACTTCCCAAAACAGCAAGTGTCACGATTTCTTCACCCTCTTCCCTCTACCAGGCCAACCCACCAGAGACGCTCTAGTCCACGATTGGCCCCAGGGACTTCTGTATGTTTCCCCCCCCCCTTTTCCACTGATCTCTCAATTAATTCAGAAAGCTATCGCCTCAAGAGTCACTATGATCATCCTCATTGCCCCTTACTGGCCTCGACAGATATGGTTTCCGTTCCTGCATCATTACCTCTTGGACCTGCCTTGGCATCTGGACCCAGTGCCAGATCTTTTGACCCACCAGTCGGGCCAGCTGCACCACTCCCTTCAATCTCTCAACCTCACAGCGTGGTTTCTCCGATTCCTGCCCTAGCCAGGCTTCCCTTAATTTCTCATTCTAACATCCTGATAGCCTCTCACAAGTCTTCTACCAGAAGGATTTACAATAGTAAGTGGAAACGTTTTTCCTTCTGGGCAGCATCAAAAAATATAGACCCCTTCACTGCACCTATCCAGTCTATCCTAGACTTCCTGGCAGAGCTCTTTCATTTAGGCTCTTCCTCATCTACCATTAGAGTACAACTAGCTGCTATATCTAACTTTCATGTAGGTGTCTCGGACTCCAGTATCATGTCCCATAAACTCTGCAAAGCCTTTCTAAGAGGTGTCTTTTTGCTCAAGCCCCCAATCAAAGATCCCCACCTCAGTGGGACTTGAATTTGGTCCTAGCGTCCTTGATTCTCCCCCCCTTCGAACCTGCGGCTTCATGCCCTCTTAAGTTGCTCTCATGGAAAACACTTTTTGTAGTAGCCATAACATCAGCTAGAAGGGTATCTGAACTTCATGCTCTTTGCAGTCATCCTCCTTACTTAGTTTTCCATAAAGACAGGGTGTCCCTCCGGACTAATCCGTCCTTCTTGCCTAAGGTTTCCTCTGATGCAAATCTAAAACAGACCATCAATCTCCCTGTCTTCTTCCCTGATTATTCCAACAGGTCAGAACAAAAGTTACATTTTCTAGATGTTCATTGCCAACTTCGATATTATTTAGACAGGACTAAACAGTTCAGGAAATCTGACCAGCTCTTCCTGTCTTATGCGGAAGGGAAATTGGGCCTTCCAGTTTCTAAAGTGTCCCTTTCAAGATGGCTTACCTCTGTAATTACCTTCATCTGTGAAATCAGACATCAAAAACTGCCTTCAAGACCTAGAGCTCATTCAACCAGGGCATTAGCTACATCTGTAGCTTTTCAGGACAGGCTACCAATAGATTCCATTTGTGCAGCAGCCACTTGGGCTTCTCCTCATACCTTTATCTCGCATTACAAATTGGATATGGCCTCCAGAAACCGTGCCAACTTTGGTTCCACTGTTCTCAAGAGTCTGTTTCGATAAGCCTCCCGGGGTAAGGTGCTAGGGACGCGGTCCCATCCAGCAAGAATGAAGGCGAGATTGACAACTTAACATTAAGAAGTTATGTACCTACCATAACATTCCATGTTAGTTGTCTTCTTCTCACCTTCTTTCTTGCGTCCCACCCTCCTTCCCCCCAGCGTGGACAGACCGATAGGAATTTTTGGGATCTTCCTTTGGGGCTTCCTTCCCACATGTTCTACCACCTCTATTCTCCCTTTTATGTTTGTGGTAGCTTACATACAGGTTTATATAGAGGTGGGTTCTTTTTCTCTCTTCTCCATACTATGGAGACTAGAACTGCTTGGTTTTAGCTATCAAATGAGATCTGAGTAGTTACCGCCTAGCATTGTGGGGTATAGGGGAGCCTCGAGCCAGTGGAATTAGTTCTCAAGCTTTAGTATTGGCCGAGTCGGAGTCGAGGATCGGCTCCGAACCCATCCAGCAAGAAAGAAGGCGAGAAGAAGACAACTAACATGGAACGTTATGGTAGGTACATAACTTCTCATTATAGTGGAGAACTGTAAGAAAGGCAAGAATCTAAGTATGGCATGGATTGACTATAAAAAAGCATTTGATAGTATCCCACATTCATGGATAAAAGAGTGCTTAAAAATGTATAAGGTACATCCTACACGGATTGATTACATTACATTACAGTAACCATGAAACAGTGGCAGACTACTTGGCAATTAAGCCATGATAAAGGACAGATTATTATCCCAGGGATAAAAATCCAAAGGGGGATATTCCAGGTTGACTCCCTGTCACCATTGCTATTTTGCCTTGCCTTTAATCCATTAAGCTGTTTACTTAACAGCTTAGGTCATGGCTATAATTTGGCTTCTAGAAAACAACAAAGTCTAATGACTTCTCATCTTCGATGATTTGAAATTGTATAGCTCATCAGATGAGGAACTTGAAAGCACAGCTGCAGGTTGTCAAAACTTTTTCAGATGCTATTGGAATGTCATTTGGTCTTGATAAATGTGCAAAAGCAACCTTTAAAAAAGGAAAATTGCAGCACCAGGAAAACATCAGTTTGGGAAAAGAATGTGATATAAAAGAACCTGAGCAAGAGGGGGTGTATAAATAAATGGGAATTGATGAAGGATCAGCAGTAAAACATGAACAAATGCGAATAAAGCTTAGTAAGGGGTACTTTAGAAGGCTTAAATTAATCCTGAAAACAGCATTGACACCTAGGAACAAGATCCAAGCTATAAATCAATTTGCTCTTCCTGCCCTAACTTATAGTTTTGGAGGGACTGACTGGCTCCAAAAAGTGTTGAATAGATTGGATATTAAAACAAGAAGGAGGCTTCATGCTCACCAAATGATTTATAAAAATCGGTGTATACCAAGATTATATATTCCACGTTCTGAAGGAGGGAAGGGCCTCATTGAAATTGATTACATGTATAGATCTGCAATTGTGGGACTACACACATATTTACTGACCTCACAAGATCCAAATGTGGTGAAAGTTTTGACACATGAGAATAAATCTAAGATGACATCTCTGCTTAATTTAACAGAAGCATATCGACGTCAAGCAGGAATGGAAATCAAACCAGAACTGCATAAAAAACAGGCAGCAACTGAATGTGCTAAAAAACAAAAGAAAGAATATAAGGTGAAGGACCAGATAAGAAGGCAAGAAGTGTGGAAAAAACATAAATATAGTTGCAAGTATAGAAAACTTCTGGAAGAGCCTCATGTTGATCAAGAACGAACGCAGGAATGGTTAAGGAGAGGTGAATTTACGTCAAGAAATGAAAGGTTAATATTGGCAGCCCAAGATAGTGGGCTACATACACGCTGGTTTACTAAGTTCATTGAACATGTGGGAGAAACAGACATGTTCATCGTGTTACACTGCTGCAGTCATTACACTTGGGTTATCCTGCCGTCAAGCAGTTCCCCAGTCGGCCTGAGTTCCAAAGTCTTGGTCCGGCGTCGGTTGCTGTCGCCTCCTCCCTGATGTCAGTGCGACAGGGGTATATAAGATGCAACCAACGCCATTTTCTTCAGTCTTTCTTGCCGCGCAGTGCCCGAAGCAAAAGCAGTTCGCAAGTGCCGGTCGGCCGACTCCTGAGATTTTCATTCCAAATCCAGAACCAAAGTTTTCTACAAAGCTAAGTACCCCGTTGGGGAAACTTTTTCTTGCCTCAGACCAATGTCAGTAAAAGTTAATAACTGTATTTCTTGTGGGAAGCAAATACCTCATAAGGATTTCCACTCCTATTGTATTCCATGCCTAGGCCCAGACCACAACTTCACTGGTTGTCGGTTTTGTGCTAGGTTTAACAAGCGCACTATTAAACGTCTGTTTGATTTTGCCCGACACTATTTTGGCAGAAAATTCAATTACACCATGCTGTCGGAACTTCCGACGACCGGACTACATAAAAAGCGCAAAGACAAGGACAGGCATCCGAGGTCCAAAACTGACAACGAGGCCTCTTCTAGGCCAGTCACCGGTTCTCCGGTTTTCAGCGAGGCGCCTACGCAGCCCCTGACGACCGCTTCCACAGACTGCCTCCGACTCCCACGTGGAGCTGGCTGGGCCTTCGGATGCTCTAGGGTTTCAGCCCACCAAATCTAACCCTTCAGAGGGAACTGAAGTAGCTGAGCAATCCACAGCTTCAGTGGGTGTTTTCAGACCTACCCAGTTAACCATTAAATCCTCTGCTAAGTCTAAGGCCCCCTTAAAAACAAAGAAACAGATACAGCATTCTCCAGGACAGGCTTCCATGCCTAAGAAACAAATGCTCAAAATGGCCGAAGACCTAATCACCCTGATCAGGGGGACCCATCCCCCTCCTGATAAAAGGCCCAGACAGGATGCAGACTATGAATCTTCCAACCAGGTGTCCATTTCTTCAGATTCATCCTCAGACCTAAGATATTCTTTACCCCCTTATGAGGACTCTGATGCTGAGGAATCAGTTCCATCAGCCTCTCCGCCTGAGGACTACTCCTTTGAGGAGACCTTACATACCATGAGGGAGCATTTCCATTGGGAAGGCCAGGATTACTCAGAATCCAAGAAAAGGCTCAGAGACTTCCTTTTACTGCCTCAACACAGACCCCTTGCTATTCCGCCAGTGTTAGATATTGTGGATGATGTGTACACTGAATCCAGCTTAAACCCTGACTCCTTACCTCCAGCCCCAGTTAAACCTGATAGATATTACAGAGTCCCTGACTCTCTCAAATTTCTGTATAAAAGCCCTGTTGCTGACCCTGAAACTATTTCTCAAGGACCCAAAGGGATTAAGGTCTCATCAGCAAAAAACCCAAGATGTTCATCGTGCATACAGCTGCAGTCATAACAGATGGGTTTTCCTGCCGTCAGGCGGGTCCACGGTCGGTCGAATTCCAAAGTCTAGGTCCGGCGTTGGTTGTCATCGCTTCTTCCCTGACGTCAGTGCGACAGGGGTATAAAAGAACCGGCCAACGCCATTTTCTTCAGTCTTTCTTGCCGCGCGGTGCCCGAAGCAGAAGCAGTTCGCAAGTGCTGGTCGGCCAGCTCCTGAGATTACGAATATCTGCAACCGAAGTCTTCTTGAAAGCTAAGTACTCCGTTGGGGAAACTTTTCTTGCCTCAGACCGATGTCAGACAAAGTTAATAATTGTATTTCATGTGGGAAGCAAATACCGCATAAGGATTTTCATTCCCTCTGCATTCCTTGCTTAGGCCCAGACCACAACGTCTCGGCCTGTCGTTTTTGTGCTACATTCAACAAACGCACCATTAAGCGTCGGGCGGAGTTCGCCCAGCACTTTTTTGGCAAAAAATTTAACTACATAATTTCGTCAGATACTCCAACTCCAGTTTTGACTAAAAGACGCAAAGATAAGGACCGACACACGAGGTCCGCGGCCTCTACCGACACCACGCCAAAGCCGACTACAGGTGGTCCGGTTCTCAGTGAGGTGCCTACGCAGCCCCTGACTACCAACGACACTTCATTGGTGGTGTCTTCTGTACCCGAGGTCGCAGGCTCTTCGGCCCACACCCCGACTACAGATACTGAAGCCACTCTTGGCGGTGAAACTCAGAGTTTAGACAGGCCTGCCTCCTCTCAGGGTGTCTTCAGGCCTTCCTCTTCTTTTTCCATAAAGGCTTTCACTAAGTCTAAGACAACCATGCATTCTAAAAAACAAACCCCACAGGGCCCTTCTCAAGGCCCCATGCCTAAAAAGCAGATGCTCAAAATGGCTGAGGACTTAATTTCTCTAATCAGGGGTTCTCAACCCCCCCCCCTGGAAAAAAGGACCATAGTGGAGGAAGAATCCCCCTCCTCGGACCAGGCTTCCATTATTTCAGAACATTCTGATGACCAGGAACATTCATACTCCCCTTTTGAAGATTCTGATGCAGAGGAGTCCATTCCCTCTGTCTCCCCCCCTGAGGATTACTCTTTTGGGGAGACCCTGCATACCTTGAGGGAACACTTCCACTGGGAAGGTCAAGAGTACTCACACTCCAAGAAAAGGCTTAGGGATTTTCTCTTGCTCCCTCAGCATAGGCCTCTGGCAATACCCCCTGTCTTAGATATCTTGATGATGTGTATTCGGAGTCCTGCCTTAACCCAGACTCTTTACCTCCAACCCCGGTCAAGCCTGACCGGTATTACCGGGTTCCTGACTCACACCAATTCCTATACAAAAGCCATGCGGCTGACCCAGAAACTATCTCACAGGGCCCCAAGGGAATTAAGGCCTCCACTGCTAAGAATCCTTTACCTTCAGAGAGGGTTTCCAGAGCTTTAGAAAGGTGGGGGAAAAAGGTATACACCTCGGCCACCTTATCCATGAGGGCGTTAAACTGCCAGTTCCACATGTTAAAGTACCAACAGTTCCTGTTATCACAGTTGAGAAGCAAAATGTCACAACCTGAACAACCAGATTTGAAGGAGTTGCAGGATTTGATACATAGTGCAAAACAAGTAGGTAAACATACCTTGCAATGTGGTTTTGATGCTTTAGAGGCCTCATGTAGAGCTGCTGTTACAGGATCAGTCATACGTAGGCATGCTTGGCTCAAAGAGCAAACCTTACCAGATCATGTCAAAGCTAAATTACTGGATGCACCTCTGCAAAAAGATGTATTGTTTGGTGTTAAAGCTGAGGAGGTATTAAAGAAAATGGAGGAAAAGGCAAAATCAATGCAAACAGTGAAAGATTTCCTACAGGTACAACCTCCACGAGTCAGTAGAAATTGGCCTTCAAAAAATTGGTCCTTTCCAGCCACGGACAGACCCCAAAGATTTAGATACAGGCGCCCGAGGGGTAGAGGGCAATCTCAACGATCGTTTAGAGGCAGACAATGGCAAGCATCTACCCAAAGAGAAAGCAGAACCAATGACTTTCCCCTTTGCATGCCAAGCAAGGCTCAAATGGCAGCACCTTTAGGTGGAAAACTGGCATTATTTTCAAAGAATTGGCATATTGTCACAAAAGACAAATGGATTCTGGACATTATAGACAGAGGCTACAGATTCCACTTTTACACCCTTCCACAAATGAGAGGCATGCCAAACCTGCTACACAATCAAAGGGCAGAGGCAGAAAAGCAAATTTCAGATCTCATGGACATGAAAGCTATTCAAGAGGTACCTGCACAAGAACAGGGTCAAGGTTTTTATTCCAGACTATTCCTGGTACCAAGGAAGGGCAAAGATTGGAGACCTATTTTGGACCTGTCCATCCTAAACACATTTTTACTCGTGCCAAAATTCAAGATGCTCACATTACAGCAGCTTCTTCCCATGCTGGGCAAGGAGTCTTGACTGGTAACATTGGACCTCAAGGAGGCATACCTGCATGTCCCAGTCAGACAAGATTGCAGAAGATACCTCAGATTTCTTGCAGGTTCAACACATTGTCAATTCTCTGCATTGCCCTTTGGCTTATCTACTGCGCCCAGAGTGTTCACGAAATGCCTGGCATCAGTAATTGCCTACTGCAGACAGCAAGGGATATAAATATACCCATATTTGGACGACTGCCTGATCCATGCGGACAAGTAAGCGCATACTTCTGAAACATCTGGCTTTTGTAATAAGGTTGTTGAATTTCCTGGGATACACAGTCAACAAAAAGAAATCAAGGCTAATACCCTCTCAAACAATAATTTTCCTGGGTGCCAACTTGGATACAAACACCCAGATGGCCTACCTCACGCCAGAGAAACAAGGGCAACTAATTCAATACTTCAGAAAACTAGCAACTTTCACCAGGCTGACTGCAAGGAAAATCCTGCAGGCTCTGGGATTCATGGCATCTTGCATCCTACTAATCACATGTGCAAAGCTGCATATGAGCAAACTTCAATGGTACCTGAAAAACCTATGGTCTCAGCACAGCCACAGCTTGGAAACAATAACACCACTAATTCCATGTCTTCAAAAGGAATTTCTATGGTGGGCTCAAGCATGCCAAACAAACACAGGTCTCCCATTCTGCAAGCCTCAAGCAAGTCAAACCATCACAACAGATGCCTCGGATTACGCCTGGGGGCGCACATGACAGATCGGTGCATTCAGGGCAGATGGTCCCAAAAGGAAAAGCAGCTACACATCAATCAAAAGGAAATGCTAGCAGTAATAAATGCTATTATAGCTTTCAAAGACCTGCTGCATCCAGGCCAGCTATTGATAAGGACAGACAACACCACAGTAATGTGGTACATAAACAAACAGGGAGGAACCCACTCATACCCCCTATGCAGGCTAGCCATGTCTCTTTGGAACATGGCTCTAGAATTGCAAATCGAGCTTCAAGCACAGTTCCTGCCAGGCAAGGAAAACACGCTGGCAGACAACCTAAGCAGAAATATGATGGATCCACACGAATGGAAGTTGCATCCTCAAGTTTTTTCAAAGATAATTCAAGCATGGGGAAGGCCAGACACAGATCTCTTTGCCTCCCACAGAAATCACCAATTGGCAAAATTCTGCTCAAGGACCTTTCATCCACAGGCCTGGAAAGTGGACGCACTCTCTTTCAGTTGGACAACAATGACAGTTTATGCCTTTCCACCTCTTTCTCTGCTGCCCAAAGTTCTATTAAAAACCAGAGCAGACAGACCAAAGATGATTCTCATCGCCCCAGACTGGCCAAGACAACACTGGTACCCACTCCTGAGGAGCCTAACACATTCCCCACCATGGATCCTTCCTCTAATGCTTCTTCTACTGACTCAGCACAACTTCAAAACTCTTCAGAGTCAGCTGAAAACACTCAATCTAGCCGCATGGAAGATTCCTTAAAATCACAACAGACCCTACTCTCCAAGGAGGTACAGGATGTCATTTTGGAGGCCAGAAGACCTTGTACTAGAAAAGCCTACTTCGCCAAATGGAAACGGTTTTGTGCTTGGAATGAGAAAAAGGGCCAGAACCCTGGAATACTGAATTTACCTCAAATATTACAGTACCTAGCTGAGATGCTAAGCAGTGGACTTTCATTCTCTTCCATCAAAATCCATGCCTCAGCCATTTCTGCAGAATACAACACTGATCCTCCATTATTCTCTCACCCCCTCTTAAGGCAGTTCCTCAGAGGGGCTAAGAATATAAAACTCCCAAGGAAACAACCAGTACTTGCTTGGGATCTCAATTTCATTCGAGAGAAACTGACTTTGCCTCCTTTTGAGCCAGCTGCCTCAACAGAACTGCAATATTTGTCCTGGAATACAGCCTTCCTGCTGGCTATCACCTCAACTCACAGGGTTTCGGAACTACAAGCCCTCATGGCTGTGCAACCTTTCATCATTTTCCATCAGGACAGAGTTTCCTTACGAACCAATCCTTCCTTTATGCCAAAGGTAGTATCCAGGGTAGCCTTGAATCAGGCTATCCACTTGCCTATCTTTTACCGCAATCCTCAAAACAAAGGGGAGAGACTACTACATTCCTTGTACATTCACAGACAACTACGTTATTATTTGGGCAGAACAAAGCCTTTCAGAAAATCAGAGCAACTCTGTGTCCTATGCTACAGGGGCTCAAGGGAAGCCTATTTCCAAACAGACAATCTCAAAATGGATAGCCCACTGCATACGCTTTTGTTACTGTCTTCATGGTAAACCTGTGCCTGCAGGCATCAGGTCTCACTCCACAAGGGCCACAGCTACCTCTGCAGCTTTCCTCAGGGGGGTTCCTACCAAAGATATTTTGAAAGCTGCCACTTGGAGTTCTGTGCATACTTTCTCCAAGCACTATCACCTGCCTTTATACTCCAAATCTAGAGCAGGTTTTGCCACTGCAGTTTTGCAGGGCATCCTAGCTCCTACTAGTTCCAGCTAGTGCCTACCACCCCTTTTTTAGCTTTGGTATTCTACCCATCTGTTATGACTGCAGCTGTATGCACGATGAACATAGTACAGTTTTGTACCTACCATAAATGTAGATGTTCGAGTGCTAATACAGCTGCAGTCCAGGTTTCTCTCCCTCCTTCCCCTCTGGAACAGGCCTAATGGCTAACACCTCCTCATACAACCTGATTGGGGTATTCTTTTATGGTGTATTTGCTTGCAACTACTGTTTTTTGATTATACTGCATTGCATTATTACATAAATTTATGTATTGCCTTCCTTATGGGGGCACCTGACATCTGGGGCAAGAAAAACTGAAGAAAATGGCGTCGGCTGGTTCTTTTATACCCCTGTCGCACTGACGTCAGGGAAGAAGTGACGACAACCGACGCCGGACCTAGACTTTGGAATTCGGCCGACCGAGGACCCGCCTGACGGCAGGAAACCCCATCTGTTATGACTGCAGCTGTATTAGCACTTGAACATCTACATTTATGGTAGGTACAAAACTGTACTTTCCTCTCTGACAGAGATTCCAGAGCATTAGACAGATGGGGAAAGAAAGTATATACGTCTGCAACTTTAGCAATGAGAGCCTTAAATTGCCAGTTTCACATGCTAAAATATCAGCAATTTTTGATGTCTCAGTTGAAACAAAAGATGCTTCCAGATTCAGATCCTTCTAGTTTTAAAGAAATGTAGGATTTATTGCATGCAGCTGAACAAGTGGGAAAACATACTTTGCAATGTGGATTTGATTCCTTAGAGGCCTTCTGTAGAGCAGCAGTTACAGGCTCTGTCATTAGAAGGCATGCTTGGTTAAAAGAACATACGTTACCAGATCATGTTAAGGCAAAATTATTGGATGCAGCTTTGCAGCGGGATGTGTTGTTTGGAGTTAAAGCAGAGGAGGTATTAAAGAAGATGGAGGATAAGGCAAAATCTATGCAAACAGTGAAGGATTTCTTACAGGTTCAGCCTCCTCGTTTTAGCAGAAATTGGCCAACAAAGAATTGGTCCTTTCCAGTCACAGACAGACCTCAAAGGGGTAGATACAGACGTACAAGAGGTAGAGGTCAAGCACAAGGTCCTTACAGGCCTCGACAATGGGGTACATCAGGCCAGAAAGAAGGGGAAGACAGGCCCCACCCTTATAAAAAGCATCCTCAATGACTTCCCACTACAGCTGCCAAACAGCTCTCTCTTGGCAGCCCCCTTAGGAGGAAAACTGGCACTTTTCCATCACAATTGGCATTGCATCACCAAAGACAAATGGGTTCTCAACATTGTATCTCAAGGTTACAGGTTCCACTTTCACACTCTGCCAAGGTTAAAAGGAGTGCCAAGTCTGCCACCAAATCATTGGGCAGAGGCTCAAAAACAAATTACAGCACTCATGGACATGAGAGCTATTCAGAAGGTACCAGCACAGGAGCAAGGACAAGGATTTTACTCAAGACTCTTTCTGGTTCCCAGAAAGGACAAAGCCTGGAGACCCATTCTGGATCTTTCTTCTTTAAACACATACCTGGATGTTCCAAAATTCAAAATGTTGACACTATAGCAGCTTCTCCCCATGCTGGGCAAGAAAGCTTGGCTCGTGACATTGGACCTCAACGAGGCATACCTGCATGTCCCTATCAGACAAAACTGCAGAAGATACCTCAGATTTTTAGCTGGCTCAATGCACTACCAATTCTTTGCACTGCTCTTTGGCTTATCTACTGCGCCCAGGGTCTTCACGAAGTGCCTGGCACCAGTAATTGCATTTTGCAGGCAAAAGGAATTCAAATTTATCCATACCTGGGCGACTGCCTGATTTAAGCAGAGAGCAAGGACATTCTTATAAAGCATCTGGCGTTCGTAAAAAAGTTATTAAGTTGCCTGGTGTACACAGTAAATGAAAAGAAGTCAAAACTAGTGCCCTCACAACAGATAATATTCCTGGGTGCCAGCTTGAACACAACGGCCCAGATGGCTTATCTCACACCAGACAAGCAAGGACAACTGACTCAGTACTTTCAATTGATGGCAACAAAAACCCAACTCCCTGCTAGAAAAATTCTGCAGGCCTTGGGCTATATGGCATCTTGCATACTACTAATTCCATATGCCAGACTGCATATGAGGAAACTACAATGGTACCTAAAGAGTGTGGTCTCAACACTGTCAAAGTTTGGAAACAGTTATACCACTAATTCCTTGCCTTCAACAGAAGTTTCGATGGTGGGCTCAAGCTTGTCACCTCAACAAGGGACAGCCTTTTACTCAACCCATAGCCAGGCAAACACTGACAACAGATGCATCGGATTATGCCTGGGGAGCACACATGGCAGGAAAATGTATTCAGGGCGAGTGGCCCACAGAGCAAAGGCATCTTCACATCAATCAAAAAGAGATGCTAGCTGTACAAAATGCACTTATAGCTTTCAAGGACCTGCTACATCCAGGACAACTACTACTAAAGACAGACAACACCACAGTTATGTGGTACATAAACAAGCAAGGGGGCACACACTCCTACCCCCTCTGCAGACAAGCCATGACCTTGTGGAACACAGCTCTAGACTACCAAGTTCATCTGCAAGCACAATTCCTGCCAGGAGAGAAAAATACACTGGCAGACGACCTAAGCAGAAACATCATGGATCCCCACGAATGGGAATCAAATCCACAAATATTCAGAATGATAACACAAAAATGGTGGATCCCGGACATAGATCGGTTTGCATCCCCAATGAACTGCCAGCTACAGAAATTATGCACAAGGAGTTGCCATCCACAAGCATGGAAAGTGGATGCCCTCTCATTCAGCTGGAAAAACCTGCAAGTATACGCTTTCCCTCCTTTATCTCTCCTTCCAAAGGTACTCATAAAAGCCAGGCAAGAAGAGCCAAAGATGATCCTGATTGCATCAGACTGGCCACACCAGCACTGGTACCCAATCTTGAAGAACTTAGCACAAGAACCACCCTGGATTTTGCCTCAAATCCCACATTTGCTGACACAGCACAACAATCAGATACTTCACAGCCAGCTAAAGACCTTAAACCTAGCTGCATGGAAAATTCCTTAGTCAAGCAAGCAATGCCTCTTTCCAAAGCTGTTATGGATGTCATTCTGGAGGCCAGAAGGCCTAGCACCAGGAAAGCCTACTCGGATAAATGGAAGAGATTCTGTGCCTGGAACCAGGCGCACAGCCTTGAACCTCTTGTCCCAAACATTCCTCAGATACTTCAATATTTAACTGAGAAGCTGGACCAAGGGCCTCTCCTTCTCATCCATCAAGATCCACGCCTCAGCCATTTCTGCTCATTACAACACGGATCCACCAATTTTTTCTAATCCCTTACTCAAACAGTACCTCAGAGGGGCTAAAAACATAAGACCACCCCGTAGAGCACCTACCCCAACTTGGGACCTCAACTTTGTTTTGGAAAAATTAACTTTACCTCCCTTTGAGCCAGCTAACACAGCAGAATTAAAATACATCTCCTGGAAACTTGCTCTGCTACTGCCAATAACATCAGCACGAAGAGTTTCAGAATTACAGGCAGTAATGGCAGTGGAACCTTTCCTCATTTTCCACCAGGACAGGGTGTCTTTAAGAACTAACCCTACGTTTATGCCAAAGGTGGTATCAAGTGTGGCTCTAAGCCAAACTATTCACTTGCCAACTTTTTATCCAAAACCACAGAACAAGGGGGAGAGACTACTACATTTTTTGGACATTCACAGGCAGTTATGCTTCTACTTGGACAAAACCAAAGCTTTCAGAAAAACTGAGCAATTATTGGTAGCATATGCTGCAGGAGCACAGGAAAAGGCCATTTCAAAACAGACTATCTCAAAATGGATAGGACATTGTATATGTTTCTGCTATACTCACCATGGGAAACCTGTACCTAGCAGCATTAGATTTCACTCCACCAGGGCAACAGCCACTTCAACTGCCTACCTCAGAGGAGTACCTACCAAGGAGATTTTGGAAGCAACAACATGGAGTTCTGTGCATACCTTCACCAAGCATTACCATTTGCCTTTATACTCCAAATCCATAGCTGGCTTTGCCACTGCTGTGCTGCAGGGCCTTATAGCCACCCCTAATGCCTTATAGAACCAGCCTCCCTACCTCAGCTTTGGGATTCCACCCAAGTGTAATGACTGCAGCAGTGTAACACGATGAACATAGTACAGTTTTGTACCTACCATAAATGTAGATGTTCGAGTGTAAACACTGCTGCAGTCCAGGTTACCCTCCCTCCTTCCCCTCTTACTTGTTGGTACGTACCTATGCTTTCTACCCTTTACTACCTATGGGGAGTATTTACTGGTAACTGAAAGTTGTTGTTTGCTTTTCTTATGTATGTTTTATTAGCAATTTGAATTGCCTACCTATTTGGGGGCACCTGACATCTGGGGCAAGAAAAACTGAAGAAAATGGCGTCGGCTGCATCTTATATACCCCTGTTGCACTGACGTCAGAGAGGAGGTGACAGCAACTGACGCTGGACCAAGACTTTGGAACTCAGGCCAACTGGGGAACCACCTGACGGCAGGATAACCCAAGTGTAATGACTGCAGCAGTGTTTACACTCGAACATCTACATTTATGGTAGGTACAAAACTGTACTTTTTGTGGAACCGAATTGGAAATGGTCACACACCTTATTACTGGTTGCGACTCTAATGGCAGAAGGACTGTATACTGAAAGGCATAATAATGTGGCGAGATTGTTACACTGGAGAGTGTGCAAACATTATGGTATCAAAGTGACTGAAAAACACTGGAAACATGAGCCACAGAGAATCATAAAAAATTATCAGTTTACATCATATGGGATCACCCAATATCAACAGTTCAGAAGATAGATGCTAGAAAACTGGATATAGTGGTCCGAGAAAAGAAGACAAAAGTAGCATTGATCATTGACATCACCACACCTAGTGACTACAGTGTCTTGCGTACAGAGAGAGACAAAGTCATAAAATACCTCGATCTACAGGCAGAAATGAGAGCCATGTGGAAGAAAGATACCCAGACAGTTCCAATAGTAGTAGGAGCAACTGGTCTTATAAAAGAGTTTACAATCCTATTTAGATATGTTACCAATTCATGTAACACCGTACAAATTGCAGGAGGAGTCATTACCGGGCACATTGCGGGTGCTGCTAAGAGCACTTTTGGCTAACATCAAAGAGTGCAATAATACTAGTTTCATTAACTTAATTGTACTTTGATTTAGAAATGGGGTCCATTCCTGTCATGGTATTAGAAACCCAAAAGACTTGGAGAAATTAAAAACAAGATCAACCTGTGTGTTGAATGCTTTAGCAATTTCCATGGCTACAGAGATCTAGTGACTGTTGACAGCAGAAAATGTACTGTATGCATTGCATAACAGAAATAATGTTATATAGTCATAACTAAATGTCATGCATTGTAGTAAACGTCCAGGATGGCAATAGGGTACACGGAGACTCTTCAGCTTAGTCCCATTGTCATGTTTTCCTGGATATGCTAGATGTAATTTGGTCACAACAACTTGGAAAACATACACACAGGAAAAGCAAGGTAAGGCTTTTTCATTTCACATGTGCCCCTTACATAGCTCTTCTTTCACTCTCCCGTGAGGAAAAGTATTTAGATCAGGCAAGACACAGTGTCAGTTATCCCCCATGATGTCTATTTTCCATTCCTTAAAGGACACATGCAAAAAGAAAAAAGGCAGACTGCTAACGCTGAAGGAAGTGATGAGACTGTACCAGTTTCTGCAGTCTGAGTGGGAAGCCAGCACAGGTATGGGGCACTTAGGATGCCCTCAAGTGTCATTGAAGCTCCGTGCCTGTCCTGCCTTAATTGGTGTAGTGGCAGTCCTTAACCTGCTTTTTCTCTTTACGTGTGTCCTTTTTGTGGCCCTCTGTTATTTTCCCTTGAGGAAAACTATTTAGGTCAGGGCAAGACCAATTAGGTGAATTTACCCCTGTGATACCTTCCTTACGTTCCATTGTATAAAGTAAAAGCAGAGGTAACACTTTTTCTTTTCACTTGTACCCTTCACATAGCTCTCCTGTCACTCTCTCTTCAGAAAAAGTATTTAGGTCAGGCAAGAAACATTTAGGTCATTTATCTTCCATGTCTGTTTTCCATTCCTTAAAGGACATGTGCAAAAAGAAAAGGGCAAACTGCTAACACTGAAGGAAGTGATGAGACCATGCCACACTCTGCAGTCTGAGTGGGCGGCCAGCACAGGTATGGGGTACTTCAGATGCATTGAGTGTCATTGAAGCCCCATGCCTGTCCTGGGTTAATTAGTGGAATGGCACTCCTTCCCTTGCTTTTTTCTTTACAAATGCCCTTTTTGTGTTCCATTGTCACCCTCCCTTGAGGGAAAAGTATTTAGGTCATGGCAAGACCTATTGGGTGAGTTTACCCCATGATGCCTTCTTTACATTCCTGAAAGGACACATGCAAAAAAAAAAAAAAGTGATCAGTGTATCTCTCCTGTCACTAACTCTGAAGAGCGTTTCTCCTTACAGGGATTTGTGCCTACTGTTCCGATAGAGACTGTGTTTTTTGGTCATTTACTGTTTGGTAGGTATGTACCTCTGCATTATCATTACAAATAGTGAACCTTTGTATGTTCAAAATACTAATATCACTCTGAATAGGAGTGAAGATTCCAATTGGCAATAAGGTAATACATAGTATGGACATATGTATATGCAGTAGTCCAGTAAATCTGGCCAACATCACCAGTAAAATATTTTCATTCCTTCCCTGTGCAGGTCCTTCTACCTTGTTACAGTGACATGGCTTTAAGAGCAGGGGGAACAGTGAGTAAGAGTATGGGTCTGTGGCCATTCCTACAGTCACTGGGTTGCCAGCCATGTCTCCAGAAGCAAGAAGTACTGCAGTTTGAGTTTCCCCATATCTAGTGTGAAGGTACACTGGATTGCAAGGAGAGTGGACTCTCCTGCATTTGTTGGATGAGAAGTGTTACATCTATCCTGAGCATGATATCCTGATTTTGCATGTTGGAGGGAATGATGTCATCACTCATCCACTTGGAGAGCTAGTGCTGCAATTTGAGCTTCCCCATATCTAGCATAAAGGTACACTGGATAGCAAGAAGAGTGGACTTTTGCATTTTTTGGATGAGAAGCGTTACATCTACCCTGAGCACGACATCCTGGCTTTGCACGTTAGAGGGAACAATGTCATCACTCATCCACTCAGAGAGCTAAGGTTTCAAATCAGAGCAATTTTTTAACAGATATGGTCGTGGTGGCCTGATTGTCATTTTGTGTGGTCTGACATTATACCTCGCCAGCGATGGAGGAATGCAAACATCCATCGGGCAGTGCACAAGGCCAGATGGTTACAAAGTGGATTTATGCATGGCTTGATGCCCACGATCTGTGGATCAACAGTCAGCCATAATGCCATCACTGCAGAAGATGTTTACCTTTTCAAAAGTGATACAGTTCACCTTAATGAAGATGGTGTTGACCTGTTCTTGATTAATCTCCATGGTGGATGCAATCTAGAATATACTGGCAACATGGCGCCTAATGCCCATGGATGGAAGACAGCCATGATCAAGTAGGCCCACTGTTGTAAGGAAAACTGTATTCATGTTTATGACATATCATACCACAAATGGATATTAGTTACTGTTGGTTATGAGAATTGATATGTTTTCATATTTCAGTGAGTAACCCAGCTAGGGGGCATGTTCAACATGCTGAGTAAGACCTCATTTTGAAGATGTTATCAGTACTTACAACATGCTGAAAGAACTGTGACTGTATGATGTACACGTGCAGATGTCACATTTTGTTTATGACTTGGGTAATGAAAGTTGTGATATTTTTTCATATTTTGGTGAATAACACTGCAAAGGAGCATGTCAAAACCTCATTTTGAAGATGGTACAAGTACTTGTAGGTTCATAGGTTCATACTAGGCTATCTGCCGTAGGGCATTTATAAGCCTAGCCAGAATGTGTTTGGCTTTCGCCACCCATTTTAAATTAATTTTGCTATGCCCTTTTTTGAGGTTAGTATACTGTACCTCTGTCTAGCAGTGACACAGAAGTGATACTGGGGTAAACCTACGATCTCCCATCCACTCATCAAGATTCCTCTTGAAGAGAGTCAGTGAGGGACTCTGCCTAACCTGGACTGGGATATTATTCCAGAGTGAAGGGAGCCTCTGGGTTATGAATCTGTCCCTCCAGCATGTCCTATTTATTTCGGTGCTGAGGTTCAAGTCTCTCGAGTGTGTAGCTCGATGGGATTTGGATTTTCTGAGGTGCAGCATGTCCATTAATTCCAGGTTGGACATGGCTTTATACGTCGGGCACAGATCACCTCTGAACAGGCGGTATGCCACTGAGTAGAGCTGGAGTTTCTTTAACCGGGCAGCATATGGCATCTGTTTGAGCCCTTTGATCCTCTTGGTGAAGTACTTTTGGGGTCTTTCCAGTTGCTGCAGGTGTCTGGTAAGGTACATCCCAAAAGGGGCATTGTACTCAATTATGGGCCTGATGAGGGATGAGTAAAGAGGCACGATGACCTCCCCTGATCTAGATGTGAATCCCTTCATGATTAGGTGGGCTATATAAAATGTTTTTCTAACCACTTTGGCCACGTGGTTGTCAAATGAGAGATTGCTATCAACTTGGTTCCCCAAGTCCCTAATTACTTCTTCTGTACTTAATGGATTACCACCTATGTGGTAATTTTTGGGCACTTTGTTTTTGCCAAAGGGGGTGACTATACACTTTTTGGCGTTTAGCTTGAGGCCATGGCTCTGGCACCAGTTGTCTGTTTCTATGAGGCCCTTTTGGAGGATGCTTGTGTTTGCTGGAGAGTCGATTATGGCACCCAGTTTGCAGTCATCTGCGAACTTGGTCAGCCACAGTCCTTCCGTTTTGGCCTGTACCTCCAAGAAATAAATACCGAGCAAGAGAGGTCCCAGGATAGAGCCTTGTGGGACGCCATTTGTAACTGGTTTGGAGTCTGACATGGCTCCAGCAATTCTAACCATGTGGGTTCTGTCCTTGAGCCAGTTTGCAACCCATCTAGTGACATAATGGTTTATATTTAAGCTGGTGAGCTTATCTATAATGCCGGAGTGGGGTATTGTATCGAAGGCTTTTGCGAGGTCCAGGTAGGCTCTGTGAACCACCTTCCCCTCGTCAATGGCCTTGGTGACTGTTTCAAAGAAATCAACCAGGTTTAAGAGGCAGGATCTGCCCTTAACAAAGCCGAACTGGGTAGGATCCAGTGTCTGTAGGTCTCCAATATCTTTATTTATGAGGTTCATGATGATCCTTTCCATAGCTTTGCAGACCAAGCTAGTCAGGCTTATGGGGCAATAGTTTCCAGGATCCGTTGAGGCACCACCTTTGTGGAGAG
Source organism: Protopterus annectens (assembly GCF_019279795.1). Classification (NCBI taxonomy): domain Eukaryota; kingdom Metazoa; phylum Chordata; order Ceratodontiformes; family Protopteridae; genus Protopterus; species Protopterus annectens. The sequence continues at coordinate 1,449,080,964 of NC_056733.1, forward strand.
GGACCACAGTTGCTGTACGCCACTCTTTGGGTACATATCCTGTAGTAAGGCTGAGACTGAACAGTTGTTTTATGTTTGGGTTTAGCTCTTCTTGGAGTTCATGTAGGACGCAGCCTGGGACACCGTCTGGTCCCATTGATGCTGTGTTTTTTGCTTTGGAGAGGGCGGCTCTTACCTGAGCATCTGAGATGTCAGGGGGGCAGCGCTCTGCTGGGATAGATATTTGCCCTTTTGGTGGGGAGGGGGTGGAGAAGTTTGCGCTGAACCTGTCAGCTAGGATGTTGGCAATGTCTGTGGGTTTGGTGTATTTTTTGTCATTTTGGACTAATTCTGAGCATATCTGGGAATTGCCACCCAGGTTCCTAACATAACTAAAGAATGCCTTGTGATTATCCTTAGTGTCCTGTGCAATTTTTCTCTCAAAGCTGGCCTTAGACGATTTTATGAGTGCCCGTAGTTTTTTGCTAGTACTGATCAGAGATGCCTTCCCTTTTTGGAATTTTGCTCTATCATTTAGTAGCTTCCTCCTTCTATTGTATAGTTTGTTTATGGCTGGGGTCCACCAGACAGGACGTCTGCCTTTGGAGGATTGGGTCTTGGTTTTATTTGGGATTGCATGATCCATGCATTCCTGAAGGTGTTCATAGAATGCATTTATAAAGGATTTGATGATCAGGTCCAGTATGTTTTCCTCTCTTGTGGGAGTGGTAACAAGTTGTTCCATAGCATTTGAGTTTATAAATTCTAGGAACCTTTGGGCTAGGTTGTTGGAGCTAGAGTAATGCTCCCAGTCTATGTTTGGGTAGTTGAAGTCGCCCAATATAATGGTGTTTGGAGAGACCTTCATATTTTCCAGTGTTCTCAAGAAGGCCGAGTGGGGTTCCTGGGTTAGGGAGGGTGGTCTGTAGCAGGCTATAAACTGGAAGGCAGTTTTACCCACTGTTAGTTGCACATGGATAGTCTCTGATGCTTTGTGCTGTGCCACCAACCTGGAGGTGTGGGTATCTTTGATGAATATTGATACTCCCCCTCCTTTTGTGGGTCGGTCCAAGTTTTGGGGCCGAAAAGCATGGTATGAGGTATAACCTGGTAGTGCTGGGATGCTCTCGGGAGCCTTAAACTAGGTTTCTGTTACTGCACAGATATCGATGTTCTCCATGCTAAGGAGAGTTTTGAGTGTGTGCATCTTGAGGTTTAGACTTCTGGCGTTGAGTAACATTAGTCTTAGTTTCTTATCCCTTGTGATACCTATGGAGGTGGGTTTGTCTTTTAAACCTTGCCTAAAAAAGGCACTATGGGGGTAGCAAGAGCCTTTGCCAATATCCGAAAGCCCAGGGGTGACAGGTGCAAGCCGTCCCTAGCGAAGCATCGTGGCTTGTCAAGCATGTCATCCCAGGCTGACAGGCATTGGATCCCCTTTGAATGACACCAATACTTAAGCCAATTGTTGAAATTGATCATCTTGTCTTCATATTGTGGCATCATTCTTGGTGAGGGTAAGATGCTACTCAAGGTCAGGGTCATACCGGCCTGGGCTACATTCTCAGAGAGCTCCTCTATATCTCTTTTCATGTAGTCCAGGGAGGTACATCTCAGGTCATTCACACCAGCATGGACAATGACTGAGTCATATTTGTACTTGCCTTGGAGTGACCTGAGTGCTTGTGTTATGTGGCGGATCCTAGTGCCTGACAGGCAGCTCACCGTGACCTTCTCCTTGTTCAGCCTGGTGAGCGGGACGTCAGTGTGCCTGACGATAGAGTCACCTATTACAAGTGTATCAGGTGTGTTGTTTAGCCTTAAGGGCTGTGACTGTTCGGCACACTGGCTTTGTAAGCTATGTGTTGCACGTGTTTTGTTTTGGGGTAGCGGTTGCTTGGATGTCTGCTTTGGAGGTCTCTGCTGCTTAGGCAGATTTTTATTTAGAGCCTCCAAGTATGTTTTTGTGTTTGGTTTGCTGTCGTGGTAGGTCTATGTGAGACTGGAATTGTAGTGAGTGTGGTTTCCTTCTCCTCCTGACTGGTTACGCCAGTACTGAGTTGAGAGAGCTTAGCCTCCAGTTTGGCTATATGGATGCATCTCTCACATGTGTTGGAATTTGTTGGGAGGAGGAGAGGGTTGTCTGTGTACATGAGGCAGTTGTAACATTGCCTCAAGATTCCCAGATTCACCAGCTGGACTGCAGAGAAGATTGACAACTGACCTTTGGACATGCTAGAATATTATTGGGAATTCCTTTATAATTGAAAAAAAAGGGCCAATGGGGAACAAGGTGTACTCAAGAGGACTTTGTGAGAGTGTAGTGCTTTTAATTTTTTAGTGCTGACTTATATAATTGCTTTAGTGAGCAAGTGCCAGGTAACTTAAATGCAAAAACGACAAACAGTAACTTTCTTTTAAGTGAAACAAGGAAATGAGTACAGTAAGCAATGCAGATATCACTAGGGATCCACAGAAGCGCTGAAAAGCCGCATTTTAGGTGGTATTAGCGTTTCAGGGAAATAAGCAAACAAACAAGCAGCATACAAACAGAGCTAGATTCAGTAGGCCTGGATCTAGTCTATGCTACAGCAAACAAGGTGTACCAATTTCAGTAAGAAACAGTTGAAACATGCAGGCACTATAAGCCTTTAACCAGAAATTCCCAGCTCAGAAGGGCAGAGTCCAGCCTCTCCTCCCACAAGAGTGCAGACCACAAACCTTCTTAATGTAAAATAACTGGCTTGAAGCCCAAGTGCTTAAACCAGAACTAATACACTTTTAGAATAACAGACACTGAGCCCTCAATCAGCAGTTCCCAACTTAGAAGGATGTAAGCTACCTGTCCTGCCACCACAGTGCAGGCCACAAACCTTCCTAATGTAAAACAACTGGTCTGAAGCCCAAGTGCTTAATCCAAAAGACTTAGAATGATAGCTACACTTTAATCAAGTTACTACCAAGCAGTAATAAATACAATTGAATACTTTGAAGAATGCCTGGATTAGTGCTCAAGTTATACAAACAAAGCTAGATTCAGCAGGCCTGGATCTAGTCTACGCTACAGCAAACAAGGTGTACCAATTTCAGTAAGAAGCAGTTCAAATATGCAGGCACTATAAGCCTTTAACCAGAAATTCCCAGCTCAGAAGGTCAGAGTCCAACCTCTCCTCCCACAAGAGTGCAGACCACGAACCCTTTTAATGTAAAATAACTGGCCTGAAGTCCAAGTGCTTAAACCAGAATTAATACACTTTTAGAATAACTGACACTGAGCCCTCAATCAGCAGTTTCCAACTTAGAAGGATGTAAGCTACCTGTCCTGCCATTACAGTGCAGACCACAAACCCGTAAAACAACTGGTCTGAAGCCCAAGTGCTTAAACTAAAAGGCTTAGAATGAGTTACACCAAGAAGTAATAAATACAACTGAGTACTTTTAAGATGACGCAAAAGCAAAATAAAGTAGGAAGAAACACAAATACAGTAAAAGCAGATAATTTTTTTTTTTTCATAAAAGTAGCAAAAACAGTAGTAAAAACAATTCACATGCAGTGCAAGCTGGCACACTTGAGTATGTAGCAATATTAGTCCACACACAGTTTGAAAAAATGTAATTAAATTAAAAAGGACTAAAAGCAAGTGCAGATAGGGTTTATTAGGTAGAATACAGTAAAGAGATGGGACTGGGGGAGTGTCCTAGATCAAATCTACAGTGGGGCGGGCACTGCAAAAGCTACCAAATTTAAACTACAACCAAGAACAGGGAGGGGGGGTGGGGAAGACAGTTTCAACAGAGCTACATATGAGGAATCCCAGTTCAAATTATAAAACCACAAAAAGTGCAGAAAATATACTTAAATCAGCTTATGTCCAGTTGATGTATGCAGACAAATCTCAGTAGCCATGCTGAAAGAACTGTGACAGTATGCTGCACACATGTACATATATCACATTTTATTTATGACTTTGGTTATGAAAGTTGAATTTTTTTATATTTCAATAAATAACACTGCAAGGAAAGATGGCAAGATCATAAGTAAGGTATCATTTTGAAGCTGACATCGAGCCACACAACCAGTACACTAATATTAAAGCCTCTGTCTGTTGCAAATGATGCAGTGTTATTCTCTGTTTAGATGTCAGATTATGAGAAATGTAATTATCATTTTTCTGTGGATATCTCAGTACAGCAGCATCACTCTGTACTGTTTAAGGTATGATTTTAATGTTGATATTCACAGAAACAAATTAATTACAAATTGTATGGGTCTGCATGGTATGTTCAGTAAGATATTGTGATTTGCTTTACCAAAAAAGGTTAAAAAGTATGCATAGCATCTGCTTTATTTGGTAAATATTAAATAATGATTTACATTACAAAGCGGTGGTGGTGCTGCGGTAGCGTTGTCATCTCACAGTTAGACATTGCCCGTTCGATTCTTAGTTAGAGCGTCTTCTGTGTGGCGACATGCGTGAATGGGCGTTCCTTCGTTGAAGGTTGTGCGTTAGGCCCGGCAAGCCACCACGTAAAACTCTACTGCCAATCATTAGCGGACCGGAGTTCCGCTATGGCGACCTCTAACCGGGAAAAGCCGAAAGACGCACATCATACTGTCAGCATTTACATTGTTGCAAGGATTTGTGCATGTTGAACAACCTTCGCATCTACATTTTTAGTTTAGCTGTGATGGTTAGAGTTATGATTATTAGTTTTCTGCATGGCATTAGAAATGGATTCTCTGAAAATAAGCTCAGGCTGCACTATTGTTCCTATGATTTAAGTAAGCAGTTGGGATTTTCTAGGCTGCTCTGGAGTGAATGATTTAAGCCAAACTGTCTCCCCATTTAGTTTCCTGAATCTAAAAATGAGGGAGAAGGGATACTCCATGCCTTGGATGTCCACAGAAGACTCTGGTATTGTCTTGACAGAAATACATTTTTCAGATGTTTAGATCAGTTGTTAATTTCTTTTGAAACTAAGAAGAAAAATAAGCTGCTACTTGGTCCTCTGTACATACTTTTAGAAAGCACTATAGTATCATAGGAACTTACTAGGCTAATAGCCCTAGGACCCTTTCAAGCCTAGTCAAGTTCTGCCCTTGTTGCCACAGTCAGCACCTGTTGCCCCTGTCTTGATGTCATCTTTAGTTCCAGGTCAGTCTTTGCTAGGACCATTCTCCAGGTGCTCCTGTACCCTTCTGTTTCCACCTCCCAATTGTAGTAAGCTATGGTAATCTAGCCATATAGGTTAGGCTACTGGGATAGTGATCAATATGATGAACATAATGCAGCTGTATATGTCAACTTACCATAACAGTAGATGTTTGATCATTGCTGCAGCAGCTGCTTCCTCCCCCTTGTTTTGTGGTGTGTTTTTTATGCCAGTGTGTGGACATTTTTTTCCTTGCATTGTCTTTTCAGGGTTTAGTCTCCCTCTCTTTGTTGGCAGGAAAGATCTGAAGGGCTTTGCACCCAAACTTCTACTTTAGTTGGCTCAGCTCAAGCTGCCTGACAGTTTTGGAGTGTTAAAGGTGCCCTGAAGCTTTGGAAGCTTGCACGATTGTTGTAACCTTGGCAGGATATAACCCATATAGCTAAGGCTACTTATACAACTGTTCTTTCTTATGATGGACTTCCAATATGGCTGCACACACTGATCAGCAGGTTGATTTGAGCTCTCCAAATGTGAAAAATGGGACAGTGAAACTGCCAATTTGAGTAAAATTCAGTCACTGGCAAGCAATTACATTGCCTGGATGCCAGCAAAGTAGAAATTTGGAGAAGCTAAGATAAAATCAGAAAAGAAAACATTGGCTGGGAAAAAAAGCAATTCAGTTTTCCTACAGGAGATGACTTCCAGTAATTGAAGAAAACATGCATGATATCCACTCGTATGTTTGAAATAAATGAAATACTGAAGGAAAAACTGCAAATGTCAGAAGTTCAAATAAAGAAAAGGCTGGATGAACATGAGGTTTCTCAAGAAGATCTATTTCAAAAATAGTGGAATTAAAAACATCATTCACAGAGAAAACCTGAGATTGTTTTTGCTGTAACGGGAAAACTGGAAGGAACAGAGTATTAATTTTATGAAAGTGCAGATAAGCATCTGGACTGGTATTCCATATCAGGATTTGTTAACGGTTTATTTATTTATTTTACATTTGTTAACCGGGATGGTCCGACTGGATACATGTCCTTTTTCAGCGGAGGCCCAGGGAGAAAAGCTCCAACAGAGTTACATTGATAATTAGGTACAGTAAATGAGCTGAAAGAACTTAACAAAAACATAGGCTATTTACATACAAGTACAAGACTGCCATTACTATTTCTGAGATTACTACAAATGTAACATTAATAACATATTAGCAAGGACGGTAGGCAGTATAATGACATAGAGTTAGACAGCATACATATTTCTTTATCACAGTATACAAAGTACTTATCATCTTAGCTAGTTGTTTATGTTTTAGTTAATGGCACAGAGCTAGTCTGGGTTTGAGCAATGACATAGCCAGTGTGACTTGAAGTGGAGTTTTAGACTATTTTTGAATTCAACAGTCCAAAAACCATAAACAGAGTCCTATGGCGTTTGCAGTAACCAAAGGTATTAAAATATTGCGGTAAAGTTGTAAATCTGTCAGAAAAGATACTGGATGTAATCAAAACGTTTTATTCAGATAGTACAAACGTGAGCGCTTTCACCATTAGGCTTCATCAGACGTTACACAGTATTCATCATTGAACAGGTTTAAATACTACATGAATGCTGCCTATAGGCTAAACAAGCTAATTATATATGTAATGATGAAAGAACATCTCATAAAAAATATATATATGTTTATACATAAATATTTAAATATTTAAATATTCAAAGGCATATTCATGGAATTTGCATTTACATATATTCATGTTTATATATGTGTAAACACAATATATATTTATATAACAATAAAAATATATATTCATACATAAAAACTTCTCTAAAAACATGTCTATTCCACAAAAAACATATTCATTCTAAAAACGCATACTAAAAGCATATACTAAAAAATGTATATATTAAAACTGGATATATGTATGCATAGAACAAATATATAACTATTTATAACTATTTACATTAAAATATTGCAGAACATTCTAATTTAATCAATATTCCTGCTGTTTATGAGTTTTTACAACATTAGGAATTGGCCCATAATCCTATCTCTTAGGTCTGACACATCTTCTTTTCCTGAGTATAGGTTTCAGGTTAACCTTTTCATTCAGACCTGGGAACTGGTCTGCTTTACATCTCATAATCCAGCGTAGTTCACATTCTAATGTGTAATTAACTAGATCCCCTCCCCTTGTACTTGTATAAACTTCTTGCATTACACTATAAATAAATTTATGCTGGGGACCAAAAGTTTTATTATGCTTGGCCAGAGAATTAGTATCTGTACCTATTCTTATATGATATTGATGCTCCCTTATTCTCTCCCTTAACATCCTGTTCGTTTTGCCTATATAAAATGCCGTGCATGCTACACATCTGGCTAGGTAAATAACATTTTTACTTTTGCAGTTGGTGCCAGTATTAAAATTATAGGCAAAATTGTTATGTGGGTTAATAAAAATCTCCCTATCATCGATCAGATGGCATTGGTTACAGTTAGTACACGCTCTGGTATTATAAGTGACAGGATTTCTGAGATTTGATGTCGGTTTCTTATGACACAACAATCTTTTCAAATTAGGTTTATTTTTATATATAACTAGGGGGACTGGACCTACAAGATGACCTATATCTTGGTCTAGTCTTAATACATCCCAGTGTTTGGTCATCAGGTCTTTTATAAAGGCTGCATCTCTAGTATAGAAGATAGAAGCTTTAACAAAATTAGATGTACTATTATAGGAGGTTTCTGACAGCCACATAGTATTACTGAAGTAGGGTCTAGCTACTGTTGTTCTAAGGCTATCAACATCATTTGATATTGTATCGAATGTTTCTTCTTTATAACCTCTTTCTGTGAACATGGATTTTAACCTATTAACTTCTTCCCTGTATTCAAGTTCATTCGGGTTTAACCTAGAAGCTCTCATTAATTGACCCTTCATTACGTTTTTGAATACGTAGCATGGATGCATGCTACATCTATGTAAAAAAGCATTCCTGTAGCATAACTTGCGATGAATCGAAGTATTTAATAGTCCAGATGGAAGTTTAAATATGTTAACATCTAAAAAAGAAATACTGTCTTTTGAAAAAGTGTAGGTAAATTTTAAGAATTCAATGGATGCATTTATTTCATCTATAAATAACATCAGATCATTATTAGTTCCATGCCAAATCAAAAAGAGGTCATCTACGAATCTCTTATAGAATCCAACATTCTCAGTGAATAGTATAGATTTAAATAGAAAGGATTCTTCCCACTGTGCTACAACTACATTTGCGTAGCTGTTGGCACAGGGGGTTCCCATGGCCACTCCATCTTTTTGAGAAAATATTAAATCATCAAACATGAAGATGTTATTGGTTAAAATAGTTTCCATGAATAGAGATATCAAATCCATATTATTAACAGTTAAGTTAGATTTAGAACGCATATATTGTTGAAAAAATAAGACTCCTGTATCATTAGGTATCTTGGTAAAAAGACTGACTACATCTAGTGAGACCATAATATAATCCGTTCTATCTTCCAGATTTTTTGTGTACTCGTATAGTTCTAATAAGAACTGTTTGCTATCCTTTAGAATATGTGGTGTTTCATCAACTAAAGGTCTGGCATAGTATTCTACATAAATGGACATAGGCTCAGTTAGCCAGCCTTGTCCAGCAACAATTGGTCTCATTGGTGGTGTAGTTGCAGATTTATGTACTTTGGGAACACCCTGTATAATTGGGATACGTGGATTGTCTACTTTCAAATATGTGTACAATTCAAGTGTTATATCATCAGATATTAATAAATCATCTAACATATCATAGACTTTAAATACTTTCTCAGTCACTGTATCCATAGTTATTCTATCATAAGAGTTATCCTCATTAAGTAGGTTCATCATACTATCCTTATACCATAGGGTGTCCATAACAACAATAGGCCCACCCTTATCAGCTGGCCTGATAGTAATTTCTGGGTCTAATTTCAAGGAATTCAACGCATTCCTTTGATTCCTATTCAAGTTACTAGTTCTCCTATTATTTCTATTACCTTTTTCAAAGTAGGTATATATATCCTTTTCCATCAAATGTGAAAAGGTTTCTATCAAAGGATGCATTTGAGGCATATATGTACTATTACACCGAAAAACTGTGTTAGGTCTATTTATTGTTTCACCACCAAATTCCAATTTCAGTTGTAGGTTCCTAACAAACATACGTATGTCTAAAATGGAGTCTACCAAGTCACTGTCCGATGTTGGAATGAAGGTTAAACCCCTATTCAACACTTGTTTTTCAAATACATTCAGTTCTCTGTTAGAGATATTTAAAATTAGTGAGTCCCCACTCTCTCCCACATTTTCTTTAATGTGGGTCCACGTTGTTCGCTGTCCGATCCTTTCCTCTTGTATCGGCCTCTGCTCTGTGAGCGAGACCTCCCTGCACGTTGTGGTTGTGCTATGGGAAAAGGATTGAACATATTAGCGTTATTTACACTACTTGTAACTCCTGCCCCTTGGCCTGCAAGTGGAACTTTTTTCCTAACAGAGTTATCAGTGTTAGAAGAATTTGGTATAATATCATTTAAAGATGAATTACCATCTATATTTCCTACACTATTTAATTCTGTCATGGATGTCTTTTTATTATATTCCGATGATTCATTAGCAATACCGGAGTCAACGGAAATTTGTTCAAATCGCTTTTCATGTGTCTGTCTATCGTTCTGGGCATTAACCACAGCACTAAAACTCCTTTGAGTGTTAACATATTTGTCTTTACCACCACCATTATTAATATTAGCATTGTTAGCACCATTTGAACCATTTACACCATCCATATTGCGAACATTCATATTATTAGAAGCAGCATTTGAATTAGTAGTATTATTAATAGGTCTTGGCCAAGTAAAAACGTGATTATTTTTAAAATCTCTCATATCACGTACAATTTTACTTTTCTTTTGCTCTAACAACCTTTTTTCAAATAACGAAACATTGTCAACGACTTTATCTAACTTAGCGTTAACCAATTCATCTGAATAGTTAGACTTAATGTCCATATACAACTTATTAACGGACAATCTAAGTTCATTTTCTTCTTTAGAATGAAAGTCATTTAGTAATTTCATATAGTTGTAACTAATTTCCAGATTTAACTGTTGCCATTTATAAAGCAACTCCGGGTATGTATTACCTGTCGTAGGCATCTTCAATACCCTTAGTCCACGCGGTACAATTTTCTTGTCAATGCATGCTTCGAAATATTGGCGTTCAAGCTGTAGTTTCTTCAGCCTTATAAAGTCCAGTTCTAAGCGATTAAGTTCATCAGTAAGAACAGTTGAAGTGATATCGCTCGGCTCTGTATCCAAGCTGGGTTCGTACGTTAGAAGCAGATTATCCGTCCCTCTCACACAGCTTTCAAATCGTTCAGCTCTTCGATTGGTTGACATCACTACTGGAACGTAAGGGAGTTCCACGTTACATGCTGCTGTTTCCGCCATCCTCCTGGGCTCGTGCAGTAAAAAGTATATAGCAAATATAACCAGCAATAAAGCACTTAGCCAACGGAGCACGGACTCTGTAGTAGAAAATAATATAATCGTAATCAACAGTCCAAAAACCATAAACAGAGTCCTATGGCGTTTGCAGTAACCAAAGGTATTAAAATATTGCGGTAAAGTTGTAAATCTGTCAGAAAAGATACTGGATGTAATCAAAACGTTTTATTCAGATAGTACAAACGTGAGCGCTTTCACCATTAGGCTTCATCAGACGTTACACAGTATTCATCATTGAACAGGTTTAAATACTACATGAATGCTGCCTATAGGCTAAACAAGCTAATACGTTGGCTAAGTGCTTTATTGCTGGTTATATTTACTATTTTTGAATTGACTTAGAGAAGTTGAGATAACTGAGAGGATACATCATGTGTGTGCTCCAAACTTAGCCGTGGAATATCAGCAAAGACTTCCATTAGTAAAGATGCAGTCATTCCAACAGAAATCAATGATGCAAATAGCAGTATTGCAGGAGACACATTTGGACAGAAGTAAATGTGGATTTTACAAAAAAATATTTCATGATAGACATTCAGCAGACTAACAGGGACAAAAGAAAAGGGGGGTTAATAATACTGGTTGCTAGAGGGTCTCCTCTAGAGATAGAAGAATTAAAAAAAAAAAAAAAAAAGACAGTAATGGTAGATTTGTGATAGTATAGGACTGTTAGAAAGTGAGGAGAATTATGCTGACATATTTATATTCCACCAAAAACTAGAGCACAAGCGCAGAGCCAAGATTTAGATAAAAATTATTTTAGTTTAAGTTTAAAAGTGTGGTGGTTACAATTGGATCTGATGATGTATTCCAGTTTTTTTGGGGGGCTGTGGAGCAGGACTAAAGATTGTATCAGTCAGTTTTATTTAGTTGTATGGAAAGGAATTTTGTCTTCTGATTGGAAAGATTTATTGGATTGGTAACTGTGAAGAATGTACTGTAGTATGGTTTTTATGTGTAGTGAGAATTTCTATGCAAGTAAGACGATAAGAAAACTCTAAGCACGTCAGAGTTTGAAGTACTGTACAATGATGTGATAAGCAGGAGGAGCTAGTTGCAGTTTTTGCAATTTTGTTGTAGAAAACTTCAAGCTTACCTTTTTGAGTGGCTTGTATGTTTGAGGATTGGGGCTGCATAAAACAAATAGGATAAGAGGATGTATTGGCTAGGGTAGCTTTTGTAGTTCTACCTAAGTTTGTCTGTATAGCATTCTTTGTTTTTGGTGTGTTTTTTTTTTTATTTATTATCTTTTTTTTTTTTTTTTTTTTTTTTTTTTTGTTAAGGAAAGCCTTCTACATAGCACTCCTCATAAGCAAGGGCATAGCATCCAGGTCAAGGGATGTTACAACTCCACTATGCTCGACCCTTATCAGACCACTAACAGAGTATAGTGCACCCTTTTGCATGTACCTCACCAGACCTCACATATTCTCTAATTTATGTCTGGAGAGACCTCAGAGGTTTTTCACTAAGAAAATACAGGGACTCCAAAACTATGATCTACATGGACAGGCTGAAAGCCCTGTCACTCTCCTCTGTATCTTTTAGGTTGATGAGAGGCGACTTGTGCCTGCTGTATAGGGCAATCTCCAACCCTGCCCTAATGGAAATGCTGCACATCCGCAAGTCAAATGACACAAGAATCACTCACTCTAGGGATCTCAACCTAGCCTGTGACATTAACAGAATATGCTAGAGAGACAGATGCGTCTCCCAGAGACTGCTGCTGCTCTAGAATAGACTTCTTGTTCAAATAAAACAGAGCTCCTCACTGACCCCTATTAAGATGCAGCCTAGATAATTGGATGGGAGACTGTAAATTTGCCACAGGGTGGCACCCGTGTCTCTCGTGAACAGGGGTAGTTGATGTTGATCACAGACCCACTCTTTTCATAAATTTGTTCTACGAACTACCCAAAAAGAGCAAATGGGGATACTTGGGATTAACATGGGTAGGCTTGTAAAGGCTGTAGGGCCACTAGCCTAGTAACCTCTAATGAACCTATGAACCTTTGGATAAGAACGTCAGACTTAAACATGTCGTCTGTTATCATTCCAAGCAGTTTTGTATGGGAGGCTAATTCAGTTTCTGTATTAATCAGTGAGACCATTTCAAATTTTGTTTTATCCTGAGTATGTGTGTTTTTGGGCAAACAGGAGAAGCTTAGTTTTATTGAGATTGAGTAAGACTGCATTTTTAAGTCAGGTTTTGATGAAAGTAATGGCTTCTTGTGGATTTGTTATAGTTGTGACAGATTAGAGGAGCATATAAGTCTGGAGCCATCTGCATATTGAACGAGAAAGGCTCTGCAGGAGGAAGTGTTAAGGCCATTGATGAAGGTATTGGAGAAAGGGGGCCCTGTGGAACACCTCTCATGAAGGGCAGATATGGCGAGAGAGAGCCTTGCCATTTTGCAAATTGATGCCTATTACAATAGGTAGATGTTGAACCAATTTGTAGTGCTTTGTTTATAGTGTCTGTAAAGGATAGAAGTGCAGAGGTTGTGCTGTGGTTGGGCTGAAGGCCGTGTTGTGTAGTGGTTAGGAGGTGGTTTTGAAGCAGATTGTTGAGAAGATATATGTGTATTCATTTTTCCAGACGTTTAGGGGGAGGGGCACAGTATAGCTGTAGGTCAAAAGTTAGCTATATCAGTTGAGTTGCCCCTTTTGTGAAGGGGAACGATATTAGATGGTTTCCATATGGAGGGCGACATAGGCTTCAAGTGAAGATCTGTTAATAAGGTACCTACTTGATATGCTATAGCCTCAGCAGGTAGTTTAAGGCATTCTGGTGGGAGATTGTCATCTGAGGTAGAGCAGAGCTTGCGATTAAGTAATTACTTTATCATGGAAGTAGGGACAGGATGCAAAGCACAGGACGGAAAGGTAGCTATTGAATGTTGTATGGTATCTGATCGGTCTGGTATAGAAGGAGATGTGTTCATACCATTAGTAATAGAGGTGATGAGTTGGGAGATGGAGGATGTGTGAAGGGAGAGGCTGGTTGGGCATGGTGCATTTTTGGTTAGGGAGGCTATGCTTTCAGAAGTTCTGTTGCAGTTTGAAGAGGGGAGCTATGTGGGGATGGGATTTTTTTTTTTTATTTCTTCTTGGACTTTGTAGTTAATTGAGGAATTATTTTTTGGCTTGTATTTGTGGTTGATTTGTTGGTTAGGTTAATATAGTATATCACAGTTTCCTTGTTTTTCTGACTAGGTTGCAAAACTGCCTAAAAGTTTGGAGATACATAGTTTTGTTTTTCTGCCAATCTTTCCAAGCCTTGCCCCTAGTAAGCAAAGTGTTTTTTCTGTCTTAAGAGAGTCAGGGAGTTTTGATTCTTTTATTATATAGAGGAGTGAAGCAGTTTAGAGTGCTTTTAAATAGGGTATTGTAGTAATTAGCAGCATCTTCTAAGAGGAGTGTTTTAAGTTCATGTTTATTGACTTGAGTAATAATACTTAGAGTATAAGCTGGAAGGTGGTGCTTAGAGCTTAAAGACGTGCTCCAGCAGTTGTGAATTTACAAGGGTCGGATACCAGTATTCATTCCAGAATGGTGCTGTTATGATGTGATGCATCCGTATCTAGCTATTTTGTATATAAGCTGTGTGAACACAAATAGGTCCATACTTCAAGATGGGTAATTGGAGTTCAGACTCTGCTGGGCAATATTCACTTCACCAAGTGGTGTAGTTTCTTTCGGGATGTCGGTGGTTGTCCAAGAAAGTATGTCTTCCAGTATGGGAATATTACCTGGGGTAATGTAGAGTGCTATAATACATAAGCTTTTATTCTGGTTTAGGTTAAAAAGTGTAATGAATATTTCAGTATTCTGGGATTTTAGGATAGAGTAGGGTTATCCCTCCTTCATTCTTTTGAATTCTGTCAGCTCTAATTTTGTTGTAGATGGGGGGGGGGGGCAGTTCTGTATCTTTTCTACTGGGTTTCAGCCATGTTTCTGTGATCTTTAAGGTGTCAGGTCTATAAAGAAAAAATCCAGACATGTAGCTTAGTGGCTTTAGTATGTCTGTATGTATTTATTTGGTATTTGTTTACTGCAAAAGTCTGACTGGGCCAGAAAGTGCCCATTTTTAGTGGAGGCCCACGGAGTAAAGCTCCACAGTCACTATATTTCAGAAATCAAGTATAGATATTTTCAATCACAAAGTATCATGTTACATTGTAAAACAGCAAGTACAGATATTTTAAATAGCCAAGTATCATGTTACACTACAAAACGAGTGAAAAAATGTAATGAGAAAAACGTAAAACATACGTTTCATAGTAGAGTGCAATGAAAAACAATGACATAAGTTACAGAATGTGTGAGGAAAAATTCAGTAGTCATATTATTTGATGTCCTTCTATTCCTGTGTTGCAGTATTCTAGATGTGGGATTTCCTGCCCTCAGGCAACTCGTATGTCGGCTCCTATACAAAAGCTTCAGCGTGGCTGTTGCAGCGTGCGTGGGACATCAGACATAAGGCCATAAATCAGGGGCCTTAAATGTGATGTCTGCATGCAAAATTCTCAGAACTTTTCAGCCGTTGATGACCTACCCGTCGTACGATGGCTGCTTCACAGACGTCGCATCAGTAAAGCTAAGTAACCCGTTGGGTGTCTATTTTTTCTTGTTTTGCTAATTGCTGTTGCTTAGGCTTGGTTGTTGTAGCCTTTAGCTGATGTCAGGTAAAAAGGGAAAATGCCAGTGTTGGTGCCAGTTACCCAATAAAGATGCCCATGATAGGTGTGTTTTTTGCTTAGGCCGGGAGCACAACCATTCCTCCTGCTCAATTTGTCGATCATTTGTGCCAAAGACCCTGCGCAGCCGTCTGGCTGCTTTAAACCTTTACCTAGAAAACCAGCACCTAAAACGGTTAGCTCTTACAATGGATCCCGCATCGGAGGCCGAACACGAACCTCCGTGAAAGAGGGCCAATATTCTTAGGCCTTCCTCTCCTGCCGCTCCACTTCCCGATGCCCCGCCAACTGCCAGTCTAGGAGTTGAGTGCTCGGCGGTTCCATCAACTTCAGCGACGACTCTTGAGGAAACTGTTCCACAGCCAACGACCGGCACGTCCTCGGAGCTTGCCCAGACACCAATTCCGATGTCAAGGGGGAACCAGATTCTGTAGTACCTCCGACTGGGACCCAGCCTTCGGAAATGTCTTCAAAGTCGGACGCCAGGCCGGTTCCTACCTCCACCACGACCAAAAAGAAACAAAAGCAAAGCATACCTCCTCTTCTCCAGAAATTATTCCTGATTGGCAGGCTTTCACTTCCTCACTAATGCAGGCCTTCAGCCTCAGCCCCCACTACTCTGCCTTTATTGAGCCCTAGGCCTGCTTCTGCCTCTTCCCTGCCACCCATGTCCTCTCAGGCTAGGGGGGAGGAAGAGCATGATTCTTCCTTTTTTTTCTTTTGAGGACTCCATTTCATACACATCTCAGATTGCTTCTCCCCAGGAGTATTACTCCCCTGATGAATCTGTGGAAGGGGATTCTCCCCCTGAGGATATATTACCTTTGGTGAGACCATCACCAAGATGAAAGATCACTTCAAATGGGATACTTCCCAAATGACGGACACCCAAAAAAGGTGTTTTGAGCTGCTTCAAGTGGAATCACCCTCCCCCTCAGCAGTCCCTCCAGTGCTTCCTGCTTACTTGTATGCCTTTAATTCAGCTTCTAAGGCCCCAGAGTTCCAACCTCCGGCTCCCAAATGCCCTGACAGTTTCTATAAAGTGCTAGAGGAGCACAAATTCCTAGTTAAACCTCCCTTGGCAGACCCAACTGTTATTGCCACGGCTCCTGATAAACAGTCTAGACTGCTGCCTTCCACCTCCCTCCTACCCACTGATAAAGATAGCAAATATATGGATAGGATGGGAAAGAAAGTATACACATCCTCCACTTTTTCATTCAGAGCCATAAATTATCAGACCCACATGACTAAATAAGCTCTAGACTTTAGTGTCTCAGGCCTCCTCCATGCTGGCTTCTATGCCTGACAGTCCCGTTAAGGTTGACATGACCTCCAAACTGTCCTTGCCTCAGCAAGTAGCCAGGCACTCATCAGATGCAGCTACGATGCTGCAGAAGCATCTGCCCACTCTGCAGCATCTGCTTCTTTCCTTAGGAGATACTGCTGGCTAAGACTGCAGAATCTACCTGAGGACTTCAAGTCCAAAATCTTGGAAGCCCCCTGGATCACAACTTTCTCTTTGGAAAGCCATCTGCAGATCTCTTCAAAAATCTCAAGGAAAGAAGTAAAGAATTACAGGACATCAAGCATCTGCTGGTGTCCCCCATTTCCAAATATTACAGGAACTACCCTGCTAAAACCACTTTTGTAAGGCTCAACCCTCCTCAGGCATCTGCCTCCTCTTCCAGGCCTAGAAGGGGGCAAGAAGACCTACTTCGTCCATACCCAATGTGCCACCTCCTCAATCCAGACAACCCTTTCAGGATAGAGGAGGTCCCAATAATGCGTGCCTGCCTGGCCCACCTACAACTGTCTTGCACGCCTTCCGCACCATCTCCCCCTCTGGCAAGCCATCACCACAGATGAGTGGGTCTTATCCATTATCCAAAAATGGTACTTCCTATCCTGGAAAGAAAAAACACCCAAGAGAAGTATTCCTTTCCCCCCCAAAAACCAAATTCATCTCCTACCACAAGTCTTGTCAGACCTTCTAAAGCTAGGCACCATAGAACCTGTCCCCTCAGGACAGGAAGGAAAGGGATTCTACTCTTGTCTCTTCCTGATCCCCAAAAAAAGATGGCCCATGGAGACCCATTTTAGATCTCTCCTTTCTAAACCTACACCTTCAGGTACCCTCCTTCAGAATGCTGTAGCTACCCACTTTGCTGCCTCTTATTCCACCCAGGGCCTTTATGGCCACCCTAGACCTAAAAGAAGCCTACCTTCACGTACCCATCAGGACTTCCCACAGACAATTTCTACGTTTCTCTGGACCTTCTTCTCATTTCCAATTTACTGCCTTGCCCTTTGGTTTATCAACTGCCCCTCGAGTCTTTACAAAGTGTCTAGCCCCAGCCATTGCCTTCTGCAGAACGCAGGGAATCCAGATTTAACCTTATCTGGATGACGTCTTAATACTAGCAGAGTCCAAAGATACCCTCTCAAAGCATCTGCTCTTCACCGTGTCCCTTCTGCAAAGTCTAGGGTTTACCATCGACCTCACAAAGTCCTCCTTGAACCTAGGCCAGGAAAGATTTTCCTAGGCTGCAGAATCAGAACGGACAAAATGAAGGCCTTTTTCCCGCAGGGCAAGGTTCTGTCCCTGATTTCCCACTTCCAGGAAACCCTGCATTCCCAGAGGGTGACTGCAAGGCAATTCCTGCGTCTCCTGAGCTTAATGGCAGCAACCATCCCCATGCTACCACTGGCCAAAATGCATATGCACAAGCTACAGTGGTACCTCAGAAACATTTGGTCCCATCACCTACATCCCTTAGAACAGGATATTCCCCTCCTTCCCTGGCTGAAGAAAGAAATCAGCTGGTGGATCCAGCAAGTCCATCTAAACATGGGACTTCCACTGCAACTACCCACTCCAACTCAAACAGTGCATACGTATGCCTCACATTCGGGTTAGGGTGCAACTGTGGCATCCTACAAGGTCCAGGAAAACTGGCACCCTTCTCTACAGAGCAAGCACATCAGTATCAGGGACGTGACAGCTGTCTTCCTAGCCTTAAAGACCTTTATTCCTCTTCTGGTCCCAGGGGTGCTCCGGATAGTGACAGACAACACCATGGTTATGTGGTATCTCAACAAACAGGGAGGAACAAAAGCCTACCAGCTGTGTAGGCTGACCCTGCTGATATGGGACCTAGCCTATCGCCACAACCTAGTCCTGCAGGTGACCTACATCCCCTCGCAGGACAACAAGCAAGCAAACCTCCTAAGCAGGACCTCCTCATCACAGCACGAATGGATGCTGGACAGGGGGGTTTTCCTAGACATAGTCCACCGGTGTGTACTCCACAAATAGACTTGTTTGCCTCCCCCCTGAACAGGCAGCTGCAGACCACCTGCTCAAAGACACACTCCCCTCTAACATGGAGAGTGGACGCTTTCAACATCTCTTGGGAGGGGAAGTTTCTTTATGCCTTCACCCTCTCTTTCCAGTGATCCAAAAAGTCCTCCTGAAAATACAGGAGGACAAACTAAAAATCTTGTTAGTGACACCCTACTGGCCAAGGCAGCACTGGTTCCTCCTACTTCTCAAACTAGCCAACGGCAGTCCACTACAAGTTACCCTACAAGGTGGACCTACTGACACAAGACAAAGGAACTTTCCTTCATCCACACTTGCCGATGTTATCCCTGACTCTGTGGGTGATAAACTGTTGATCCCCTTCAGACACTACAACTCAGAAAATGTGCTTTCAGTCCTGAGGGAGCCAAGGAGACCTACCACCAGAAAATCTTACCTAGCCAAGTGGGAAAGATTTACTAAGTGGTGTCTGGACAAGGGAAGGGGAGCCTTGTTTGGCGGATGTCCCCCTTGTTCACACTTGTGTGTGTCAACTGATTAAAAGCGGACGTTCATATTGTTCATTAAAAGTACACCTCTCCGCTATGTCAGCCTGATTGCCCCTGGATCCTCCCTTGCTAACCAGGTTTGACTTCAAGCTCTTCCTAAAAGGTGTCTTACACATGAGGCCACCAAAGAAACCTATCCCTCTGCCCTGGGACCTCAATTACATCCTGGAAAAACTAACCCAGCACCCTTTTGAACCAGCTGGGTCTTCTTCCTTACAGATGTGTACTTGAAAAACCGTCCTGCTAGTGGCTATCACTTCAGCCGGAAGGGTCTCAGAGCTGCAGGCCTTAATGGCCTGCCCTCCCTACACCATCTTCCACAAAGATAGAGTCACCCTGCGGACCAATCCCTCCTTTATGCCCAAGGTGGTCAATGACTTGTCTCTAAACCAGTCTATCCACTTACCCACTTTCTTTCCCTCCCCCACTAATGAAGGGGAGAGGATACTGCACTCCTTGGATGTGCACATGCAACTTAGATTTTACCTGGGCAAAATGAGAACCATTAGGAAATCTAAGCAGCTCTTTGAGTCCTTTCACCGCAGAGCCCTGGGCAAGGCAGTCTCCAAACAAACCATTGCTTGCTGAATCAGGAAAACTATTTGTCTCTGTTGCACTCTCCCTGAAAAAAAAACAAAAACCCTCCAGTGGGAGTAAAGGCCCATTCCACTAGGGTGGTGGCCACCTCCAAGGCATTCATGAGAGGAGAGGTCTGGACATGGCATCCATCATGGAAGCAGCCACTTGGTCCACTATCCACACTTTCACCAAACATTACAAACTGGACCAAGTTTCCAGAGCTAGGGCAGGATTCACCAGGGCCATCCTGCAGGGCTTTGTAGAATCCTCTTCAGCATTCATCTCCCTTTCATGCAACTAAGCTGTGGTATTCTTCCACAACTAGAATGCTGCAACATAGGAATAGAAGGACATAGAATAGTTGTGTAAAATCTTACCATAACCATAGATGTCCTTCTCTTCCATGTTGCAGTATTCCTTCCCACCCACCATTACCCCCTATACTTTCTCCTTTAGTCCCAACTAAGTCCTGGATCTAATTAAGCTACTACATGACACCAAGGCCACACACCTGTCCCCACTGGCATCTCTCTTGCTGGACCTTCCTCTCTACCTGCTGGCCTTCATGTTCTGAGAACTGTGCATGCAGATGTCACTTTTAAGGCCCCTGGTTTATGGCCTTACGTCTGACGTCCCACGTACGCTGCAACAGCCAAGCTGAAGCTTTTGTATAGGAGCTGACATATGAGTCGCCTGAGGGCAGGAAATTCCACAACTAGAATACTGCAACATGGAAGAGAAGGACATCTGTGGGTATAGTAAGATTTTACACAACCATTCTTTACATAGATTAGTATGTGGTAAATGAGTCCTGAGACAATTCTAATAGGATATTTAAAGAGATATCAGCGATTATGTGATTAGAGACAGTGAGTTGGAAATAAGTGATGAAATAGATGTTCATATTATGGTTATAGGAGGAGATTATAAGAGTGCAGTATAGGGTGTCTTCAGGTAGCTTAGGTGAGTAGGGAGGAAAGAAGTAGAGAAAAGTTTGCGGAGATTAATTAAATAAGGTAAGGTAATGGGGAAAACAAAAGGAGTAGAGTAGGTGGCTGGAGAGGATTGAGAGTGTGATCTAGGTTGAAAGGGCTGAGTGAAGTATAGTGAGTAAGTTTACCCAGGATTGGTACAGGAGCCAGGTCCAAGATTTTGTAAGGTATTCTTTTAGGGAGCATTTAAAGGTGGGTAAGCTAGAAATAGTTCTGGTGGTTAGAGGTAAGGCGTTCCATTTTTTTGCTACTGAGTGCAAGTATAGGCTATGTCCAGGGGATTTATTTGATTTATTTATGGTGAGAAGTTGTTTGTCTTTGGAGCTGAGTGTTCTTTTTGGAAGATGCATAATGATTAAAGGGTTAAGTGCTGGGCAGGCTAATGGTTTGTGTATGATTTTATGTAATGTAAGTTGAATGTATGAGGGGTGGTGGGGGAGTTTCAGCCAGCAGCCAGATAACGGTATGGGGAGCTTTGCAGTGGTGGGTAAAGGGGGATGAATTAGTAGCAAACTTGGCAATTTTGTTATAGTAGCTTTCAAGTTTGGTTAGAATCGGTGCTCCATAGAGTAGTGAGGGTAAAAGGTAGCTTTTGGATACAGTACTTTGTGTGTGTGCTCAGAAAATGATTAATGTTATGTTGTCCCTATCTCACCTTCCTTCTTGGTTGGGTTCGGAGCTGTTCCTCGGCTCTGACTTGGCCGTATTTTAAAGCTCAAGAACTTCCACTGGCTCAAGGCTAGACACTATCCAGTCATGCCTAGCACTAGTTACCCAGATCTCGTTTGCTGCTTGAAGCTTCAAGATTGTTGGAGACTGGTTCAGGCTAAGTTTTTAAATTTTCATATTATATTCTTTACTAAAATCTTAAAATTTTTTAGGAAATTGTTTCTATAGATTAGTAGTAGTTCTAGGATCCCTATCTCCGTTTTGGTTGTTGTTGTTGTTTAGGCCGTTATTTTTCCTTCAGGCCTATCCCCTTCAGTTAGAGGGTTTCCCCTTATTCCCTCCTTCTCCCTTTCTGCTTAAGGAGTTAGCCAATTAAGTTAGAGGCTCTCCTCAGTTGGGGGAGTTGTCATTTAACGTAGAGGTTTTCTCCCTTCTGTTACCTTCCATTACATGTAAAAAAAATAAATAAAAATTAGATATAGTGTTGTTGTTGCAGAGTTGTAGATTTCTATTTTTCTTGATAACTATCACTGTAGTGTATTGTGCTTATTGCTGTTTGTGCTTTTAATAATGTCTAAAGAAGTGTCCAAAGAATCCAAACCTTCTGGATTCAAGAAGTGTGACTCTTGCTCCCAAAAACGATCCCTGACTGACAGACATACGAGCTGTGTTTATTGCCTGGGAGCGGTGCACCTGCAGGACTCATGTTCCATTTGTCATGTCTTAAGCTCCAGAGTCCTGCAGGAGCGCAAAAACAAACTTATACTGAGAGGCTTACTAAAAGGGCCCTTTGACACACCAGTGGAAAGGAATCAGGCAAGTAAACCAGGAAAATCCTCCAAACCGACATCTCCGCCTGTTCCGACCTTGGAGCCATCGAAACACAGAGAAATCTTCCAGTTCGTCGAATCTGAAACTTCTCAGGTCCAACAAGACTTTATTTCCTGCTGTTCCATCAGTGTCCTCAGAACCATCTAGGAGTCACAAAAGGACTAGGTCTCCTTCTTTGGAACAGGTGTGGTCCGCTCCACAGTCACCACTTCTTCAGTCTGTGGCAGGCAGTCACCAGTCATCCCCCCACTCCTCTCAGTCTGCCAGGAGCATTTCAGGCGATGATGTGGAGAGGGTGGTGAAGAGGCTACTCAAGACACCAGCTCTTTCCAAAATCTTTTCGAGCCCAGCCCATATGGATGTGGAGCCGACTATTCAACCCCCCGGATCGTCTATTCCTCCTTTGACTCACTTGAGCTCGGAGCCTTGGTGCATGGAAGTCATTGTGGTGGAACCGTTGGTTCCGAAAACCTCCAGTCTCTCAGTTTCGACATCCACTCCGATCTCCTTGATACATCCTTCTCTCGTGGGATCTGGGAGCTGACACTCCTTCATCTGCTCTGGGGGGGGGGGGGTGGCATCAGACCCTTGTTCGACCCCACTCTCCCTCTTGGAGCTTTGGTGCAGGTGAGCTTGGATCCCACATCGGCCTTAGAGCCATCGTCCTCAGTACGGGAGAAGTCTCTCGACTCTTCAGAGTCGGGGACCCTCTCGGGCCAGGATTGTGGTGCCTTCGAGGTGATGTGTACTGTCCTCTCAGACAGCTCCTCCCTTGGCTTCAGTGACTCCGTCCCCTGTGGATGCAGTGTCTTCCCTCTCATGACTGGAAGGGTGCTATTCCTTCCATTTGGAAGATTGCACACATTATCCCCCTTCACAAGGGTGGAAATTCTAGGGAACTATCCAATTACAGACCAATTGCCATACTATCTCCTCTGGCAAAGATCATGGAGAAATGCATTCATATGCAACTGTTAAAACACCTTATAGATAACTTATTAGCTAACTGCCAACACGACTTTAGGCCATTTCACAGTACTACTACTGCCCTTTTATCCTTCTCTGACTGTATAAATAAAAATCGCATTAACAACACTCTGTCCTCAGCCCTTTTTATTGATCTCTCCAAAGCCTTCAACATGGTTAACCACCAACTTCTCATAAACATACTGAAAAACCTATCCCTTGATACTGTTACTATACAATGGTTTGAATCCTACTTAGGCAATAGGCAACAAGCAGTTATGTGGGGAAACAACCTATCTCCCCATCTCCCCATTGCACTAGGTGTCCCCCAAGGCTCTATACTTGGACCACTTCTATTCTCTATTTTTATCAATGACCTACATACTGTTATTCCTCAAGCTTCCTTAATTCAATATGCCGACGACTCCACATTTATATGCTCAGCCTCAACTCCAGCAGAGCTTCAATCTCTCACCCAAAAAGTGTTTAACACAGCTGAGGAATGGCTACATCGTCAGTGTCTCATCCTAAATCCTAAAAAAAACAAACTTTTACTTTTTACCCCCACCCACAGGATCACATCTCTACACTTTACTGTCACATCTAACAATGGAACCATCATATCCCCCGACTCTAACACAAAACTCCTAGGAGTTCTGATTGACAATAACCTTAACTTTGAAGACCACATTAACAACACCATAAAAACAGTTAACAAAAAACTAGGCTCCCTATATAGAATCAAATCCTTTCTTACCCCACTAGCAAGATCTACTATTGCCCAGACCCACTTACTCTCTACCCTCCTCTATGCCTCCCCTATATATACTAACCTCTCAAAAAACAACATGAAAAAACTGGCCGTCTCCTACAACAATATAGCGAGATTTGCAACAGGCTCTCCATTTAGGACCCATCACTGTATTAATTATCAAAATCTTGGCTAGCTAGAGTTACGCAATCTACTTCTATTTAAACAATTAACATTTGTCCATAAAATCCTGTATCAGCCTAACAACACACCAATTCTTACCAACCTTATCACCCCATACCGCAACCTTAAGACCTTGCGCTCATCTAGTAAAATACTAGTACAAATACACAAAACCTACAATAAGGCAGGGGACTCTCTGTTCTCTAATACCATAGGTAAAAACTGGAACTCTCTTCCCAGTGACTTAACCTCGCTACCTTCACTAACACAATTTAAAAGCAGGCTTAAAACCTACCTCAAATCTCATTGGCTGTGCACCTGTCTGAACCCAGACTAACCTCTCATGTCTTCTTCTTACTAAGGTACTAAATCTTACTGACTGTATATTCTAACTGCCTAATAATAACCAGAAGTATATCTTCCTTTCAATTTATTGGACTCTCTTTTATATCAAAATATGACTTTCTGTCTCCCTACTATGTTAATATATATACTTAGCATAAGATTCTACATCAGATGTGTTTTGAACTGTACACATTTCCTTATTTTTCCTAACTACTTACTCCAATATATTCTTTCATGTACTGAATTAGCTTAACTATATATGTTACTTCCACCTGTTAAACTTTGAATTGTTTTTAGTTTACTTTTGAATTAAGTAAAATACTGTTCTGTACTCTCGAGGAGCTTTTCTCCCCGGGCCTCTGCTGAAAATGGATATGTATCCAGCTGGACTAGCCCGGTCAACAAATGTAAAATAAATAAAATAAATAAATAAATAAAATGACACCTCCATTCTAAACATAGGGAACCAATGCCCCATTGGGCGACCCCCCCTTCCGAAACCTCCCCAGAGCAGGTCCCTCGGAAGAGGGCACGTGGACTCCCGTGCGTCCCTGACATCGGACATGGACTTGGAAGACTCAGAAGGGTCCCCACGGTCCCCCCTGAACATTTCTCATTCTCGGGCATCCTGGAAATCCTCAAGCAGAAGGGTGGCTGGAAGTCCTTTTCCCCTTCTGAAGATGAGTCCATGTACCTGGATGCATTTGGTTCCCGACCCTCCACCTCTTGTGTGCCTCTGCCCTTTGACCTGCTCCTAGGGGTGGTAAGTCGAAAGGTGTGGAGCTCTCCAGAATCAATGGAACCAATTCCGCGGAGGCCCAATACGTTCATAACTGCACCAGATGACAAATCTTTCCTGACCAAGGACGGTGCTAGTTGATGCTATGGTGGTGGCGGCGGCCACTAAGAAGGAATTAGCAATGACCTCTGCTTCTGTCCATCCGCCGAGCAAAGAGTCCCATACGATAGATACAGGAAGCTTGTCTTTTCTTCAGTGGCCTTTACTGTTAGGTCACTGAATTATTTATCCATTTCACCCGACTTCAGTGGGATCTCCTGAAAGTGCTAGGAGATACCCTACAGGATCCTGCAGCTGCGGGAGCTGCAGAAAGACCTGCTTCTCCGCTTGCGACCTTATCCTCTATAGTTAACTCCTCCATGCAGCTTATTTCCTATGCAGCCGATGGAGTGAGCAGGGCTGCAGGCACAGGAGTCACCTTATGGAGACATTCCTAGATGTGCCTTTGTCAATTTGCAGAGCCCTTCAAGTCCTCCTTTACTAATGCCCCTTTTGATGACTCGTCATTGCTCAGGCTAAGGTAAAAGAGAGACTAGGTGCGAGCAGGATGGCAGGACTCTCTCTGCTGTGGGAGTAGGTTTTTCCACGCCTTCTAGACGTTATCCTAAAGGTCAAAAAGGCAGAAAAATGTGGTTCCGGAAATCCCTGGGAGCTTCGCCTGATGCACGTGGTGATTTCCCAGGGCAGAGGGGGGGGGGGTAATAATGGGAGATGCTGCCCTTGTGGCAGAGGGGGACTGCAGAGTCAGGGCGACAGAGGTACTTTCTCTGGTAGGCCCTGACAGCGCTCCGGAAAGGAGGCCCCGCCTGTCCACCTCTGAAGGCAGTCAGAGGAAGATTGTCACTGTACCCAGAAGCCTGGCAAAATATCAAAACACACATGGGTACAGTTGATAATATCCAGGGGATACAGTATTCCTTTCTCCATGCCACCTCTCCCCAGCAAACAAAAATACATCCCAGATGTGCCACCCAATCTAAGGGAACAAGCAACTCTAGAAGTTCAAAAGTTGCTAAGAAAAAAAGTAATCCGAGAAGTCCCCGCAGACCAAATCGGGTCCATAACTTACTCAAGGTTCTTTTTAGTACCCAAGAAAATGGGGGACTGGAGGCCCATTTTGGACCTCAGCAGACTCACCAAGTCTGTCAAGAAGACAAAGTTCCGGATGGTGACACTGCAGTCCCTACTTCCCTTCCTGGGAAAGGACAATCAGATGTGCTCCATCGATCTCTAAGATGCGTACTACCATATCAAGATGGACAGGTGATCCAGGAAATTTCTACACTTCCGTCTGGGAGCCAGTTACTACCAGTTCAGAGCTCTGCCCTTTGGCCTCACTATAGCCCCCAGGGTGTTCACCAAATGCATGGCAGTAGTCACGGCTCATTTGAGGCATCTAGGCTTCCGGGTGTTTCCATATCTGGACGACTGGCTCCTTACCGCCACCACCGAGCATCGACTAACCAAGACAAGGGACACCACAATCCGCCTTTGCTGTCAGCTAGGCATCACTATAAACTATAAAATGTCTACCTTGTTGCCCTTTCAGTATATTGCATTTATAGGAGCAGATCTAGATACCAAAGACATGATCGCAAAATTGCCTCTGGTGAGGGTGACGACCATTCGACACCTGGTTGCAGTTTTAATCGGGAGGAAAACGACTCAAGCAAGATTTATTCTGAAAGTCTTGGGCTCAATGGTGGCAGCAGTAATGCTAGTTCCCTTGGTGCGCTTCCGCAAGAGGTTAGTGCAGTGGCTCCTATTTGCTCAGTTGTCCACACAAGATCTACCCATGTCCCACGAAATTCTCATCACAGAGACCTGCAAGAAGGACCTAAAATGGTGGCTTCAGTTCACCCAGCAGACGATAGGCAGACCGTTCATCCACCACCGCTTCCCAAATAGGGTGGGGGGGCATTATCTGGGACAGACTGTTCATGAGACTTGGCAACAACAAGAGTACCACTTGCACATAAACGTCCTCGAGATGAGAGCGGTGCTCCTGGCATTACAAGCAATTCATAGCTCTCTCCCCACGGGGACGATTGCAATTAAGACTGACAACATGTCAGTGGTGTGGCACATCAACAAGCAAGATGGAACCAGATCCTACCCCTTGTGTTGGGGGGTGGGAGGATGACATAATGGTTAAGGTGCTTACCTTAAAGACACAAGGTGCAGGGTTTGATTCTCACATGGGGTAACTGGCTAGGCTTCAAATGGCCCAAAAGGGCAGTTAGCTTAGTACTAATCTATGAACCTCTAAGAGTATGGCAATGGGAGTTGTCTTCCCAACGCTTTCTGACTGTGATGCACATCCTAGGGAAATCCAGCTTGATAGTGGACAAGCTAAACAGGGCTATACTTATGCCTCACAAGTGGTCCCTGAAACAAGATATTGCGAACCAGATTTTTCGCAAGTGGGGCCAGCCTTGCTGCAGTCTTTTTGCCACATCCATCAATGCCACATGCAACAGCTGATTTGCCCTAGTCCCCCCACCGGGACAATCACCCAGGGATGCACTTGTTCACGATTGGCTCCCAGGACTTCTGTATGGCTTTCCTCCATTCCCAAGGTTCTTTAGATAGCAAAATCAGTGGGTTGCAAACTAATTCTCATTGCCCCCTACTGGCCTCGTCAAATCTGGTTCCTGTTCCTATGGCCCCATCTTCAGGAGGAGTCTTGGTTTTCTGGACCCAGTTCCGGATTTGCTGATTCATCATTCGGGCACACAGCATCCTTCCTTACAGACCCTCAAGCTGGCAGGTTGGTTCCTCCACTTCCCGGCTTAGCCAACCTTCCTAACATCTCCCCAGCAGTATGACATATTCTAATTTCCTCTCACAAATCCTCTACGAGAAAACTGTATACTAGTAAATGTAAATGGTTGTCTTGTTGGGCAGACAAAAATAATATTGATCCTTTTACTGCACCTATTTCAAAGATCCTAATATTCCTCACTGAAACTTTTAACCAAGGAGCAGCAGCAGCAACTATCTGAGTTCAATTGTCTGCTATTTCCAACTTTCATTTGGGTGAAATGGGTTCCAGTGTTATGTCCCTCAGGCTATGCAAAGATTTTTTGAGGGGTACTCTCCTTTTGAGACCCCCATTAAGAGAACCACTTCCTCCTTGGGATCTAAATTTAGTCCTAGCTTCCTTGGTTCTTCGTTCAAACCGGCTAGTTCTTGTTCTCTAAAAATT
The DNA here is from genome assembly GCF_019279795.1 of Protopterus annectens. NCBI lineage: Eukaryota > Metazoa > Chordata > Ceratodontiformes > Protopteridae > Protopterus > Protopterus annectens. Next base: position 1,449,109,556 of record NC_056733.1, read on the forward strand.
TTGGCTTGGAAACCAATTTTCTTTATCGCCATTACCTCAGCTAGGAGGGTATCAGAATTAAAAGCTCTTTCCATTCATCTCCCTTATTTAATTTTTTGCAATGGTAGAGTTTCTCTCAGAACCAACCCCTCCTTTCTACCAAAAGTTTGCTCAGAGTTCAGTCTGAATCAGTCAATAGAACTACCTGTATTCTTCCCGAACCATGGCAACAAGGCAGAATATAAACTTCACCAACTGAATGTTCATGGACAGTTACATTTTACTTGCACAGGGCACAGAAATTCAGACAATCTGACCAATTGTTTGTATCCTTTGCAGAAAACAAAAAGGGAACTTCAGTCTCAAAAGTAATTTTATCAAAATGGATTTCAGACACCATTGCTTAAGTCTATAACTCACAGAACAAACATCTGCCAGGAAAAATTCGAGGACACTCAACGAACCAGGGCCTTGTTTACCTCTACTGCCTTTCAGGCCAGACTGCCTTTAGACTCTATTTGTGCGGCAGCTATGTTAGTTAACCCCCATACCTTCACCAGTCATTACAAAGTATATGTGGCCTCCCGGAACATGGCATCCTTTAGTTCAATGGTCCTAAAGAGTCTATTCCATTGAGCCACCCAAGGAAAAGGTGTTGGGGGCGCGGTCCCAACCAACAAGAAGGTAGGCAGGATAGGGATAACATAAGGAAGTTACGTGCTCACCATAATGTTCCATGTTTGTTGTCCTTGATCTCGCATTCCTTCTTGCATCCCACCCTCTGTTCCCCTCCTGGAGGATCGAGAGGAGTTATCCATCTTTGGCTATATAAGCCTTGATTCCCTTCCTGCCTTATGAGTTGGAAAGACTAAGAGTTTCTTCTTATGGCTTGATGTTTTCCTTATATATGTATGTATATATACACATATATTTTTTATATATGCTTATAGTTTATATTGCTTCATATTGTAGTCTAGTGTTATAGGTTATCACAAACGAGAGCTGGGTAACTAGTGGTAGGCATGATGGGATAGGATTTAGCCTCGAGCCAGTGGAAGCTCTCGAGCTTTAAAATATGGCTGAGTTGGAGCTGAGGATTGGATCCAAACCCAACCAACAAGAAGGAAGGCGAGATCAAGGACAACAAACATAGAACATTATGGTGAGTACATAACATCTTTTTTTTTAGCTTTAGAGAGAGTAGTGTCAACTTGTTCTTCGGTGATAAGTGGCAGTCGAGTGGTGGGAGGGTATTTCTTGGGTGAGAACTGAGAGTGATGGGGAGGTGAAATTTGAGCTGAATTTGTTGGCCAGCAGATTTGCAATATCTTCAGGCTGAGTATAGGTGATGGCATCTATAACTAATTCTGCACTTTGTTGAATGTTGCCCCTAAAATTGCAGATACAACTGAAAAAATGCCTTATGATTATCCTTAGCTTTGGAAGCTATTTTTACATCAAGATCTGCTTTCAGAGACTTGACTAGTTCCTTGATTCATTTGTTTAGACTAATGAGGGACTTTTTGCTCTGTTGTGCACATTCCTTCTTTCTTTTGTTGTGCAACCTATTTATACCTATATAGGCTTATATAGCCAACGATGGATGGTCCACTGTGGTGGCTTGTTTTTGAAGTTTGTCCTGGGTTTATTTCAGTCTGGTACTGTCATTTCTTTACAGTTGTTTATGTGGTTGTACAGGGCTTTTATGTACGCCTCTGCATACATTTCTGTTTTTTCAGGATTTGGGGAAGCTTGGAAATTAGCTATGCCATCCCTTAATAGGGGGTAACTTACTTTAGAGAAATTCTTAAAGTTTTGTGGTTAAGTGGGGGAGGGCTACTTTTACCTTTATTTCAAAGGAGGCCCCTTTGTGGTCTTTTCTTGCCAGTGAGGGCATCACACTAGGGGGAGTGCAACACTGTCCTATATTTGTTTGTACCGTATCTAGGCTATTTGTTCCCTAGTGGGAGTGCAGAAGAACTGCTCCAGGCCATTTGAATTTACAATGCCAAGAAGTCTTTGGCCTGCATGTTAGTGGTCATGTATGCCTCCAAATTAATTGAGGGTTAGTTAAAATCACCCATGAGTATGGTATTGGGCTGGGTGTTGAGTGATTGTAGTAACTTCAGGTATGGTGTATGGGCTTCCTGGTTCATGTTGGGGGACCTGTAGCCAGCAAGAACATGTTAATGGATTTTTCCCTTGGTTAGTTGGACATTGATAGCTCATGCATGTCATATTGTTTGAACAGCCTTGAAGTGTGCTTATTCACCTCCACCTTTTGCTCTTTCATATTTCAAGTCAGTGGTTAGAACATTTGAAATGCATTATAGCCATGCACTGCCAGAATGCTTTTCATGGCGTTGAAAGCTGTTTCAATAACTGCATGGACATCAGCATTCTCCAGGGTGAGCAGAGCTTCCAGGGAGTGCAGCTTCTTGTCGAGACTCCTAGCATTGAGCAGTAACATCTTTGGCTTGTCCTGACTAGCTTTTGTTATCTTTCTGGCAGTCCTAAAAAGGCATTTTAGAGGATGGATGATGTTTTGTCCAATATACAAAAGCCTAGAGGTGACCAGTGAAGACCACCCCTGGCAAAGCAGCATGGCCTGACAGCCATGTCCTCCCAGCCTGACAAGTATTGGACCCCTTTGGAATGACACCAGTAACTAAGCCAGTTGGTTGAAGTACATTTTTTCCTGGTATTGTGGCATCATCCTTGGAGACGGTAGAATGCTGCTCAATCCTAGGCTCATACCTACTTGTGACACATTTTGAGAGCTCTATCATATGTCTCTTCTTATAGTCCAAGGAGGTACTGCATCTTGCGTCATTTATGCACACATGGACTATGACTGTGTCATACTGGTACTTTGGGGTGACCTGAGTACTTGCATGATCTGGTGGATCCTGGCCCTTGACAGGCAACTGTAACCTTCTTATCCAGCCTAGTAGGAGGGACATCAGTGTTTCTTTCAATGGAGTGTCCCATGACCAGAATATTGGGTTGTGGAGTGTTTCACCTTATGGACTTTGTCATTGAGACAAAATGAGATGTGGCTGTATATGTTGTGATGGGAATTGTTTTGTTTGTGTGTATGCAGTTTCTAAGGACTGCTCCAGAGAGGCCTTTGAGGTTTGGCTAAGTTACATTCGAGTATCTCCATATATTTGTGTGTGTGTGTGTGGTCCTTTGTGGGTGTGGTGAGTGGTGTGTGTGTGTGTGTGTGTGTGTGAGAATCACTGACCACCTCTTTGTTACTTTTTGTGTCTGTATGTGAGAGTCTAGCTTACAGTGTCAGTGTATGACTACATCTCTCACATACTGTATTTGTTCAAGAATTAAGTGGTTGTCCGTGTACATAAAGTAATTGTCAAATTGCTTCAGGCTGGATGCAGAGATAGCAGGAAAGTGCTCTTCGATGGTTGCATGTCTTAATGTCTACTTGCAAGGGATAGGAGTGGAGGGTGTTTGTAACCGGATGAGGGAAGGGTACGTACTTACTTGGTGTAATCTGCAGCTAACCTAACCAGCAATGCTGCCCAGTGTCCAAACCCAATGCTGTCTGACCAGCAGTAGTGCTGGGTTATATAATAAGATAAGGTATATCTAAATAGTGGTAACTAAATGCATTAATGCTGCTCAGCATGCAAACTAGTTGCCCCATGAGTGATACGGGCCTGAGGTAAAGTTCTGAGGTGTTGGTTATATAGAAATCTCATCTTTTGGTGATTGTGTGTATACGAGGTACCAGTAACCACTCCTGTGCTAAGAGCAGCTTCGCACAAATGTGAGACTTATATATGATTAGAAAAAGCAAGTTTTAGACTAACTATGCCCTAAGGCCAATTGGGTCAGCATAGAAATGAGCTTTCCAGCAGCAATTCCCAGCTCGGATAGGTGAAATCTGCCCTTTCCTGCCACAAGAGTGCAGACTTTGACCTTATTAATGTAAAATGACAGGTTTGGAGCCCACGTGTGAAGGAACCTCAGAGAGATAACTAATGCCAACTAAGAAACACCAGATACAGATGCATTTCAGTGCAGAAGAGCAGCCCTTACTGCAGTTTGAAAATGCAGCTTTAAACTTTAAAGAATCGCAAAAATACAATGAATAGCACAGTAAACATTCATAGTGTAATGAAAATAAGCAGTCTTTCCAGATGTTTGCATCTCTATACAAGGCACTGGCACAGCGAGCAGCTCCATGCAAATGTGTCATATTTATACAAGTACTGGAAATACAGAAAACTGACTACTGACCCCTCTGGCCAATAAAATAACTACACTTAGAACCCTTTTTATGTGCTTCCCACTCAGATGAGGTAAACACCTTCTGCTGCTAGATGAATAATCCCAGTCCTCCTAACATAAAAGCACAGCAAAAGAGTGTTTGGTGTGAAATGCTACCATAAATCAACTTAAACGTAAGGAAAGGTAATTTGTAATTCAAGACAACAGCAGTGTAATAATTTATAAAAGTGTGATTATTCAATAAAAGTACTTTCCTTTGTAGAAGTAAGCCATGAACCACTTAATTGTGCAGAATTTATAAAGGCACTAAAAACAAGGTAAACTGATTAATTATCCCTTCAGCCATTAAAACAATTACATGCAGAAATCTGTATAGTGTGTTTCACCAACCTGTACAGACCAGGTTACCACTCACTGCTGCTAGATGGAAAATCCTCTATCCTGTTGATGTAAAAACACAGAAAAGAGCTTGCTAGAGCAGTGATTCCCAAACTTTTATGGGCTGAGAAATGCTTTTGAAAACAGAACATTTTCACGACCCACTACTCGCATTGGCATGCGTGTATGTGAAGCATGCATGGTCCTCCTTAAAGAAGAAGATGTCGCCACCACAGTGTGTTTTTTCAGCATTTAAAGGGGCTATGTAAACTATTCTCATACTTTAATTATTAGCAGAGCTGGATCGTGGTCAAATGGGGCCCTAAGCAGGGTAATCTATTGGGGTCCCCCCAAGAGCTGCCCCCTCCCCAGCCATACCAGTGTTCCTTCACTTGGCTATTTCTCCCCACTTACCATGAGCACTGTTCATTTACTTGTACAATGATTACAGATATTGAAATAAAATGCACAAACACTGATAGCCATTTGCTAAGCAAACAGTACAGTCTCACAATGAGAACAGACTTAGCATGAGCACAAAACTTCTCTGCCATTGAAACTTACATTCATTGAAACAGCATTAAAACACATATTCATAAAAAATGCATCTGGCCACTGGAGAATTAAGTTGACCTTTGGGCTATTTTCAAACCATACATGGTGCTGCGGTAGTGTTGTCGCCTCACAGTTAGATTTTGCCCGTTCGATTCTCAGTTAGAGCATCTTCTGTGTGGCGACATGCGTGAACAGGCGTTTCTTCATTGAAGGTTGTGCGTTAGGAGCGGCAAGCCAGCACGTAAAACTCTACTGCCAATCATTAGCGGACCGGAGTTCCACTGTGGCGACCCCTAACCGGGGAAAGCCGAAAGACACAAACAAACATGTATGTGTTCTTTGATTCATCTTCCTGATTGTATTAAATTATATTCTTTGTATAATACAGCACCACTTGTTAGATTGCATTTTTAATTTGTAGTTTTGAACTTTTTTCCAGTAAATGAAACAAAAAATATATGACCCAGTAATGACAAAACTGCCCATTTCAGAACATTTTAACTGTAAAAGGCCACTCAAGCTTCTGTCATTGCAGTCTACCAGTATCAGTCAATAAACACAATTGCTGCAGAAGTAAAATTCACCCAAATAATTCCACATTAAAGAGATTTGTAACTAATGAAGAGGCTGCTACTAGCAAACAACTTTACATTTCAGTGTTTCTTCTCCAAAATCAGTGCCTGCTGCCCTTAAAGAATTAATTGCCTGCATTACATTAAAGAAAAATTGGTAAGCTGGTAATATTGCAATAAGGAATGACAGAAAAACTGACAAGAAGTTCATAGTTACTAGGCATTTTCTACAAAGGAGGACACACTCAGGAATGCATAACCTGCCCCCGTAAAATGCACCAAATAATTGGCAGCTAGGGCATTACATACCATGCCTCCATACCTCTCTGCCTCTTAGAACAAGAAATCTGGACAAAGCGTAAAATAATGGGGGGACAAAGGACTCAAAACAGAGACAGATTATAAATATCACTCTTACAGACTTAGAAATGTTCTAGAATGACAGCATTTGCTTAAGCATGCATTTTCTGAAGGAAATGAAGTCTGAAACTCAAATGTATGACATAGTTATTTCAATTCTCAGTGATTTGCCAGAAAACCACAAATTTTATGAGGAACAGGTCAAAAATATGAGGTAAAGATCTGGACATTCTGCAAAAATTTAGACATTTGAGAGGTATGCATACCTCTCACACACTTAGTGCAAGAAAGCTGGACAAAGCCTAAAATAATGTGTCTGCAATGGCCCAAATATAGGGATAGGTTTTAAATATTGCTCTTTAACTTAGAATGTTGCTAGAATAGCATATTTTGTGTTGGCATGCATTTTTCTGAAGGATATGAAGTTTGAAACTAATGTATGTATATGTGTGGTGTATATATATATATATATATATATATATATATATATCATTATTTATTGACTTCACTCCTCTGTGATTTGCCAGAAAACCACACATTTTATGAGAAACAGACCAACTACCCTCTCTCTGCTCTCTCACGCACACACACATGCACACGCCTACTTTCTCTTAGGTCTCACCCACACACCTACATTCTCTCCCTTCTCTCACATACACACATGCACACACACCTACCTTCTCTCTGCTCTCACACAGCAATACACACACTCGCGTACAGCAATACACACACACTGTCTTTCATATGAACAGAATGGCTAGTTTAAATTACATACACATGCACAAACTTTCTCTTCCATACAGAAACAAACAGAACCGTAGTTTAAATTATACACATGCCTTTACATTTTCTATAAATGGAATGGCTAGTTTAAATTCCGCGTGCGAGTGCAGAATGGGTTTACATCCGCATTGGTGTGCATGCATACGATGCATGCATGGTCTTCCTTAAAGGAGAAGCCACCACTGTGGTGTTAAGTGTTGAAGCCTTCTGGCCAGGCACGATCCACCCAAAATCAGCTTGCTACGCACACTTTGGGAAGTAAAGTATAAAAATACACTACTTTATCCAATAGCTAGCTAGCTAAATAATGAAGTCAGAGCAAGTAAATCAGTAGAACAGACAATATGAGGCAAAATGCACTTGTTTTCTTTTTTCAAAATAAGCACAAGGAATAGCCAATAATTCAGGATATAAACAGCAGTGAACAAAAGGAGGAGCCTTAAAAGCTCAGTTTATAGTAAGGGTGTACAACTTAAAAATCACAGTTTAAAAAACAGATCAAGGAATGTGAGGGTGGGTGGGAAAAATAACCAGCAGTGAGTCACCAACAGTGCTTGTAGTTTTTGCAGGCCTTGGGTCTTATCAGAAATGACAAGGCCACAGATATTTCTATCTTAAGTGTCACTCAAGTAACAAATTATCTAGTGAAAAAAACGTGAAATGTGCAGCCTGGGCAGGGGCGGCTCGTGCTATAGGACTGCAGCCCTCCCACCTTTAAAAAGAAACTTAAATTGCGAGCCCCCCCCCTGTAGAAATAAAAAAAAAATTCACAAGTCCCAGAACTCCACGCATGCATGCTTAGTTCCTGACTGCTGGGTTAGGCAGTCCAGAACTCCACACATGCATGCTTAGTTCCTGAACTCCAGACTGCTTTGTTAGGCAGTCTGGATAGGGAAGGAAGGGAACTCTGCCCTGCCAGCCCAGAAGTCTGTGTGGTGACAACCACACAGACCAGAAGAACACTGGACTGCATTGCCCACAGGCTGGAGGCTCCAGCCTACTCACGTCAAAACCAGAACAGCCTGCGCAGGCTGCAATGGAGAACGGACAGGTGATCAGGCTGCTGCAGAAGATGGATTCAGGCTGCCATGGAGGATCAGAGGACAAAGACTTAGATCTGCTGAAGGTAGGGTGTGTGTGTGTGTGTGTGTGTGTGTGTGTGTGTGTGTGTGTGTGTGTGTGTGTGTGTGTGTGTGTGTGTGTGTGTGTGTGTGTACAATGCCCCAGTTGCTACATGGTGGTGAGTAGAGAATAAGGCTTGAACCCTGTACCTTGGGCCCAAGTGGCAAGAGCCTGAATTCCCTACCCACCACCATTTGTAAAACATTTGCAGATTTTTGCCTCATATTTGTTCTGTTCTGTTCCTCATAAAATCTGTGGTTTCTGTATTTTTGTTTCTTAACACAGCCAGTGGTGCAGTGGTAGCATTGTTGCCTGACAGCTGCAGGTTATCTGGTTTGATTTTGGCTGGGATGCCTTCTGTGTGGAGTCTGCATGTCCTCCCTGTGATTGTGTGGGTTTGCTCTGGTGTCCTCGATGAATATTTGTCCCTATTTTTTGGACTGTATTCCCCCATTATTGGCTTTGTCCAGGTTTTTTGTGCCAAAGTTGAGGGCTATGGTGATAACTGAACTCACTGAATATGTTTGGGGGCTGTATTCCCCCATTATTGGCTTTGTTCATGTGTTTTGTGCTAAGATGTTGACAGGTATGGTGAGAACTGAATTCACTAAATGGTAGTCATTTAAGTTTCAGTCTTCCTTTCTTTCATAAAACAGATGATTTGGCATAGTGGTATGTTGCTCTGACTGTTTTGCACAGGGTCCTGGGTTCAATACTTGGCAGTGAAATGTATGGTGATAACACAGCATTTTATTCTAACAACTTTCCAACATTATACAAGCAATGTTTAAAATATGACCTTGTTTTTGCCCCCCCCCCCCAAATTTTGGATTTTTCCAGATTTCTTGTGCTGCAAAGTTCAGAGATGCAGCTGAGTGTCAAGTAGATTTTACAAGAAGCTGAGAGCTGCAGGAGAACAAAAGTTTAGTGCTGCTTATACCAAGTCTGCTTGTATTGTTAATAGCGCGATAGGTAGTGTACTTGCTTTTGATGCAGAATGTGGGTTCTACTCCTACAGTAGGTAGATGCAGTGCTGATACTGTACTGTGTTGTAAAGGGGGTGGATGCTGCAGTCCTTTTTGGTGAAGATACCTAATAACTATGAACCTGTTATCAGTTTGCCATCCATTCCCTATTGCAATATTACTAGCTTATGTTTTTTTTAATGCAACTTAGGCAATTTATTCCTCAAGGGCAACAGGCACTTTATTTGTAGATGAAACAATGAAATATAAAGTTGTTTGCTAGCAGCAACCTCTTCATTAGTTACAGATTTCTTTAATGTGTAATTAGATGACTTTTACTTCTTCAGAGATTGTGCATATTTACTGATTCTGGTGGACTGTAGAAGTTTGAGTAGACTTTTATGATTGAAATGTTCTGAATTGGGCAGTTTTGTCATTATTGGTGCATGCATTTTGTTTCATTGTTTACTGGAAAAAATGTTCAAAACAAATTTAAAACGCCCTATATTGTACAAGGAATATAATTTAACACAGTCAGGTGTATCAAAGACCACATGTATGTTTCATGTGCAAAGGGCCTATGATTTGAAAACAGCCCAAAGGCAATCTTAATCTGCCACTGGCAAAATGTATTTTCTTTGCATGTGGGTTTCAGTGCTGTTTCAATGAATGTGAGTTTCAAGGGCAGAGAAGTTTTAATGTTTAGTCTGTTTTCATTGTCAGATTGCATTGCTTTATTTAGAAGATATCTTAGTGTTTGTACTGTAAAATGCAAAATAAAACTTTCAAATGAAGTCCAAATCATCATAGAAGTAAAGCAATATGCACATTAGTGTTTATGGTAAATGGGGTGAAATAGCCAAGTAATGGTTCATTGGAATGGCTGCGGGGGGAGACAGCCCCGGCTGAACTATACCTCTCAACTGTCCAGATTTTCACAGAACGAATAGATTTTTGCTTCTTATTTTTGGTTTGTTCCTCATAAAATGTGTGGTTTTCTGGCAAATAATTTAGGAATTAAGTCACTAAATAATGACAGACACTGAGTTTCAGACTTCATAACTTTCAGAAAAATGCATGCTAAATCAAGACCTGTTATTCTATCAATTGTCTCAGTTTATACAACAATTTATAGTACTCTTTATATGTTCCCCCAGTATATTTGGCCTTGTCCAGATTTCCTGCATTAACAGGTTGAGAGGTACGTGCAAATAAATTGCTTTATAGAATTAGGCATACCCAAAAATTGTCCCCGATTTTGGCTCAAAGTTTTGCTCTTCCCCTAATAATCCAGACGCAAAATGGCAATTTTAGAAGAAAACGTGGAGGGCTTACAATTAAGAAATAACTGTAATAATCAGAGTTATAGATTACTTTTATTTCAGAAATGCATGTAGATTCTTTTATTTTGTCAGCTGCTTAAGTTAGCAGTACTAATATTTAAAAAGTGTCCCTTCTTTGACAGGTTTCCAGCTGTATTGTGTGGCTATTTTATATTTTTGCATCACATTTTTGGTCCATTTTTCAAAAAATTGTGTTTTTTTGGCAAATTACTGGCAAATCATTAAAGACTGAAGTTAGAAAATAATGACAGACATTTGAGTTTCAGATTTCGTACCTTTCAGAAAATACATACTAATGCAAGACCTACTATTCTGTTATCTTTCTAAGTTTATAAGAGCAATATTTAAAAATTGTCCTTATTTTTGGGGCATTGTCCCACTTCTATGTATGGCTCTGTCCATATTTCTTGTTCTGAGGTTGAGAGGTATGATAAATGTGTCAGGGCCATCACAGTCAGCCAAAGACATTTCAAATTGTGACATACTTGTTGCACCCCACTCCCCCATGTTGTGACTCTGGGTGTCCAAGCAAGGCAAGAAGCAGTTATGCAGTGTAAATGTGCAGAGTATCCCCCCATCCAAGGTAGACACAAGTGCTACTTTTTTCGGTCCTTGATTTTGCAGAATGTTCTCATTTCTATCATATTTTTATACTGTTGATTTATGCTTATTATTACTCAGAAAGTAACTGTTGCTCTGTGTTTAAGTAGCAATGCTTTAATTACCATCAGGTAAGCTTGTCTGAGATTGTAAGATGCAAGTAATCTTTAATAAGCATACTGTTAAAGAACTGCCAACATTGAAAGCCTTTCTGTTGTTGCCATGCAGAGAATACTTGCATAACTAGATAATGTATAAGCCTTGGGTATTGAAATGCATATGACAGTTTTTGTAATAAAGGATAGGATTACATTATTTTAAGAAGCTCATTACATTTGTTGGAGACTTGCAGTCATCTTTGCAGGCTTTACCTGTAAACCAAACAGAATGCCAATCTATCATATGTGGTCCATTACCAGTACAGTAATCCTTTAAGCAATGTACCTTAAGCTTGTTTCTTGTTTGCTTTTCATTTTTTACTTTGATCATGGTTTCCCCATGAAACAAGTAGATAGTTGTCAGGCAGCAGGTATTTTTTGGATAAGAAACATTTTTACAAGTGGGTGTATCACAGAGATTGCTACTTTCAGCATGTTACTTGGTACTTTAATAAAGCTGAATATAAATTATAATTAGAACTGCAGTGCAAGGAGAAGTGGTTTGAATTGAGTGCTGCTTGTTTTTCTTGTACTTAATTTAGACTAGCATTCCAGTAATATATTTAAAAAGTAATTTATTTTTTTCTTGCATCACAACCCTTTTGTTTCCATATAGATATTAAGTAAACTGTCATGCAGCCAATGCATTGAAATACTTTTTTTCTTCTACACTTCGTTTTGTCTTGATTGGACTCTCATAATGACGATTTGGCACCCAGGGCAGCGTATTTAATTAAAGTTACAGATGTGAAATTGTTCAATCTCGCCATTTGTTCTTACACACGGGTTCGGAGCCGATCCTCAGCTCCGAGTCGGCTGCATCACCAGCTCGCATCTTCGAGAAAGCTCGAGGCACAGTAATATCCCATGATCCTCCGGTGCTAACCCTCAGATTTAGTTTGCCACTAGCAGCAGATCACATCGAGAGGCTCGGGCCAGTAGAATTTTTTCTATATAATTCTTGATATTTCTTGTTTACTTTTAAATTTTACATTTTATACTCTTCTTTATAGTGTTGATAGGTTTATTATCTAGTTGTTTAAAGTTAGTTTAGTTAGGTTGTTAATTCAAAATTTTTAGTAAGGGCCTTAGGCCGTTTTTCTGTAAGAATTTACAGTACTTTAAAAAAAAAAAAATATATATATATATATATATATATATATATATATATATTTACTTTTTTGCCTTTTACTTTTTCTATTTTTCATATAGACATATATATAGGTTCATAGGTTCATACTAGGCTATCTGCCTGAGGGCATTTATAAGCCTAGCCCATAGTTTTGTGGCTTGCGCCACCCCATCAGTTTGGAGAAACTATGCCCTTTATTTTGCTGTGCCTCTGTCTAGCAGTGACACTGAGGTAACCCCTGGGGTGTATCTGCGATCCTCCATCCATTGGTCAAGATTCCTCTTGAACAAGGCCAGCGAGGTGCTCTGCCTCACATAGACCGGGATTTTGTTCCACAGCATAGGGAGTCTTTGGGTGATGAATCTATCCCTCCAGCACATCCTATTAATAACCGTGTCGAGGTTTAAGTCTCCCGCCCTTGTGGCTCTGAGGGATCTAGATTTTTTGAGATGAAGCATGTTCATCAAATCTGGGTTTGACATGGCCTTGTATGTCAGGCATAGGTCACCTCTGAGCAAGCGGTAAGCAACTGAATATAACTGGAGTTCTTTCAGTCGGGCAGCATAAGACAGATTTTTGAGACCCTTTATCCTTTTGGTGAGGAACTTTTGTGGCCTCTCCAGCTGCTGCAAGTGTCGGGTCAGATACATTCCGAATGGGGCATTGTACTCGATCATTGGTCTGATGAGTGATGAGTATAGGGAGACTATGACTTCCCTTGATCTAGATGTGAATCCATTCATGATAAGGTGGGCAATGTAGAAGGTCTTCCTAACTACTTTAGCAATATGGGTGTCGAATGAAAGACTACTGTCCACCTGGGTTCCCAGGTCCCTGATAACTTCTTCTGTGATCAGGGGATTGCCTCCTATATGGTAGCTAGGGGTGACCTTATTTTTCCCGAAGGGTATGACTATGCATTTCTTGGCATTTAACTTTAAGCCATGGCTCTGGCACCAGTTATCCGTTTCTGTGAGACCCTTCTGAAGGATATCTGTGTCGGATGTGTTTTCAACTACGGCGCCCAGTTTGCAGTCATCTGCAAACTTTGTCAGCCATAACCCTCCTATGTTTGCTTGTACTTCAGAAAAGTAGATGCCAAACAAGAGTGGGCCCAGGACTGAGCCCTGTGGTACACCACTTGTGACAGGCTTTGAGTCTGACATGGCGCCAGCAACTCTGACCCTGTGGGTTCTGTCACTCAGCCAGTTTACAACCCATCTTGTAATGTATGGGTTTACATTTAAGTTGATGAGTTTATCAATGATGCCCGAGTGGGGTATTGTATCGAAAGCCTTCGCCAGGTCTAGGTAGGCTGTATGGACTGCCTTTCCTTCGTCAATGGCCTTGGTGACTGTTTCAAAAGTCAACCAAGTTTAAGAGGCATGATCTGCCTTTGACAAAGCCAAACTGGGTTGGATCCAAAGTCTGCAAATTCCCTATGTCTTTATTTATGAGATCCATTATGATCCTCTCCATGGCTTTGCAGATAAGGCTTGTCAAGCTAATGGGATGGTAATTTCCAGGGTCGGTGGAGGCACCGCCTTTGTGGAGTGGGACCACAGTCGCTGTCGCCACTCCTGGGTATGTATCCGGAGGTGAGACTAAGATTAAACAGCTGTCCTAACTGTGGGTTTAATTCCTCGTTGAGTTCATGGAGCACACAGCCGGGGACACCATCAGGTCCCATGGATGCTGTGTTCTTTGCCTTGGAGAGAGCAGTTCTCACCTGGGCGTTAGAGATGTTTGGGGGCTACAATCATTTGGTATAGATATCTCTCCTTTGGGGAGTTTGCACTGAACCTGTCAGCCAGTATGTTGGCAATGTCTGTAGGATCAGTAATCTTCACATCATTTTGAACTAATTCTGAGCATATCTGGGAGTTTCCTCCTAGGTTTCTGACATAGCTGAAGAATGCCTTATGGTTGTCTTTAGAGTCCTTAGCTATTTTTTTCTCAAAATTAGCTTTGGATGATTTTATGAGAGCTCTTAGCTTTTTACTTATAGTGATCAGCGGTGTCCTACCTTTTAAGGATTTTGCTCTATCTTGTAGTAGCTTTCTCTTTTTGTTGTAGAGTTTGTTTATGGCTGGGGTCCACCAGACTGGACGCTTGCCTTTGGTACAAAGAGTCTTTGTTTTGCTTGGGATTGCCTGATCCATGCAGCCCTGCAGGTGTTGGTAGAAGGCATTTGTAAGTGATTCAGCGGTTTGAGTAATGTTTACCGCCGGTTCAGGGGCCTTAAAGGAGACCACACTATTCTTTAGAAGTGTGAAGTCGGCTTTCGAGAAGTTCTTTACTGTGGTCTTTTTTATTTCAGGTGGGGTCGGGATGAGGACCTCCAGCGAGATTAGTTTGTGATCTGATCTCACCAGTGAGGGGTATACTTCCGGTGTTGAACATTGTGCTCCCATGTTCGTGATGATGAGATCAAGTATGTTTTCACCTCTTGTGGGGATGGTGACTAGTTGTTCCATGGCATTTGAGTTTATGAATTCCAGGAACTTTTGGGCTAGAGTGTTTGGGCTTGAGTAGTGTTCCCAGTCTATATTAGGGTAGTTGAAGTCACCTAGTATGATGGTGTTTGGAGATACATTTATCCCCTCCAGTGTTTTCAGGAAGGCCATATGAGTTTCCTGAGTTTGCGAGGGTGGCCTGTAACATGCTACAAATTGCAGAGCAGTCTTGCCTATGGTTAATTGCACCTGGATGGTTTCCGATGCATCGTGCGTTGCCACCAGTCTAGAGGTATGGGTGTCCTTGATGAATATGGATACCCCTCCTCCTTTCTTAGTATTGTCCGGGTTTTGGGGCCGGAACGCATGATATGAGGTATAACCTGATAGTGCTGGGGTGCTCTCAGGAGCCTGGAACCAAGTTTCTGTCACAGCACAGACATCGATGTTCTCCATACTGAGAAGGGCCTCGAGTGCGTGCATCTTGAGGTTGAGACTTCTGGCATTGAGCAGCATTACCCTTAGTTTTTTTTCTTTGTTGTGTTCTAGGGTGGTAGGTTTAGAATTTGAGCCTTGCCTAAAAAAGGCACTATGGGGGTGGCAAGAGCCTTTGCCAAAATCCGGAATCTCAGGGGTGACAAGTGCAAGCCGTCCCTTGCGAAGCAGCGTGGCTTGTCCAGCATGTCATCCCAGGCAGACAGACATTGGATCCCCTTTGAATGACACCAGAGTTTAAGCCAATTGTTAAAGCTGATAATTTTATCTCTGTATTGTGGCATCATTCTTGGTGAAGGTAGGATACTGCTCAAGGTCGGGGTCATACCTGCTTGGGCTACATAATCAGAGAGCTCCTCTATGTCTCTTTTCATGTAGTCCAAGGAGGTACGTCTCAGGTCGTTAACACCAGCGTGGACAATGATTGAGTCGTACTTGTACCTGCTGTTGAGAGACCTGAGTGCATGCGTTATATGGCGGATTCTAGCACCCGACATGCAGCTTACTGTGACCTTCTCCTTACTCAGTCTGGTGAGCGGGACGTCAGTGTGTCTGACTATGGAGTCACCAATGACTAGTGTATCTGGTATTGTGTTTGGCCTTAAGGGCTGTGACTGCTTGACACTCTGACTGTGTGGTCTATGTGTTGCAGGTGTTGTGTTCTGAGGTGGTAGTTGTTTGGGTGTCTGCTTTGGTGGTCTCTGCTGTTTTGGTAGATTTTTTATCAGAGCCTCCGAGTATGACTTTGTGTGTTTATGTGTATGATTTGAGGTTGTGATAGTATTATGTGAGACTGGGTCTATAGTGTGTGTGGTTACCTTCTCCTCCTGTCTGGTCTTGCCAGTCCTATGTTGAGAGAGCTCAGCCTCCAGTTTGGCCGTATAGTTGCATCTCTCGCATGTTATTTGTGTTTTGTGGGAGGAGGAGAGGGTTGTCTGTGTACATGAGGCAGTTGTAACATTGCCTCAATATTCCCAGGTTCACCAGCTGAGCAGGAGAGGACATTAGCAACTGATCCCTCGACATGCTAAAGGGAATAGCCAGAAAAACTTAAAAAAGGTTTTGGGGGATGTGGGTGACCGAGAAATGGGGTTTGCTTTTTTGGGGTACTTTCTATAACAAGAGTGCTGTATCGAGGTGATAAGTACTGTAGGAGCAAGTGCTTGGCTATACAGATAGAGAATAGTCTACTTGGGAGTCAAGTAGAGATAATTTATAGTTGGAGGATACACTAAATAGAACAGTAGTATACTTTGAGGAAGGTCAATATATATATATATCATAGTGTGCTGTGTGAGTGTTTTACAGTTTAGATATATATTACATTTAAAATATATTATAGAAATTTTTTTCTTAAGAGTGGTGTACTTTTCTTGGATTTTCTTTTCTTACTGTAAGAATGTCAGAAAAGACCAAAAGTGGTTTTAAAACATGTCAGTGTGGACAGAAGATGTCCATTACTGACAACCACTCATCCTGCATCTACTGTCTTGGCCATCTCCACTTGCAGGAAGACTGTTCCATCTGTCATTCCTTTAGTGGGAGGGTCATGATGGAAAGACGCAGGAAGTTGGTGGACAGAGGGTTGCTTAAACCCGAGTTTCAGTAGGCCCTGGACAAGGCTGAACAGGTTTCAAAGTCTTCAAAGGGGTCGAAGTCTTCAAATGTGTCGGAGCCCAAGTCATCGGCTCCGAGCACTTCTTTTCAGATTTGGACACTGGCTCCTATGACTTCGGTGCCGGGTGTCTAGACTGTATCTCTGCACGAGGCTCAGGTCTTGGAGCCGGTATCAGAGGTACCACCTTTGGCTATCCTTCGCTCGGTGACGGCTTCGATCCCTTCGACCCGTTCTTCGAGGCCACTTTCCGACTCCGATGTGGACCGAGTGGTACAGAAGCTTAGGGAGAACTCGGCTTTGTCCACATTAATCGAGGTTTCGTCCCAGCTGGTTTTGAAACTCGAAGCTATTCCAGTTCCCTCAACACTTCCTCCTCCGAGACCCGTTGAGTCATCGGTGTTAGGAGTCGAAGAACCGATGATTGTAGAGCCCTCGGTGCTGAAGCCTCCAGTAGTGCTATCGGCTCCGTTGACCTCGACTCCTTCGGAACCAGCCGGAGAGTCTCAGAGCCGAAGATCTTTCCTGGGTTCCGGGGGGGGGTAGTCGAACCGAGATATCGGTTCCGACTCTTCCCCTTGGTGCATCGGCTCAGATCAGTTCGGATCTGTCCTCTGTGTTGGAGCCCGTGATTCCAATTCCGGAGAAACGACCCCCTTCTTTGGATCGAGTCGGATCTTCGGGTCGGGGCACCGGTGCCTTTGACATCATGAGGAAGGTCTTGTCTGATCAGACACATACTTCATCGGTATCTTCATCTCCTTCCCCAAAAGGTCCGCGTTCTGCTTCTGTGCCTTCGGTTCCTTCCAAGCGTCGAGACCCAATGCCTCAGAAGTCCCCACAGGGCGACTCTGGTTCCTCAGATGCATCCCCAGAAGCTCCCGCTGAGGATGTTCCGAGGAAACGACTGTGCAAGAGGAGGCACATAGATTCCCCTCAGGAATCTCTCACGTCTGATACTGATTTAGATGAAACAGAAGGGTCCCCATGGTCCACCTCTGAGGATGTCTCATTTGCAGACATTTTGGAAAACCTGAAGCAAAGAGGGGACTGGCAAACCCTTACCCCTTCTGTGGATGAATTGGTCTTACTGAAGGCATTTGGGGCTCAACCTTCTACCTCCTGGGTGACTCCACCCTTTGATGATCTCGTGGATCTTATAGCTCGGAGGGCTTGGGAAACACCTGATACAGTGGAACCAGTCCCCCGTAAACCAAACAAATACATGACGGCTCCCCAAGATAAAGCCTATCTTACAAAAGGAGTTCCCGTAGATACTATGGTGGTGGCGGCGGCCACTAAGAAAGAGATGTCTGACTCATCTTCCTCTGTCCATCCTCCTAATAAGGATTCTAGGACAATGGACAGATATGGAAAGCGCATATTTAGTTGGGCGACTTTTTCCATCTGATCGCTCAACTACCTTACGCATTTCACATGTTTACAGAGAGATCTCATTAAGGAATTAGGAGATACTCTCCAGGGACACACAGATGCTGCTGTCGCTGAGAAAGTGACAGCGCAACTTAACACCCTAAATTCCATAGTCAACTCTTCCATGAGGCTGATTTCATACACAGCCAAAGGGTCGAGTAGAGCGGCAGCTTCAGCAGTCGCCCTGAGAAGACGATCCTGGTTGCGCTTATGCTCCTTTGCGGAAGCCTTTAAGTCTTCCTTTGCCATCGCCCCCTTCGATGGTGCCTCCTTGTTTGGGCCCAAAGTAAAGGAGACTCTCACGAGGTGTGAACAAGAAAGGAAGACCCTGAATGCCGTAGGGGTCCGTTTTTCCGTTCCATCTAGACCCTACCCTAAAGGGCAACGAGGAGGAAAAATGTGGTTCCGAAAGACTCTGGGATCTTTTCAACACACCCAAAGTGACGCCCCCTCCAGAGGCAGAGGAGGGGGAAGAAATGGAAGACGCCGCCCAGCCGGCAGAGGGGGTCTGCAAAATTAGGGCGACAGAGAGACCTTCTCTGGAAACCCCTACCAGCA
Organism: Protopterus annectens; assembly: GCF_019279795.1. Classification (NCBI taxonomy): domain Eukaryota; kingdom Metazoa; phylum Chordata; order Ceratodontiformes; family Protopteridae; genus Protopterus; species Protopterus annectens. The sequence continues at coordinate 1,449,128,315 of NC_056733.1, forward strand.
CTCCTGAGTGCAGGCCCGGCTGTCCTACTCTGGAGGCAGTCGGGGGTCGCTTGGCTTTATACCCAGAGGCCTGGCTAAATCTTACATCAGATTACTGGGTAAAAAGCATAGTTACCAGAGGCTACAACATCCCCTTCATAAAAATGCCACCCAACTCCAAAAAACTCCCAGATGTTCCACCCAGTCTGCGAGACCAAGCAACCATAGAGATAGGAAGGTTGCTCGAAAACAGAGTCATCCAACCAGTCCCAGCGGACAAAATAGGATCCGGAACTTACTCAAGGATGTCCTTCAAGGATGCATCTGCAGTCCTAACAAATGGGTTGTCCTGCCTCAGGCAGCCCTTCGGTCGGCCGGATTCCAAAGTCTGGGTCTGGCCTCGGCTGATGTCGCACTTCACCCGACGTCACTGCGGCTGTCAATTCGGTATAAAGGCATCAGCCGACGCCATTTTCCTCAGTCTTTCTTGCCGCGCGGTGCCCGAAGCAGAAGCTGTTCGCAAATGCCGGTCGGTCAGATCCAGAGATTTCTACTACCGAAGACTTCTAAAAAGCTAAGTACCCCGTTGGGGACTCTTTCTTGCCTCAGCCGATGTCAGAAAAAGTAAATAATTGTTTAACTTGTGGGAAACAAATACCTCATAAGGATTTCCACTCTTACTGCCTTCCTTGCTTAGGCCCAGACCACGACGTAGCAGCTTGTGTAGCCTGTGCTTCCTTCAACCGATGGACACTTAGACGTCGGTCGGAGTTTGCGGAGGAGTTTTTTGGTCCCGCTTTTGCTTACAAAATGCCGTCGGAGACTCCGACTTCACAATTAGCTAAAAAGCGCAAGGAAAAGGACCGACACTCGCAGTCCGCGGTTTCGGCCGAAACCACGGTTAAGCCAACCGCGAGTGTCTCAGTTTCGGCTGAAACCGAGTCCTTGGTTCTTCCTTCGGCCGAAAGCATTCCTCCCGCAGCCGAGGCCTCACACAGCATGGCTGAATCTGCTACTGAAATTCCTGCTGCTGTAGCAGGCACCCAGGATTTATCAAATACTATTCCTTTAGACATATCCACTCCTGCACGTGGAGCTGCTAGGCCCCCTGCATCCATATCTATCAAGGCTTTCTCTAGGGCTAAAGCAGCTAAATCTTCTAAGGCCTTGCCTTCTAAAGCCCCCTCACACAGGCCTAGCTCTAGTTCCCAAATGCTTAGCCTGGCAGAGGATCTCATTTCTTTAATCAGGGGATCCCAACCTCACCCTGACAGGGCCTCACATCCCCCTCCAGAGAAGAGGCCTAGAGCAGAGCCCCCTGAACCAGTTTCTACGGATTATTCTTCTGATGATTCAGAAAACTCAAATCCTCCAGAGGGCCCTTATTCTCCATATGAGGATTCTGACGCAGAAGACTCCATTCCTTCTGCCTCTCCTCCTGAGGAATTTTCTTTTGGGGAAACCTTGCATGCTATGAGGGAACAATTTCAATGGCAGGGCCAGGATTTTTCAGATTCAAGGAAACGGCTCAGGACCTTTTTGCATTTGCCACAGCATAGGTCCTTAGCCATTCCTCCAGTCCTAACAGTTGTGGATGATGCATTCAATGATGCTTGTACTGCCCCTGACTCTCTCCCTCCGGCCCCTGCTAAGCCCGACAGATACTACAGGGTCCCGGACACACATTATCACCTGTATAAGGCTCCTATTGCAGATCCTGAAACTATTTCTCAAGGTCCCAAAGCTGTAGCAACTGCCAAAAACCCCCTCCCCTCTGACAGAGAATCTAGAGCATTAGAGAGATGGGGTAAAACAGTTTATACTTCTGCTACTCTTTCGGCTAGGGCTTTAAACTGTCAATTCCACATGATTCAGTATCAGGAATTTTTGTTACATCAGTTAAATAAAAAACTATCCTCTCCTGAACCTATAGACCGTAAGTCCCTTCAGGATTTGGTACATAACACTCAGCAGGCCAGTAATCATTCCTTAAAATGCGGCTATGATGCACTGGAGGCTTCCTTTAGATCAGCTATGACTGGTACAGTGATCAGAAGGCATGCATGGTTAAAAGAGCAATCCTTACCAGACCATGTAAAGTCAAAGCTCCTAGATGCTCCCATGGAGAAACTCAGTTTGTTTGGCTCCCCTGCACAGCAAGTGTTAAAGAAGGTGGAGGAAAAAGCAAAATCTGTCCAAACAGTCAAGGACTTCTTACAGGTCCAGCCTCCTAGGTTTAGTAGAAATTGGCCTTCGAAGAATTGGTCCTTTCCAGACACCAGAGCACAGAGAGGCAGAAATAGGCGCTCAAGAGGCAGAGGTCAATCCAGAGGTGCCTACAGGGGACGTCAGTGGCAGCCTAACAACCAGAGAAGTACTGCCGCAGATCCAGCTACAACCACTTCCACAGGACAGTCACAGTGACTTGGCTCTGATACCGCCTACCAGGGAACAACTGGAAGCTCCCGTAGGCGGAAAGCTAGCCTTATTCTCAGTAAACTGGCATTACATTACAGGAGACAAATGGATTTTACAGACAATAGACAAAGGTTACAGGTTTCATTTCCATACTCTACCAAGGAAGAGAGGAATGCCAAACCTACCACCAAACCAAAAGACAAACGCTCTAGAACAAATCAACCTCTTACTAAGGATGAGAGCTATAGAAAGGGTACCGGCTATGGAACAAGGACAAGGATTTTATTCCAGACTTTTCCTGGTACCAAGAAAAGAAAACCAATGGAGGCCTATTCTCGACCTGTCCGCTCTCAACACATATCTCATTGTTCCAAAATTCAAAATGCTGACCCTACAGCACCTTCTTCCCATGCTGGGCAAGGAGGCTTTGCTGGTGACTCTAGATCTCAAGGAGGCATACCTGCACGTCCCTATTCGACCAGATTGCAGAAGATACCTCAGATTTCTTGCAGGATCAGAGCATTATCAATTCTCAGCATTGCCCTTTGGCTTATCTACTGCGCCCAGAGTATTCACGAAATGCCTGGCATCAGTAATTGCTCATTGCAGGCTTCAGGGAATTCAAATTTATCCATACCTGGACGACTGCCTGATACAAGCAGACAAGATCAAATTAACAAAAGATTTGGAAAAGGTTATTCACCTACTGCAGGCCTTGGGATACACAGTCAGCATAAAAAAGTCAAGGCTGGTACCATCCCAAAGGATTACATTCTTGGGTGCAGAACTGGACACATCAAATCAAATGGCATTTCTCACAGCAGAAAAGCAAAAACTACTACCACTCTATTTCAAGGCATTAGCAACACAGAACCAGCTTACAACAAGAAAAATCCTGCAAGCTCTGGGTTACATGGCATCCTGCATAATATTGATCCCCCATGCCAGACTGCATATGAGGAAGTTACAGTGGTACCTACGGAATTTATGGTCTCAGCACAAGCACAGCCTAGAAACCCAAATTCCAATAATTCCATGCCTGAAGCAAGAATTCCTGTGGTGGGCTCAGGCCTGCCAGTTGAACAAAGGACTGCCTTTCCACAGCCCTCACCCAAGCCAGACTATCACCACGGACGCCTCAGACCTCGGTTGGGGGGCACACATGGCAGACAAGTGTATACAAGGCCTATGGACACAGGACCAGCTGAACCTACACATAAATCAAAAAGAGATGCTGGCAGTGAAACAGGCAATTCAGACATTCAGACCTTTTCTTCAACAGGGTCATTTGCTGATAAGGACGGACAACACCACAGTTATGTGGTATATCAACAAGCAGGGAGGCACGCATTCATACCCTCTATGCCGGATGGCAATGGACCTGTGGAATGTGGCCCTGAACCTCAACATTCAGCTCCAGGCCTTATTCGTGCCAGGAAAAGAAAATATATTAGCAGACACATTAAGCAGAACTACCACGGATGCCCACGAATGGATGCTACATCCGGACATCTTCAAAACCATTACAGAGAAATGGGGGCTACCAGAAATAGACCTGTTCGCATCCCCACACAACCACCAATTGAGAAAATTCTGCACAAGGACATACCACCCACTTGCTTGGAAGGTGGACTCCCTGTCCTTCAGTTGGGAAAACCTAACAGCATATGCATTCCCACCTCTGCCTTTGATGCACAGAGTGCTACTGAAGATCAAAGAAGATCACCCAAGGATCATACTGATAGCTCCAGACTGGCCGAGGCAGCATTGGTACCCGCTTCTGAGAAGTATGTCTCGGACACACAGATGGCCTCTACCCCTAGTTCCTCTGCTGCTAACACAGAACAACTTCAAGATCCTGCATCCAAACTTGAAAACACGGCAGCTAGCTGCTTGGAATCTTTCATGAAACAAAATAACCCAAACTTATCTCAGAGGGTTAAAGCCATTATCCTGGAAGCTCGCAGACCCTCCACAAGGAAGACTTATTCTGCAAAATGGAAAAGATACCTCATTTGGAGCGCAGCAAAAGGACAAAATGTATCATTGGCAAACATAGCTAACATCCTGGAATACTTAGCAGAACTTTTCCACAATGGCCTGTCTTACTCCTCCATCAAGATTCATGCATCAGCAATTTCAGCAGAATACAACATGGATCCACCAGTCTTCTCTCATCCTCTACTCAGGCAGTTTCTGAGAGGAATCAAAAATGTAAAGCCTCCAAGAAAGCCACCTCTACCTACATGGGACCTGAACTTTGTGCTGGAAAAATTAACACTCCCCCCTTTTGAACCAGCAGCAACAGCATTAATTACAGTTCTTATCTTGGAAAACTGCTTTCCTGCTTGCAATCACTTCAGCAAGAAGGGTTTCTGAATTACAGGCATTAATGGCAGTACAGCCCTTCCTTATCTTCCATCAGGATAGAGTGTCCTTGAGAACTAATCCTACTTTTATGCCAAAGGTGGTCTCCAGGGTATCATTGAACCAAGCAATCCACCTACCAACATTCTTCCCCAATCCACAGAACATGGGGGAAAGACTACTACACACCTTGGATGTATACAGGCAATTGCGCTTCTACCTGGAAAGAACCAAGAACAATAGAAAAACTGACCAGCTTCTGGTAGCATATGCAGCAGGTTTGGAAGGAAAAGCAATTTCAAAACAGACAATCTCAAAATGGATAGGAAATTGCATTAGATTTTGTTACTCCTTTCATGGGAAGAGAACTCCAGAAAACATCAGACCTCACTCCACAAGGGCTACAGCCACTACTACAGCTTTCTTACGAGGAGTGGCTACCAAAGACATTTTAGAGGCTGCTACTTGGAGCTCCGTGCATACATTTGCCAAGCATTATAACCTGCCTTTATACTCCAGATCCCGAGCAGGTTTTGCCACTGCTGTTTTGCAAGGGATCTTAACTACACCATAATCTTCTTAGTGCCTCCTCCCCCAGTTTGGCTATGGTATTCTATCCATTTGTTAGGACTGCAGATGCATCCTTGAAGGACATAGTACAGTTTTGTACCTACCATAAATGTAGATGTCCGAGAGGCATGCATCTGCAGTCAGGATTACCCACCCTCCTTCCCCTCTGTGGTACTCCTAGGGTATTTGCCCATCTTGTAGCTAGCTGGGGGAATCTATTATGATGTATTTGTTTGTATATATGTACATACATGTTTATGTTTTGTGTGCTCTCTACTGTTTGGAATCATTTGCATTTATCCAAATTTAGCCTTCCTAGAGGGCACCTGGCATCTGGGGCAAGAAACACTGAGGAAAATGGCGTCGGCTGATGCCTTTATACCCAATTGACAGCCGCAGTGACGTCGGGTGAAGTGCGACATCAGCCGAGGCCAGACCCAGACTTTGGAATCCGGCCGACCGAAGGGCTGCCTGAGGCAGGACAACCCATTTGTTAGGACTGCAGATGCATGCCTCTCGGACATCTACATTTATGGTAGGTACAAAACTGTACTTTCTTTTTAGTTCCAAAGAAAACAGGGGACTGGAGGCCAATTTTAGACCTCAGCAAGTTAAATACCTTTGTGAAAAAGGAAAAGTTCCGGATGGTCACGCTTCAGTCAATCCTCCCTTTTCTGCAGATGGGCGACTGGATGTGCTCTATAGATCTCAAAGACGCATACTACCATATCAAAATGGCCAGGGCGTCCAGAGATCACTTGCGCTTCCGGCTGGGAGCCAGTCATTTCCAGTTTCGCGCTCTGCCCTTTGGTCTCACCTCAGCCCCCAGGGTGTTCACCAAATGCATGGCAGTAGTAGTGTCTCACTTGAGACGAAACGGATTCCGGGTGTTTCCTTATCTAGACGACTGGCTCCTATCCACCACCACCGAGTATCGTCTTCTACAAGCCAGGGACTACACCATCAGTCTTTGCTCTTCACTAGGCATAACGGTGAATTTTGGAAAATCTGTCTAATCACCGTCTCAGCGTATCTTATTTATAGGAGCACAGCTAGACACTTCCCTGGCTCAAGTTACTCTCCCCCCACCAAGAGTATCAGACCTCAGGCATCAAATTTCGCTCCTTCTTCACAACAAGAGAGTCCCTGCACGACAAGTATTAAGAGTGCTAGGCTTGATGGCAGCCTCCCTTCTTGTAGTTCCTTTAGGCAGGATGCACATGAGGATTCTTCAATGGATGCTATTCGCCCAGTGGTCGTATCTACAACTTCCACTGTCTCACGAAATCTTGATCACGAATTCTTGCAAGAAGGATCTTTTGTGGTGGATACACAGTCAAGAGTTAACACTAGGTCGACCCTTTGTCTTACCCAGTCCGGTAGCAACTCTAACCACGGATGCCTCCCTGATAGGGTGGGGGGGATTCTTTCAGGGACAAAAACAGTCCAAGGTCAATGGTCCAACTTGGAGTACAATCAGCACATCAATGTTCTACAGCTGAGGGCAGTGTTTCTAGCGTTGCAACACTTTCACAAGTCCTTACCTCGGGGAATAGTGACAGTTCAGACAGACATGTCAGTGGTCTGGTACATAAACAAGCAAGGGGGAACCAGATCTTACCCGTTATGCAGAGAGGCCCTCAGAATTTGGCAATGGGCAAAGTCCACCGGACGCTTTCTGATAGCAACGCACATCCCGGGGACTTCCAATGTATTCGCAGACAGGTTGAGCAGAGCCATCCTGTTCCCTCACGAGTGGTCCCTCATACCTCAAGTGGCGGAAGAGATCTTCCGCAGATGGGGCCAGCCTTGCTGCGACCTGTTTGCATCCCCATTGAATGCCAAATGCAGAAGCTACTTTGCCCTGTTACCCTCTCCAGGGGGTGTCCCCAGGGACGCACTGGTATACGATTGGCCCCTGGTCTCCTTTACGCTTTTCCTCCTGTTCCACTATTTCCCAGGTTTTTGCAGAAAGCCAAACATCTGGACAGGACCATAATACTGGCCTCGACAAATCTGGTTTCCCTTCCCTCAATCTCATCAAGTGGAGGAACCATGGATACTGGACCTGGAGCCAGACCTGTTGACACATTCGTCGGGAGTTCCTCACACCTTCCTCAAGTCCCTCAAACTAACAGCTTGGCTGCTCCGCTTCCCATCTTAGCCAGGTCGGAGTTACTATCCCCTGCAGTACAACAAATTATTGTATCTTCTCACAAACCATCTACAAGGAAATTGTACATCACCAAATGGAACCATTTTGCGCACTGGGCCTCCAAACAAGGTATAGATCCATTTGGGGCTCCAGTACACAAGATACTAGATTTCCTTACCACACTTTTTCAGGAAGGAGCATCAACATCCACTATAAGGGTTCAACTGGCCGCTATATCCAATTTTCATATTGGCCGTGAGGATGGTTCTCTTATGTCCCACAGGCTTTGTAAAGCCTTCATGAAAGGTACCTTTCACCTCCGTTCCCCCCTTTCGTAATCCAATAGCCCCTTGGAATCTTAATCTCATGCTGTCAAAACTCTTGTTGCCCCCATTTGAACCAGCAACCACAACTCCGTTAAAATTTCTTTCATGAAAAACTCTTTTTTTCTGGTTGCCATCACTTCCGCCAGGAGAGTTTGAGTTACAGGCTCTATCTATCCGACCCCCGTACATGATTTTTCATCCAGATAGAGTAACCTTGCGCACCAATCCGTCCTTCCTTCCAAAGGTTTGTTCGATTCAGAACATCAATCAATCTATCGAACTACCTACCCTCTTTAAAAATCATTCCAATAAGCTAGAATACACATTGCACAAGTTGGACGTTCACAGACAACTAAGATTTTTCTTACATAGGACAAAAGAGTACAGAAAGTCAGATCAACTATTTGTCTCATATGCTGACCAAAGAAAAGGACAGGCAGTAACGAAGGTTACCTTATCCAAATGGCTCTCAGATTGCATAAATTTGGTATATGCTGAATCAAAACAGCAACTCCCTTTCAAACCCAGAGCTCATTCTGCAAGGGCGATTGCTACCTCTTCAGCCCATACCGCTCGTTTGCCTTTAGATAACATTTGTGCAGCGGCAACTTGGGCAAAACCACATACTTTTATCGCCCACTACAAGCTTGACAAGAGCTCCAGGGACAGGGCGACGTTTGGTTCCACTGTACTCAGGAATGTTCTCCCTTGAGCCACCCGGGAAAAAGGAGCTAGGGACGCTACCCGTGTGTAAGAACAAACGTCGAGATTGAACAATTTCACATTAAGAAGTTATGTCTTACCAATAACGATCCATGTGAATTGTTCATCTCGCCTTTGTTCTTACATTCCCCCCCTCCATCCCTCGTCCTACGGTCTGGGAGAACGGTTTTCAACTAGATTCCTTTTCAGCCTTTTCTGGATATGGTTGTCATGTTATTGTGCATTAGTAATGGCATCTTTTCTCCTATACTTGACAGTAGGGTTCCAGACACTGTGTAGTATCTGTTTATAAGTGTTCTAGACACAGTTCTAAAAGGGATTCTTCTGGTATAGCAAACTAGATCTGAGGGTTAGCACCGGAGGATCATGGGATATTACTGTGCCTCGAGCTTTCTCAAAGTTACGAGCTGGTGATGCGGCCGACTCGGAGCCGAGGATCGGCTCCGAACCCGTGTGTAAGAACAAAGGCGAGATGAACAATTCACATGGATCGTTATGGTAAGACATAACTTGTTATTTTTTGTGGTTTTGAGCATAGCTCCTCCCCTTTCTAGTTGGTCGCACCTCTTCCCATTGACCCCACCCATTCAGCTGTCTCCTGCAGTCCCCCTTTGATTTGAAGTCACCAGCCGCCACTGAGCCTGGGTAATTTGTGTCCGTCTGCCACATAGAGCTAAAACATCAGGCCAAGCAGATTTCTTAAAACAAGAAAACAAAGTGGAACAGGTAAAACAGAAAGTGGCTGTATCAGTTAGGGAGCAAATGGCTGTAACTATAGAAATGATTCATTAGAGCTGGGATGCAAGATTTGAGTTGTCTGGACAAACTAAGGCCTTACGAAGTATAATGCTGTTATCTGCCAAAAAGCAATTAATAGAAAATGAAAATAAAAATGTGTATCAGCTGTAATTTGAAGTACTTAATATTGTAAAGCAGATGTAAGAAGTGGGCTCTTTAACAAGCAAAAAAGGAAGGAGCAAATTATTTAGAAACATTTGGAATTTGTGGGAATAATGCATGCAGAATAACGTTTAAGTGAAGCCAAGTCTTTAGCTATGTAATGTTCATAACCTATGAACCTATGTTAGAGTGAATGATATTTGTTAAAAGAAAAAGTGTGCGTGTAATGCAGAACAGAAATGTTACTTTGATTTGATTTATTTTCTATTATGTATGTGTGCCTGTGTCTTAAGTGATAATTTAATAATGGTGTACAAAATGTTCTTATGACGCTGCTCATGCTGTTTCTAGAGCAGCTGCCTCAGGGTCATTGAGAAGATTTGCCTGGCTACTTTCTCAGAATTTACCAGAGGATGTAAAAGCTGACCTCCTAAATCCTCCTTGGATCAAAGGATGATATTGGGGCTTTCCCCTGAGGTCTTTGTTGAAAGCAGAAAGTTAATTCAGGGCTTACCCAGATTTTTCAACCCTTCATGGAAAATATAATAGAAATTTTACTTCCAGTTCAGATTCATTTTATAAGAAACAGAGTAAGCAGTCCCAGCGAGGCACAGGCAAACAGTGTTTCAGAAAACAATGGGTAGAGATTTTCAGAAAAGAAGGGAAGACCCTCCTGAGAACTAAGAACTGTGCTAAAGAGCAGATTGACTGTACCATCATTTTTCCTGGCATTCCAGTAATATTTTCTCAAAGTTTAGGTCTTTATTTTATGGCACCAGGTAACTTCAAACACACGGGTTCTGAGAATTATTTAAAAAGCCTACAACTGGCTGTGGTATTCCCTTCTTTCTTTTCGAGAGATTCCTCTGCATCCTTCCGGTCAAACCTACTTTTTTTTCCCTAGCTTAGATCAGATGTTATCTCAGGGAGTTATAGAACCTGTTCCCCCTGATCAAATATGGAAAGGTTTGTATTCAAGAATCTTTCTTGTGCCAAAGAATAGTGAATGTGGAGACCTGCCGTGGAGTTCTCTATTCTAAAACTTCACATCAAAATCCCAAAATTCAGAAAGTGCTCTGAGTCTTTTACCTCTCATTCTGCTTCTTACTCTTCTTGTAACTATGCCTAAAAGATACTTAATCTTCACATTCTAATTCTTAAAGAATTCAGAAGCTTCTTAATGTTTTTCAATGTCTGGTTTACATTTTTGGTTCTTTGCTTTACACTTTGGGTTGTCATCAGCTCCAAGAGTGTTTACTTAAGTGTCTGGTTCCTGTAACAGGTCATTACAAGTTGCAGGGTGTTTGTATTTTTCCATATTTAAATGAGTGCTTTATTTTTTCAGACACTTTTACAAGTTTTAAAGAATTTACTGCTTGGGTAAAAAAAACTTTTTTCAGTCAGGGATTTCAGATTAACAGACAAATCATCTTTCGTTCCTTTTCACAGAGTACTGTTTCTGCTATGTCTCCTAGATACTTTCCTCACGATGGATTTTCTTTCTCAGGACAAAATGAAATTTTACAAGGAGCAGTTTCAGATATTTTGCAAGCAGAATCTGACATCTACCAGGAAATGTTTCTGGATTCTTATTTCTATGGCCTCTACAGTTCTCGTGATGCCCGTGGGCAGAATTGACATGAGGAGAATCCAATGGTTCCTCAAAACAGTTTGGACCCAGCACCGGCACCCCCTGTCTTTTCAGATTCCAGTATTGAAACCTTCAGAAAAATTGAAATACATAAATGCAAGCAAAGTTATGGCACTAATAAATGCCCTCAGATTACCATGTCATCTTTGGTCTCCAGCCCATCTACTAGTAATTACAAGCAACACCACAGAGATGTCGTACATAAACAGGGGTGGAACCAGTTCCTGCCCTCTGTGCAGATTAGCTACAGTAGCCTGGAAACCAGCAACCAGCACAGTGTATTCTTACCGGCTACTTACATTCCATCTGAGCAGAATTTTGTAGCAGACAAGCTATGCAGTACTAGGACAGACCCCCCACGAATGGAGACTGCACCCAGAGATCTTCAGGAATTGATCCAGCTATGTGGAACTCCTCAAATAGATTTGTTTGCTTGCATTCACAGCAAACAGCTAAAGAAATTCTGCTCCAGGACTTCTTGTCCAAAGGCCTGGAAGACAGATATCTTTTCATTCCCATGAACGGAGATGTTTCTGTATACTTTTCTATTCCACCCTTTCTCTGATATCCAGGATGATGTTCTTCGTCTTCCCTTGCTGCAGTCCTGACTATTGGGGTATAGTCCGCGTCCCAGTCGGCCCGAATACCAGAGGTCATGGCGCTTTTACTGACGCCAGTACGCCAGGGTACTAATGACCGACGCCATTTCCTCAGTCTTTTGCCGCATGGTCCGATGCAGAAGCAATTTTGCGAGTGCAGGTTGGCGTCTGAGATTTTCAAACCGGAGTTTCAGACCAACAGAGTTGGCTAAGTAACAACATTTGTTTTTTCTTGCCTCAGTATTTAACCGGATGTCAGAAAAAGTGAATAACTGTATTTCTTGTGGGAAGCAGATACCGCATAGGGATTATCATACATTGTGTATACCTTGTTTAGGGCCTGAGCACGACGTTGTTGGTTGCCGCTCTTGTGCTAGATTTAACTATTAAGAGGAGGCTTGATTGTGCTAGGTTAGTGTTTGGGAAGCGTTGCAATTATAATATGCCGCCGGATGCTCCTCCAAGAAGCGCAAGGACAAAACAGTGAAGCCTAGGGTGAGGAACCGCAGTCCCGACGGTTCTTTACACGGCTCAGGGGAGCCGGGGGTTTTGCCAGGGGTCTCTCTGGAGTCTCAGGCAGATACTTTACTGTTACAGGATGTCCTCTCTCAGGAGGTAGGGGCTTCTCAGGTAACTGTTCTTCCCTCTCTTCCCAAGGTAGTTAGGGCCTCTCCTTCTGTTGCCAAAGCTTCTTTTAGAGGTAGGCCAAGTTCAGCTTCTGTGGGGGCTTCTCCTAGCATTTCGGCTCTGTGCCTAAGAAACATATGCTTAAAATGGCAGAAGATTTGATTACTCTGATTAGAGGTTCTATGCCCCCGCCTGATAAGAGGCCTAGGGTGGAACAGGAGTTTGATAGTTTTGAACTGTGTTCACAGGCTTCAGAGTCTTCTGTGGAAGACTTGCAAGAGTTTCCTGCTTATTCTGATTCTGATGTGGATGATTCCACTCCTACAGCTTCTCCTCCTGAGGATTTTTCATTTTCAGAGACTCTTCACTCCATGAGGGAGCACTTTAAATGGGAAGGCCAGGATTACTCTGTTTCCAGGAAAAGGCTTCGAATTCTTGTTTTACCCCAGCATAGGCCCTTAGCTATTCCTCCTGTGTTGAATGTGGTGGAGGATGTTTTGCAGAGGCTTCCCTGAACCCTGACTCATTGCCCCCTGCTCCTGTTAAGCCTGATAGGTATTATAGGGTGCCCGAAGCTCATAAGTATTTCTTTAAGAGTCCCAGGGCGGACCCAGAAACTGTTTCTCAGGGGCCTAAAGGTGTTAAAGCTTCTGTGGTTAAAAATCCTGTACCCTCTGATAAAGAGGCAAGGGCTTTGGATAGGTGGGGTAGTATATACTTCTTCCACTCTAGCCATGAGGCGCTTGAATTGCCAGTTTCATATGCTGAAATATCAGAATTATCTCCTTTCACAATTGAAATCTAAGGTGGATGCTTTGAAGGAAGGTATTGAGTGTAAAGAATTGCTGGATTTGGTTCATGTGTCTGAACAAGTGGGTAAGCATTCTTTGCAGTGTGGTTTTGATGCTGTTCAGGCCTCCTCGAGGGTGGCTGCTACTAGCTCTGTTCTTCGCAGACATGCCTGGTTGAAGGATCAGAATTTAGCTGAGCATGTTAAGACCAGGATTTTGGATGCTCCTTTGCAGTCTGATGTGTTGTTTGGACCTGTGGAAGCAGTTTTAAAGAAAATGGAGGACAAAGCTAAGTCTATGCAGACTGTTAAAGATTTTTGCAGGTGCAGCCTCCGAGTTTAGTAGAAATTGGCCTGCTAAGGGGTGGACATATCCTGCTTATGGTTCCCAGTCTAGGGGTAGGTCTAGGGGTAGGGGCAGGGCTCAAGGTTCGTTTAGGCCTAGATCAGACAGTTCACCTGCTCAGACTTCTGGTGAGGGCAGGGTCAGTCCTTTGTAAGCAGACCCAATGACCTGCCTTTTCAGCTGCCAGTGGACTCTCGCCTGGCAGCTCCTTTGGGAGGAAGATTGTCTCTTTTCAAAGAAAATTGGGATTTAATCACTCAAGACAGATGGGTGCTGGATATCATTCATCACGGTTACAGATTTTATTTCCACACAATGCCCCCTTTCAAAGGCATGCCAGATGTTCCTCCTCCACAAAGAATAGAGGCTCACAAGCAAGTTTCTCAGTTACTCCAGATAGGGGCCATTCAGCCAGTTCCTGTATCAGAAAGGGGCTTCGGATTTTATTCTCGCCTGTTCCTAGTACCAAAGAAGGGGAACGTGGAGACCAATTTTGGATTTATCTATCCTCAACACTTATCTGGACATTCCCAAGTTCAAGATGTTGACGTTACAGCAACTGTTACCTCTGCTGGGCAAGGATCACTGGATGGTAACTTTGGATCTCAAGGAAGCCTACCTTCATGTGCCTATAAGGCTAAGTTGCAGAAAGTATCTGCGATTCGAACTGGAGATTTTCATTATCAGTTCTCTGCATTGCCCTTTGGCTTATCTACTGCGCCCAGAGTATTCACAAAGGTTCTGGCTCCAGTGATAGCTTACTTCAGGCTTCAAGGCATTCAAATCTATCCTTACTTGGCTCAAGAAAAGGAAGACCTTCTACAGCATCTGGAATATGTCATAGCAGTGCTAAGATGCCTAGGGTATTCTGTGAACGAAATAAAGTCCAGTCTAGTACCCTCTCAAGACATGTGCTTTCTGGGTGTGAGACTGAATACAGCAGCCCAGATGGCCTTTTTAACCCCGGACAAACAAAAGAGTCTGTCACTTTACTTCCATCAACTATCTCATCAGTCCGTGCTGACTGCAAGGACAGTCCTTCAAGCATTAGGGTTCATGGCATCTTGTCTTCTGGTGCTTCCCAATGCCAAACTGCATATGAGGAAGCTGCAATGGTATCTCAACAATGTATGGACACAGCACTGCCAAGATTTCGACACTGTCATTCATATAATACCTTGCCTTCAAAAGGAATTCTTGTGGTGGGCTCAGGAATGTCACCTAAACAAGGACTCTCTGTGACCCGGCCAGAGGCGGTCAGATTTTAACGACAGATGCCTCGGACACTGCTTGGGGAGCTCATCTAAATGGAAAGTGGATACAAGACAAGTGGCCTGCCAGACTACAGCATCTACATATCAACATGAAGGAGATGTTAGCAGTCCAGTTTGCATTGATGGCGTTCAAGGGGTTACTTCTTCCAGGGCAGGTGTTGATTCTAACAGACAACACAACTGTCATGTGGTACATCAACAAGCAAGGGGGAACACATTCTTATCCTCTATGCAGGCAAGCAATGATTTTATGGGAGAAGCCTGCAACTGACTCTTCAGGCAAGGTTTCTGCCAGGAGCACAGAACTCCCTAGCAGATGTATTAAGCAGACAAATCATGGATCCCCACGAGTGGAAACTGGATCTTCATGTATTTCAGAAATTGACAGTGTCATGGGGAACTCCAGACATAGATCTGTTCGCTTCTCCACTAAACCACCAGCTGCCAAAGTATTGCACAAAGGGGTTTCATCACACAGCTTGGAAAGTGGATGCTCTGTCTTTCAGTTGGAAAAACCTTCATGTCTATGCCTTTCCACCTCTGCCTCTTCTTCCAAAGGTATTATTAAAGGTCAGACAAGACAGGCCAAGGATGATTTTGATAGCTTCAGATTGGCCTCGGCAACACTGGTACCCACTTCTAAGGAGTCTTGTAAAGAAGCCTCCATGGCCTTTACCTCTGATTCCTCATCTGTTATCTCAGAAGGACGGTCATCTGCTCTATGTCAAGCTTCAATCTCTTCATCTCACAGCTTGGCATATTCTGTGTTGAAGCACAGCAGATCTCAGCTTCCTCAACAAGTTTTAAATGTGATTATGGAAGCTAGAAGGCCTAGTACTAGGAGAGTGTACGCAGAAAAATGGAAGAGATTTTTATTTTGAGTACAGCAAGAATTTGGAGATTTCAGAGCCTAATTTGAGTGTGGCTCTTCAATATCTTACTGAATTATTGGACAAAGGTTTGTCCTTCTCTTCCATAAAGATTCATGCTGCAGCAATTTCAGCTCACTATGATTGTGACCCACCTTTGTTTTCGCATCCTTTGTTCAAGCAGTTTCTTAGAGGGCAAAGAATATAAGACCCCAGAGCTCCTACTCCTGCTTGGGATCTCAATTTTGTGTTGGAAAAACTTACTCTACAACCTTTTGAGCCTGCAGCTACTGCTGAATTGAAATATTTGTCATGGAAGACTGCTTTTCTGTTGGCTATTACTTCTGCAAGAAGGGTGTCTGAGTTGCAGGCCCTTATGGCAGTAGAGCCCTTTTTGGTTTTCCATAAGGACAGGGTTTCATTACACTAATCCTTCCTTTATGCCTAAGGTGGTTTCTAGTGTGGCTTTAAACCAAACTATTCATTTGCCTACGTTTTTGCAGATCCTCAAAATAAAGGGAAAAGATTTTGCACACTTTAGATGTACACAGGCAATTGCGTTATTATTTGAGCAGGACTAAAGATTTTAGGCAGTCTCAGCAGTTACTTGTTTCTTTTGAGTTCACAGGGCAAGCCTGTGTCAAAACAAACTATTTCTAGGTGGATTGGCTTTTGCATTGCATTTTGTTATTCCCATCATGGCAAAGAGGTTCCAGCTGGGATTAGGCCTCATTCCACTAGGCTACTGCCACTCTACAGCATTTCTAAGGTGGCAACTAAGGATATTCTGGAAGCAGCTACTTGGAGTTCAGTGCATACTTTCTCTAGGCATTATCACCTGCCTATACTCTAAGACTAGGGCTGGTTTTGCCACAGCTGTTTTACAAGGCATGTTGTCAGCTCCTGCTACTTTATAATTTGCCAGCCTCCCTTACCTCTGCTTTGGGATTCTACCGACTGCAGCAAGGGAAGACGAAGAACATAGTACAGTTTTGTACCTACCATAAATGTAGATGTTCGAGGATTCCCCCCTCCTTCCCTCTGTGTTTCAGGGTGGTTGTGTAGGTGAGTTTACATGCTTATATTTTTGTATATATTGCTGTATATATTGTACATGTTTTTGGTGCAGGTTGTTTTGGGACTTGTCTTTTGGGTCTTCTGACATCTGGGGCAAGAAAAGACTGAGGAAATGACGCCGGTCATGCGGCCATGACCGACGCCAGCCTTATACTCTGGTATTCGGCCGACTGGGACTATACCCCAATAGTCAGGACTGCAGCAAGGGAATCCTCGAACATCTACATTTATGGTAGGTACAAAACTGTACTTTCTTAGTGTTTCACTGTTGCATACCTTACATTTGGGTAATCTGCTGGCAGGTTGCCCTCAGTCGGCCTGAATAACAAAGCCTTGGGTCCTGCGTCAGTTGCTGTCTCCTCTTCCATGATATCAGGGGTGTAAAACATGCAGCTGACGCCATTTTATTCAGTCTTTCTTGCCGCGCGGTGCCCAAAGCAGAAGCAGTTCGCAAGTGCTGGTCGGCCGACTTCTGAAATTTTCGTATTCGAGTTTCAGAACCAAAGTCTTCAAACTAAAGCTAAGTACCCCATTGGGGAAACTTTTTCTTGCTCCTTACCGATGTCAGTAAAAGTTAATAATTGCATTACTTGTGGGAAGCAAATACCTCATAAGGATTTTCATTTGTATGGTATTCCTTGCCTAGGCCCAGATCACAAAGTGTCTTGCTGTCGGTTTTGTGCTAGATTTAACCAACGCACTATTAAGCGTTGGTATATTTTTGCTTCTAAATATTTTGGTTCAAGATTTAATTATCCTGAAATGTTGTCGGTTAGCAATCTGACTATCGGAGTTCACAAAAAACGCAAAGAAAAAGACAGAGACAGACCGTCGAGGTCCAAAACTGACGAAGCTTCTCTTAAGCCAGTCGCCTGTTCGCCGGTACTCAGTGAGGCACTTTCGCAGGCCCTGATTCCCACTACTTTTGAGTTGCAGGCCTCTACTGAGACCCATTCGGAGTCTGGTATGCCACGAGATTTTCAGAGTTTTGAACCCGCGGATGTCTCTCCTTTAGATGGGTCCAGACCGCTGAGCAGGCACCGGCTTCTGAGGGTGTTTTCAGGCCTTAGCATTTTTATATTAAATTGACGCCAGCAACAAAAACAAGGTCAGAAGCAACTTCTATGTCTAAAAAAACAACTCATGTGCCACGTGCTCAGGCCCTTATGCCTAAAAAAACGGATGATCAAAATGGCTGATTATGAATCTTCAGATCAGGTTTCCATTTCTTCTGATCGGGAATTTTCTATTCCACCCTATGAGGTTTCCGATGCAGAGGAAATCCATCCCATCTGCATCTCCTCCTGAGGATTACTCTTTTGGAGAGACTTTGCCTACTTTAAGGGAACATTTTCACTGGGAGAGTCAGGACATCTCTGAATCAAAAAATAGGCTTAGGGATTTCCTCCTACTTCCTTAGCATAGATCTTTGGCAATACCTCCTGTATTAGACATTGTTGATGATGTGTTCCCGGAATCAAGCATGGCTCCTGATTCCCTGCCTCCGGCTCCTAGTAAGCCAGACAGGTATTACAGGGTTCTTGACTCCCACAAATTTATTTTCAAAAATCCTGAGCCTCCCCTCTTTTCTCATCCTCTGCTTAAACAGTATCTTAGAGGGTCCAAAAATTTACGGCCTCCCAGAAGATCACCAACTCCTGCATGGGACCTTAATTTTGTGCTGGAAAAACTCACCCTGCCTCCTTTTGAACCAGCAGCTACTGTGGATGTAAAATTTCTATCTTGGAAAACAGCTTTTCTCTTGGCAGTCACTTCAGCAAGAAGGGTTTCAGAACTACAGGCTCTAATGGCAGTGGAACCTTTCATTATATTTTACCCAGACAGGGTGTCCCTCAGGATCAATCCTTCTTTTATGCCTAAGATGGTATCCAGTGTGGCTCTCAACCAGACCATTCACCTGCCAACTTTTTACCCAAATCCGCAGAACAAGGGGGAGCGGATTCTGCATTCATTGGATGTACACAGACAACTATGATTCTACTTAAACACGGTCAAATCTCTAAGAAAGTCTGAGCAACTACTGGTAGCATTTGCTGCAGGGTCAGAGGGGAAGGCTATATCAAAGCAGACTATTTCTAAGTGGATAAGCCACTGCATTTGTTTCTGCTACTTGCACCATGGTAAACCTGTGCCCAAGGGGATCAGATCACATTCCACCAGGGCTGCCTCTATTTCAGCAGCTTTTCTCAGAGGGGTTCCAACCAAAGACATTCTAGAAGCTGCTACTTGGAGCTCTGTTCATACCTTCACAAAACATTATCATTTGCCTCTCTTCTCCAAATCTAGGGCAGGCTTTGCCACTGCAGTTCTGCAGGGCCTTATAGCCGCTCCTAATGCTCTTTAGTTCCATCCTCCCATCCATAGCTTTGGGATTCTACCCAAATGTAATGACTGCAACAGTGAAACACAAAGAACATAGTACAGCTGTGTACACTTACCATAAATGTAGATGTTCGAGTGTATTCACTGTTGCAGTCCAGGTTACCCACCCGCCATCCCCCTTTCTATACCTTTTCTTTCCATCACTATACACAAAAGCCTTTGTGGTGTATTTGCTTTTTTATGAAGGTAAAGTTTATGTTTCTAAAAGTGCATTATGCATATTTACTGTTGATATATATATATATATATATATTTTTTTTTTTTTGTATTGCCCCTCATTTGGGGGGCACCTGACATCTGGGGCAAGAAAAACTGAATAAAAGGCATCAGCTGCATGTTGTATACCCCTGACGACCTGACGTCATGGAAGAGGAGACAGCAACCGACGCAGGACCCAAGACTTTGTTATTCTGGCCGAGTGAGGGCAACCTGCCAGCAGATTACCCAGATGTAATGACTGCAACAATGAATGCACTCGAACATCTACATTTATGGTAAGTGTACACAATTGTACTGTTCTTCTAAAGATTTGAAAAGTCGCTGACGATAATTGTGTAAACCCTTTTTGGCCCAAGCAGTAGCAGTTCCCCTTCTTTACAAAATTGCCAAGGGTAATTGCCACATGCTTTGTCACAGGATGGACTTGCTCTCACAGGGCAAGGTTTGTTTGTACACTAAAACCATCAGTTTTGTTTGATACACTAAAACTTTCAATTTCTTCAGCTCACTACATGCGTGATGTAATTTTAATACTGTATATGTACTTTTATTCTGAAGAAGTACAGTAGCTATTAAAGGAGGCAAAGAGGTCTGCTACTGGAAAATCATGCATAGCTAAGTGGAAAAGATTTTCGAGTTGGTGCCAAATCAGGACCTTTTTAAGGCTCTGATATCTTTGGTTTTGCAGTATCTGGCCTTTCTTACTCTTTTGTCATGATTCATCTTTCAGCCATCTCTTCTTGTCTGCCCTTGGGATTCCCCTTTCTACCCTGCTTCAAGCTAAGCAGTTTTTAAATGGAGTGTTACATAGGTATCCTTGTAGAGAACAAGAAGGCCCTTTCTTGATATCTTAATATTGTACTGGAGAAACTTAAACTTTTCCTTTTGATCCTGCTCATGAGACTGATTTGAAGTTCTTATCTTGGAAAGTAATGTTACACATTGCTCTGGCTTCTGCCAGAAGACTGTCAGTTACAGACTCAGCCCTGTCTTGTCTTTCACAAAGGTATGGTAACTTTGAAAACACATTCTTTGTTTATGCCTAAAGTGGTTTCAGAATTTGTATTAATCCAAGCTATACATTTGACTGTTTTCCTTCCAGATCCAAAAACAGGGGAAAGAGAATTCTACAGTCTCTGGATGTCCATAGACAACTCCAATACTACAATGACAGAGCAAAAAATTCAGGAATCAGTTGTTTATTTCCTTTGTAGATAGGAAAAGGGGTAATCAGTGTCAACAGACTGTTTCTAAATGGTTGTGTCATGCCATTTATTTTTGCTGTTTTCACCATAACAATACGATTACAGGTAAAATCAGGGCCCACTATACCAGGGCTTTGGCTATTTTTATGACTTTTTTGAAATGGTTTTACTGTAGATATATTCCAGAGGCAACAACTTGGTCATCTGTGCACACCTTTACTAAGCAATGCAAACTAGATTTTCTCTAGGTCCAGTACAGACATTCCTAGGACTATTCCCAGGGGCTTCTTGACTGTGATCCTTCTTCCTCCTGTCTTTCATTCTAAATTCTGGTATTGATCCAATATAGTTTAGGGTACTGCAAAAGTGATCAAATCATGAACATAGTGCAGCTGTGTAAGTAAAAATACCATAACTGTAGATGTTTGAATCAATCACTGTTGTAGGAGCAGCCTCCCTCCATTATCAGTCTTTTTGTTGTTTTTTTATGGTAGTGCATAGTAGCTGGCCAGGGCTCTTACCTCCCCTGTTCAAAGATTTTGGCACCCTAACCACTGATATTATGCATAGATTCATAGGTAATTACTAGGCTAGTGATTCCAGAGGACCATTTTAAACCTAGCCATGCTACTAAAGTTGAGACTCAAGCCCTGTATCATGTGTCTATGAGGTAAGCACCTTAACCGTTATGCCACCCCACCCACCCCTTAAACAGCTCTCTTCAAGCTCTTTGGCTGTTATTGGCAAATGGAAGGTGCTGTCAAGCTTTGGAAGTTAGCTGATTGTCCAGTCCTTGGCAGGATATATCCCGTATAGCTTGGGCTTATGTAATGGATGATCATTTCAAAGATAAAGTGATGTTCTTCATAGTCAGTGTTGCAGTACTATTCCTTGAGTCTCTCTGCTGTGCAGAAACCCATGACCAGCCCAATTTCCAGAGTCTTAGCATCATCCCAAGCAGATGAATACTCAATGACTGATGTCCAGACGTCATGATACAAGGCCGTCCTTGGCACCATCTTCAGTTCTTTCTAACTGTGAAGTCTTATGCACTCCACATGTGTTTTATATACTCAGTCAGTCAGCTCATGTCTCCAGAGATCCTCTCTGTCTAGACAGATAAATATCCCGTTGGAGAAATTTTTTCTAATGATTAATGCACAAAAAAGTTAACTTTTTGTCCTGTGGAAGACAAATTCTGCATAAAGATTTTCACTCGTTTTGCTTATTGTATAGGTTCATAGGTGTTTACTGGGCTAATGACCACAAGGGCCTTTTTAAGCCTAGCCATGCATCCCAAATCTTTGACAAGTTCTGATACACTTGATAATTTTAAGCATGGGCTTCAATTTACAGGTTGCCTGTGTCCATTAGAGACATAGGTGCCAAACCAGGGATGAATTTCCAGTTTCCCATCCAATTGTCCAAGTTACACTTGAATTGGGTTAGGGAGGAACTCTGCTTCACATGGATAGGGAACCTGTGCCATAGACAGTAGTCTCTGGGATACATACCTGTCTCTCCAGCAGGTCCTATTTATATCACAGGCAAGGTTTAAGTCTTTAGAACAGGTAATTCTGTTTGTTTTGTGGATATGTAAGAGGTTCATCAGAGTGGGGTTTGACAATGCCCTGTATGCCAGGCATAGATCTCCCCTCAAAAGCCTGTAGGAGACAGAATACAGTTATAGGGCCTTGAGGTGGTCTGCGTAGGACATATTACTTATGCAGTCTATTCTTTTAGTGAGGAACCTCTTTGGACGTTTTAATTGTTGGATATGCCTGGTTAGGTACATACCAAAGGGGCACTGTACTCGATAGGTCTGATGAATGCCAAGTACAGTGGAGCAGTGACTTTCTTGGACTTAGATGCCATACCTTTGTTTATAAGTTGTGCAACCTAGAATGGTTTTCTCACCACTGTAGACATGTGATAGTCAAAGGCTAGATTACTGTCTGTGTGTGTCCCTAAGTCCCTGACTACTGGGTCAGCTCTAAGGGGTGTATTGTCAATATGATAGTTACCAGGGATGGATGACTTCCCAAAGGATACTATTATGCATTTCTTGGCATTTAGTTTTAGTCCATGGCTCTGACACCAGTCTCTGTCAGCCATCCTGGAGAACATTTGTGTCAGTGCGAGATTCAATGACTGCTCCTAATTTACAATCATCTGCAAGTTTAGTCGGCCAGAGACCACTGACATTGACCATGACTTCTAAGAATTAAGTGCCAAAAAGGAGCAATCCAAGGACTGATCCCTGAGGGACTCCACTTGTGACTGGCCTCTTTGTAGAGGTGGACTCCCCAATTCTAACTTCCTGGGTCCTGTGAGCCAGTTGGCTATCCACCGGGTGATATACAGGTTTGTACCGAACCTCTTGAATTTGTCAACAATCCCCAATTGGGATACTGTGTCAAATGCCTTGGCCAGGTCAAGGTAGACCGTGTGAACAATTTTGCCCTCATCCATTGCTTTGGTGACCTTTTCAAAGAAGTCTACCAGGTTGAGTAGATATGATGTGCTCTTGACGAAACCAAACTGGGTTGGGTCCAGTGTCTGAAGGTTTACTATATCTCTGTTGATCATCTCCATGATAATTCTTTCCATGGCTTTACATGTAAGACTAGTATTATTTATGGGTCTGTAGTTTCCATGGTCTGTAGATGGCCCACTTTTGTGCAGAAGGATGATTGTTTCCTTTTTCCATTCACGAGGCACGAAGCCTGTTTGGAGGCTACTGTTAAATAGTAATTCCAGAGACCCTGCTTGGTTATGTTTCATGCTGTTTAGAAGGTATCCTGGGATATTGTCTGGGCCCATTGATGCAGTGTTCTTGGTCTTGGAGAGAACATTAAGGACCTGTTCCCTAGTGATGGTAGGGGGAGTTATATTTGATGATATTTCCTGAGGGAAGGTTGAGGGGGAGAGAGAGGAGTAAAGCTGGAGCTGAATTTATCATCCAGGAGGTTTGCTATATCTTCTGGCTCAGTATAGGTGCTCCATTTACAATGAGCTCTGCACACAATTGTGTATTGCCTTTGAGGTTGCGGACATAGCTAAAAAATGCTTTGTGGTTGTCCTTGGCCTGGGAGGCCAAACTTACCTCAAAGTTGCCTTTGGTAAACTTTATTTGTTCTCTGAGTTGTTTGTTTAGTTTGATGAGTGCTTTTATCCTGCTGGGTACTGCACCTCTTAATTTTTGCCATGATTTTCTTCCTCCTGTTATATAGCCGATTGATTTTGTGATTCCACCAGGGTGGCTTGTTTTTTTGAGTTAGTTCTGTACTTCTTCCTGGTGGGTACAGCTGCCTCTATGCAGCTATTAACATGCTTGTATAGGGTTTCCGTGAACAGTTCTGCATAGGCAGAAGTGTTCACAGGGTTTATGGGGGCTTGAAATTTTGCCAGGTGCTCACTTAATAGCAGGAGGTTAGCCTTAGAATAGTTCCTGAATATTCCAAGTTTAGTTTGGGGTTAAGGTTTTATTTTTACTTCAAAGGAGACCATTCTGTGGTCTGACCTTACCAGGGAAGGCATTACAGTAGGGGGTGTGCAGCAGTCTCCCCATATTAGTGAGGACCAGATCCATACAAAATCCAGAAATCTCTGTACCTGTGTGTTTGGTGTCTTATAAGATTCCCAGTTAATAGTGGGGTAATTAAAGTCACCCATGAATATGCTATTGTGTTGGATGGTTAGTGTTTCTAATAAGTTTAAATACATGGTATGGGTTTCCTGGGTCATAGAGGGGGACCAATAGCTTGCAAGGAAGTGGTATTGGATTTTACCTATGGTGATTTGAACATGGAGCAACTTAAGTGCATTGTCCTGTTTGACCAACCTTGAAGTGTATTTATTTTTGATGTAAATTGAGACACCTCCACCTTTAGTCCCTGCCTGTGAAGTAGCTGGCCTAAATGTGTGGAAGGCATTATAACCTTGCACTGTTGGTGTGCTCTCCGCAGCTTTAAACTATGTGTCAGTGACTGCACAGACATCCGCATTCTCTAGGGTAAAGAGAGCTTCTTGGGAGTGGAGCTTTTTGTTTAGACTTGTAGAATTCAGCAGTAATACCTTTAGATTTTCTTGGTTTTAATTTGCTATGTCGGAAGTACTTTCAATTTGGCATTGCCTAAAAAAGGCACCATGGGGGAAGACAATGTTTTAGCTAATATTGAAAAGCCTAGTGGGGGGGAGGTGCAGACCATCCCTGGCAAAGCAGCGTGGTCTGTTGACCATCTCCTTCCATGCTGACAAATATTGCACCCCCTTAGAATGACACCAGAAACTAGCTTGGGATCTTAGCGCAACATTGCTAAGTGCTCTGATAGTGCTATGTTTTGTGGAAAAACCTTTAAATGTAGGGCAGAGGTACTCGCAACTCATATGGAGTCCTCATCATAGGTTTCTTTGGTAACATTGCAAACTGTGACTTCTGCAGGACATGCACTAACTCTGACGGCTGCTGGTATGATCCCAAAAAAAAAACATAAAAAAACTTTGGGATCTGGAGGCCGCAGATAAAACTTACTGTGTCGACTCCTAAGTCGACCGAAGACCTTGCTGAAGCACCTTCACAGTCCTCTGGACTGACATCTGCTAAGCCAGAGACCTCTGGTGCAACCCCTCGGGAAGCTACCGTGATCCACAGCCTACCCACAACTACAACCACCGTTCATACATCAGTCTGGTCTAAACCCACTTACCAGACATCTATGTCTGATGTCTGGGAAGTGGTTTTGGAAGGAGACCTTAAGTCTCCTCTAATTACCGATATTCATACCAAGGTTGCAATCTGATGGCAACATCCCTCAGCCACACCTGTTAAATGATCTGTTAAACTGAAATGCACTCCCACATTGGTATTGCCTTGCCACTGCTGTTGGACTCAGTGTCTCAGTCCAAAGTCCAGGATCTGATCAAGATGGCACAAGAATTCATGGCTTTCATTAAACCCAGAGAACCCTCACAACCTTCTTTTCAGGCTTGTCTGACTCCATCTAAAAGAACAAGGGGAGTAGCCTTTCAAGAGGAGGAAGACTGTTCATCCTATGACGTTGAGGAAGTGCTCTCCTATCTGGGTCATTTACAGCCCCAAACTTACCCAGACCGAGACTCTGATGATACTCTTTCTTCATCTTCCCCACCCGAAGACCTTTCCTTTAGACACACATTACACAAATTGAAGGAAGCTTTTAACTGGGAAAATCAGTTTTTCCATGCACAGACACATTGCAGGGAGCTTGTAAGCTTATCACCTCCTAGACCGCTGGCTGGTTCTCCAGTACACATTGTACTAAATGATGTTTTTCAGGACATAGCCCTACATCCTGTCTCCTTACATCCTGTGCCTAGAAAACCAGACAGCTTTTACAGAATGCTTGATTCTCACAAGTATCTGTGCAAAAATCCTAAAGCTGATCCTTCTGTGGTCACCACTGAATCTACTAAAGGGATTCCCAAAGGACCATCAAGACATTCCCTAACTAATGACAGGAAGAACAAGACTATTGGATAGGTCTGGCAAGAAAATTTACACCTGTGCAGTCCTAGCCATGAGAGCTTTTAAATTGCCAATTCATTATGATAAAATACTTGAAATCGCTTCTGAACTGCAAGCTCTCACACTTATAGAGCCTTTCATTGTCTTCCACAGGGACAGGGTAAAACTCTGAACAAACCGATCATTCATGCAAAAGGTAGTTTCAGAACTCAGCCTTAAGCAGGCTGTCCATCTGCCAGTCTTCTTTCCAAACCCACTGAACAAAGTGGAAAGAAACCTCCACACACTGCATGTCCACACACAAATCAGGTACTATCTTAACAGAATAAAACAGGGCAGACCAGTTGTGGTATCCTTCTCAAAGGGAAAACAGGGCAATTTTGTCTCAAAGCAAACCATCTTTAAATGGATTGCAAACTGCATCAGGTTCTGTTACATGTATCATGAAAAGCCTCAACTTGGCTACATTAGTGCCTATTCCACCAGGCATGGGGCAACAACCACTGCTTTCCTTAAAGGAGTTCCCACTCAAACTATCGTAGAGGCAGCCACTTGGAATTCTGTTCACAGCTTTACTAAACACTACAACTTGGGATTTGTTTCCAGGGCAGGGTTCACCTCTGCCATTCCACATAATATGTCTGATGTCAGTTTTCATTCCATCTTTGACTGATGGCTTTGGATCCGAGCCCTCGGATCTAACTCTGTAAAAGCTTGTGGCAACCTTGAACTCTTGAGCTTCTCCCCTACCCAGAATGCACTACCCCATTACATCAGATCTCATTTCCTCTTCCAGCAAAAAGACGTGTTCAGTTGTTCTCTCAAGCCTGGGCAATAAGTACATTTCAGAACTTACAAAATATTTTTCTTCTATTGTTTTTAGACTACTTTAGATAAAAGTTTCTTGCGTAGGCTTTCTCCCTTACCTTTCAACAATCTCTGGTTTCTTTCCTTGTTACCGTTCACTGTATTCCTAGTTATTGTTAGTTATTCTCTTCCTCTCTTCTACATTTTTCATAGACTTTTTCCCCGTTCTTTCTTCTGCTTTCCTTCTATTTAAAAAAAAAAAAAGGAGGGGGACTTTCTGTACTTAAGGTCAGTATCGTTTGATTGCTTTTATTGTGGTTGTGATTGTGCTTGGCCCTTTGTTTTTGCCGATGGCTGAAAAGTAAAAGTGCCCATCTGGGTTCAAGAAGTGTGGGAAGTACAGTCAGAAGATCCCAATGTCTCACTCGCACTCCTTGTGTTTTTTTTTGTTTAGGTCCTCTCCACCTCCAGGAGAATTGTGTGATCTGTCATGCCTTCAATCCTAGGGCATTGATGGATCATAGGAACAAGCTTATCCTTAATGTCTCCCGAATAGCATTATTTTCCAGATTCCATTCCTTCATTTTTATGCTTTGTACTACCAATAGGGAATTCAAAGCTTTGCTGTCTATCAAACTACGGGGGTTTCTGGACAACGGACCATGGTTGGGGTCCTACTTTCAGGTTGTGTACCTTGCGGCCACTGTACCCATTGTAAAGCTTTGAATAAAACCAAGGAGTTTTCTAGCAGTAACACAGGCAATGTTTTTCAGATTCAGTTCTTTGTAAATTGTTGGACAGATTGGCTGATTTATTTGGTCATTTGTAGTTGCCATGCTTTTTATGTTGGACTGACGTCCAGACCCTTAGGATCCATATTTCAGAACACTTTAGTGGGATAAGAAATAAAAAACCCAGTAATGCACTATAAAAACACACCATTAAACATCCTAATGCTACATTTTAGTTATCGACAAAATCATGGGCAATAGGGCTAATAAAGCCGGATGGCATAGCCTTTTGGATTCAAAAGAAAATAAATGGATAATTAAGCTGGGGGCTTTATTTGCACCTGGCATGAATGAACATTTGTAAGGAACCAGTCATGTTTCAACATTAATCTGTATGTTCAATATAAATAAAGATTACTGTTCTCATTTTATTTTAAACACTAAAAAAGGCTGAGGATTTATTGAGCCGAAACCGGTCTGTTTATTATGCTTTAAGACAAGCTAATAAAATTACACAGCTTGCCCTGATCTACTGGCTTTGTTTGATTTTTGAAAAGGAAAAGTGCCCATCTGGGTTCAAAAAGTTTGGGAAGTGCAGTCAGAAGATCCCAATGTCTCACTTGCACTCCTTGTGTATTTTTTGGTTAGGTCCTCTCCACCTCCAGGAGAATTGTGTGATCTGTCATGCTTTCAATCCTAGGACATTGATAGATCATAGGAACAAGCTTATCCTTAATATCTCCCGAATAGCATTATTTTCCAGATTCCATTACTTCATTTTTATGCTTTGGTACTACCAATCGGAAATTCAAAGCTTTGCTGTCTATTTACCAAGCTTGATCAAATCAAACTAAGGTACGAAAAATCTCCTTGATTGTATATATAACACTGTATAGAAATTTTCTGTCATTCGTGGATTATGTATTGTCATATAAAGACATGGAGCACTGATTGTGTATATGCCTCTGTACAGAAATTTTTTTGTCATTTGTTGTATTTGTACTGTTATGTTATGGAGCTTTTCTCCCTGGGCCTCCGCTGTAAATGGACCTTATTCCAGTCGTACTTTCCTGGTAAACAAATGTAAAATAAAATAAATAAAATTAAGGGTCTTTTGCCTTCTTCCTTTGACGAGGCGATATCTGGACCTTCCAAAGAGAAACTGAAAAAGTCAACAATTACTTCTCCAAGCACCTCATCTGTATCCTCCAGGTCCTTGGAAAAAATGACTTGAGAACTTCCTTGGATCCTATAGTTTCATCAGATCAAGAAGAAGAAGCAAAAATTATTGGATCCTACTGTTTCTTCGGATCCAACTAAGACCAAATTCAAGCCACATGATTCAGTGGTTTCTTCAGATCCGAGGTCTCTGACAATTAAGGATTCATCTGATCCGAAGAACTCTTATCAGATGTCCTCTTTACCAGTTCTACCTAGAAGGAGGTATTCTCCTTCAGTGGACCTGGTCCCATCTAGAGTGCCTTCCCCATTTTTAGAAAGATCAAAGTCTCCATGTGTTTATCCATGCGTTCATGCAGATGTATCCCTGAAGAACACACAGGGAGGTTAGTGAGAAAGGTCCTCTCGGTGCAGAGCCACTCTTCCTCTTCCATGGCTCCTACCCCATCGGGTTGGGAGGTCCATGTATCCACTACTCCTCCTCTACCAATTCCTCCTTTGACTCCTATCCTAGTCTCAGAGCCCTTGGATCCGAGTCATCAGGCACTGTCCTTTTCGGATCAGAGGATTCTGGTATCCCCGGATCCGAGACTTGATATGAGCTCTTCTGTTCATTTGGATCCTGAGAGCTCTCTGAACCGATGCTACCCTTTCGGATCCAAGGTGTTGCAGTTGACTCAAAGGGTTTTGGAGCCATCTCTGCATCTCAGAGCCTCGGCAGTGGTCAGTTCGGGTCCGACTTCAGCCTCTGAGAAGCTGTCTTCGAAGCATGGCAGGACCAGGGATCAGAGGCATGATTTCTTGGATCAGTGGTTCCTTTTCCTCTCCAGGATGGTCTGCCTTCAGGGTTCTGGAGAGAGCTCTGTCTACAAATCAGATCCAGGTGATGCTTCCCCCTTCAGATCCTATGTCTTCTGCTGTTCCTCCTCTGCACCTTGAGGCTCAGCTATCCTCTTTACAGGGACAGCCGATACTAAAATCCCAGGCTTCCCAACACGGTTTCCCCTCCTGTTCTTATACCTCCCCAGAGTATCCCACTGAGGAAGTCCCTAACAAGAGGACATGCAAGAGGAAGCATATTGATTCCATTGAGTAAATCACCGAAGATATACATTTTGATGAGGGCGAAGGATCCCAATGGTCCCCTTCTGAAGATGTTTCATTCAGAGACATCTTTGAGATCCTGAAACAGAGTAGTGGCTGAAAGTTCTCCAACCCTTTGTCGAAGGAATCTGTACTACAGGAGGCTTTTGGTACTGGCCTGTCTAGTACCTGGATGGTACCGCCCACTGATGAGCTCCTGGAGTTGGTCTTGCAGCAGGCATGGAAGGAGCCTGACTGCATTGAGCCCATTCCCAAAAAGCCAGATAGGATTATGACCCCTCCAGAGCCTAAGCAGTTTTGGTCAGAAGGTGGTCCTGTTGATTCCATGGTTGTGGTGACAGCCACTAGAAAGGAACTTGCTGACAAAAATACCTTGACTACTTGGCACATTTTACTAAACTTTATAGGGATCTGACTAAGGAGTTTTCAGGTACCGTCAAAGGAATCCTGTCTGAAGGACACCTCGAAGGATTCAGTTGCTTCTCAGCTGGCGACTCTACAATCGATTTCCATCTCATCCATGAGGCTTATTTCTAATGTGACAGAAAGAACCTCAAGGGCAGTGAGTTCAGGCGTAGCCATTAGGAGACATGGCTGGATGCATTTGTATGATTTTTGCGGAGCCTTATAAGTCTACATTTGTCAATGCTGCCTTTGACGGCACCTCTCTTTTTGGCCCCAAAGTAAAAGATATGTTGTCCAGGTGTGAGAAGATGGAAAGACCCTTTCTGCCGTGGGCATATATTTTTCCATTCCCCCTCCTCAAAGATCCTTTTGGAGGATTTATCGAGGTGGTGGAAAGATGTGGTTTAGAAAATCACAAGGATCTTTCCAGTACACACATGGAGGGTCTTTCCCAAGAGGCACTGGGGGGAAATTCAAATGGTAGATTCCGCCCTCATGGCAGAGGAGGCCTGCAACATCCGGGGTCCATAGAATCCTTCATTGGCAAGCTTCTCCAGTGCTCCTGAACGGAGGTGTGATTGTCCCCCTCTGGAGGCAATCGGGGGATCTGGGGAGCCTGGCTTGAAATAAATGATACTTGGGTGCAGATGATTGTATCCAGGGGATATATAATTACATTTTCCCTTTGTCCTCCAAACTCCAGAAAAATATCTTGATATTCCCCCCGGTCAGAGGGAACAAGCAACATTTCAAATACAAGAGAGTCATCCAAGAGGTCCCCTTAGACCAGACAGGATCCAAAACTTAGACAAGATTCTTTTTAGTGCCAAAGAAAACGGGACTGGAGATCAGTTCTGGATCTCAGCAACCTGTACAACTTTGTTTGGAAGACAAAGTTCCAGATAGTCATGGTTCAGTCAGTTCTTCCTTTTCTGGAAACAGACAGTTGGATGTACTCCGTAGATCTCCGGGATGCGTACTTTCATATAAAAATGAATAGACCGCCCAGGAAATTCTAACGCTTCCAGCTATTACCAATTCAGAGCACTGCCATTTGGTCTCACCAGATCCTCCAGGGTGTTCACCAAATGTATGGCTGTGGTAGCAGCTCACTTGATATGGCACAGAGTCCAGGTCTTTTCTTATTTAGACAATTGGCTCATCTCCACCCTGATCAGGCATTAACTTACGGCAAGAGGAAAAGTAATCCAGATTTGTGTGGAATTAGACACAACCATGCATTTTGGAAAGTCACTTCTTCAGCCATCTCAAACTGTGGAGTTCATAGGAGCACTACTCTACATGAGGTCAACAATAGCTTCTCTTCCCCCTTTCCAGAGTTTAAACCTAGAGATCACACGTCAACAAGATACTTGTTAGTGTCGCAGCCCCTACTCGCCTAATCCTACAAGCATTACGATCGATGGTGGCAGTGATACCCCTTGTTCCGCTGGTCAGATTTCACTTGAGAATTCTTTAATGGATGTTTGCATCTTAATGGTCAGTACTTGAGCTACCTCTGTCCACCACCTAATTGGACAAAAAAGATCTGATGTGGTGGACCTAGTCAGAACTACTACTACAAGGCTGTCTATTTGTCCATTCTCAGCCCAAGGCCATAGTGACCACGCATGCTTCTCAGCTGGGGGTGGGGTGGTGGCATTACCTGGAAAGGACCATCCAAGGCATGTGGTTTCTCCAAAGAGACCAGTTTGCATGTCACCATTCTAGAGTCAAGAGCAATGCTTTTAGCATTTCAAGCTTTCAAGATGCTTTCCTGTTGGGAACGATTGAGATGCAAACAGACAATATGTCAGTGGTTTGGTACATCAACAAACAAGGAAGAACCAGCTCATACTTCTTGTGTTGAGAAGCACTATGAGTGTGGCAATGGGTAATGTCTTCCAGCCGCTTTCACTCAGCAATGCATATTCTAGGAAAGACCAACGTACTAGCAGACAAACTGAGCAGGTGCATTCTGTTACCTCACAAATGATCCTTAATCAGAAAGTAGTGGATGTGATTTTCCACAAGTGGGGCCAGCCTTGTTGAGATCTTTTCCTTCTCCCCTAAACAAGTGCAGCAGCTACTTTGCCCTTATCTCCCCACACGGGGAGTCACCAAGGGATATACCGTACTTCATAACTGGCCCCCACAGTTACTGTATGCTTATCCTCCGGATCACTCTGATATTGAAATTCCTTCAGAGAGCAGCCAGGTTGAAGAGCAAAGTCAATCTCATTGCTCCCTTTTGGCATCAACAAATTTGGTTTCCCTTCCTGTGGCTTCGTTTGATTTGTCAACCATGGATTCTGGATACAGTTCCAGACTTTGTCTCCCCTGACAGAAATGGTTCATCTGGATCTTCCAAAACTCAAGCTGACTGCATGATTTATCCATTTCCAGTAACAGCCAGACAACCTATGCTCTCCCCCCCAGTTTGACAAATTCTATTATCTTCCCTCAAACCATCTACGAGAATAACTTCTGTTAGCAAATAGAAAATATTTGTGCATTTGGCACTTGAAAATGACATGGATCCATTTTCTGCATCGATTCATGCTATCCTGGACTTTTTGTTGTTGCTTTTAGATCAAGGGGCCAGTTATATGGTAAATGTTCAGTTAGCAGCAGTATCTAATTTCCATGTTGGTCTTGATGGCTCTTCCCTTATTTCACATAGACTTTGTAAGACCTTTCTACATAGAATACTTCTGTTGAGGCCTCCATTTAAAGATCCTACTCCACTGTTGAATTTAAATCTGGTACTGCAAACTTTGGTTCTTCCACCCTTCAAACCTGCAAATACGTGTGATCTCAAATTCCTTTCCTGGAAAACTTTTTTTTTTTTTTTTTTTTTTTTTTTTTTTGAGTCCATTACTTCAGCCAGACGAATTTTGGAAATTCAGACTTTGTGAAACCTCCGTTCATAATTTTTCATAAAGATAGAGTTGTGTTTCGAACTAATGCATCCTTTTTGGCCAAAGTTGTATCAGAATCCAATATTAACCAATCTATCAATGTTTTCTTCCCAAATTATTCAAACAAAGGTGAATATTTAACAAAAAACACCAAAACGAAAAAGTTGTATTACCACGTTCAGAAAACCAATGACTTCAGTTCCAAATAAATAACCTTTTAATTCCACAGCAAGTAAAATAGTATAGCAGCAATAAATTTCAAATAATCCAGAAAAAAATGATGTTCTCCTAGCGCCTCGGCCAAAACAGCCTTTACAGAGTAAAGTGCCTATATACAGCATACCAATTTATAACTTCTTCTAAACACATTCAGTCAATTAATTAATTAAAATCTTAAAGCAGCATTAACATAATTTAAAATAACATAACAAAAATTAAATAAAACTTTGCCAGTGGCATTCCTTATTTAGCCCATTGGGCTGTAAAGTATTATATTTCATTATAAAAGAAGTGTATATGAAAGTTAATTATGATATTTTGCAAGTAGCTCAGCAAGAATATCGTAAGTTAATTGATAAAGGGGTTAGGTTACATTACTTTTTAGCTGCTGAAGCATATAAGAAATTTATCAATAAGGAAAATATCATTGCAAAATGTTTTTGTTTACCAAAAATTCATAAGAATTTACAACAACCCCCAGGACGCCCTATTGTGTCTGCTTCAGGGTATTTTACACACAATTTGGGATGTATTTTGCATGAAATATTGCTTAAGGAGGTGATTAAGCTTCCTTCATATATTAAAGATTTGTTTGATTTTTTGGATAAAATAAGAAATATCAGATGGTTGGAGGATATGTATTTTATAGTTGTTGATGTTACCAGTTTATATACTAATATTAAACATATATATGGATTGGAAGAAATACAATTTTTTTCTAGGAGATAGCCCAAGAACACATTATATTATTGAGTTAGTTCATTTTTGTTTAAACAATAATATTTTTGAATTTGATGGAAGTCTCTATCAACAAAACAGATGCGCAATGGGGCAGCTTTTGCCCCCATGTATGCCAATTTGTTTATGGGTTATATGGAAAATACCCATATATATATATATAGAGAGAGATTCATTTTTTCAAAAATATGTTAAATATTATTTCAGATTTATAGATGATCTTATTTTTATTTGTTATAAAGGTATAGAAAAAGTTAATCAATTTTTGAGTTTTTTGAATAGTAATAAGTTTGGAATTAGATATGATCAGACTCAGATTGGTGTTAAAGTTGGTTTTCTTGATATGACTTTGGAAGGGATCAGTGGTGAAAAAGTTAAAACTAGTATTTATAGAAAATTTAATCAACAAAATTTAATGTTACAGGGTACTAGTTGTCATCCACCAAGTACCTTGATTGCTATTCCATATGGAGAATTATTAAGAATCAAAAGGCAATGTAATGATGAAAATGAAGCTACAAAGGAAGTGATGAGAACTATAAATATGTTTTTTAATAGAGGTTATGATAAGTTTAATATAGTGGAAAATTATTTGAAAATCTATAAAAATTATAATATTAATAGAGAGGTTAATAATATAAGAAATGTTATAGGTAATAATCAAATGACAGAGAATGATAGTATGTTTTTTGTTACTAGGCATACAGTTTTTTCAGAGACGTTTAATAAATTATTAAAAGAATATTGGAAAATAATTACCAAACAAGTGTCTAGTTTATCCGGAATGACAGTCAGGTTCTCCTATCAGAGGGGACGTAATATTCAGGACTTTTTAGTTCATAGTAAATTTAATAGACCTACAAAATTCATAATCAATAGTATGAGAAGTTTAGGTACTAGTGCTTGTGGCAAGTGCTCCATATGTCCATATATAGTGCCCACGTTCCATTTAATTAATGGAAAGAAATTTCAAACACAAGATGTTTTTACTTGTACTACAAAGGGCATTATTTATGCAATAAAATGTTCATGTAATTATTTTTATATAAGTGAAAGAATTAAAGTGCATGTTAGGGATATAAAGAACAAGAAAGTGGTTAGCCCTGTGGCAGAACATTTTAATTCAGTACATAATGGGGTGATTGATAGATTGGCAGTTACTATTTTGGAACATGTTTCTTTATATTTTTCTAATGATGAATTTTTGAAGTATTTAGTTAGAAAAAGAGAGTCTATTTTTATAATGAAATATACTACTTTACAGCCGAATGGGCTAAATAAGGAATGACATTGGCAAAGTTCTATTTAATTTTTGTTATGTTATTTTAAATGATGTTAATGCTGCTTTAAGATTTTAATTAATTAATTGACTGAATGTGTTTAGAAAGTTATAAATTGGTATGCTGTGTGTAGGCACTTTACTCTGTAAAGGCTGTTTTGGCCGAGGCGCTGGGAGAACATCGTTTTTTTTCTGGATTATTTGAAATTTATTGCTGCTATTTTCATTGTGCTTTTCCACTATTTTACTAGCTGTGGAATTAAAAGGTTATTTATTTGGAACTGACGTCATTGGTTTTCTGAACATGGTAATACAACAAAGGTGAATATTTGTTGCATTCACTAGATGTGCATAGACAATTACATTTCTACTTGGACAAAACAAAGGACTTCAGAAAATCAGGTCATTTATTTGTTTCTTTTGCAGAAAAGAAATTGGGCAAGCTTCTGTCTAGAGTTTCCCTAACCAGTTAGCTCACTAATTGCATTTCTTACATTTACAATAAATTGAATTTATCCTTAAGTAAGCAATTGCATCCTCATTCTACAAGATCTATAGCAGCTTCCTCAGCATTTCATTCAAGAGCCTTCAGCAACTTGGGCTTCACCTCATGCCTTCATATCTCATTACAAGCTAGACATAGTTTCTAGAAGTAGGGCATCATTTAGCTCAGCAGTTCCTTCCTTGAGGCCACCCTGGTTTATAGAAGCTGGGGACTCTGTCCCATCTGTCGAGGACAGAATGAAAATTTACAACATCAGATAAAGAAGTTATATACTTAGCATAATGTTCCATATGTGTTGTCCAGTTTTCATTCCTCCTCAACTCTCCACCCACCAACCCCCATCCAATGTTATCTGAAGACCGAGTGGATAGAGGCAGTCTTGGGGTCTTTACCTTGCCTTTATAATTCCAGATATAGCTTTGTGCTCCTTTATCTGTTATATTTCTACTTAAACATTTTTCTATATGACTAAAGTGTTGGTCTTTTTCTATAGTCTGTAAACAAGATCTGAGGTAATGGGGGTGGTACATTCTGGGTAATGGAGAAGCTCAAAAGTTCAAGGTTGCCATGAGCTTTTACAATGGCAGAGTCTGTTCCAAGGACTCAGATCCAAACCCATCAGTCGAGGAGGAATGAAAATTGGACAACACAGATGGAATGTTATTATGAGTACATAACTTCTTTTCCTTAAACCTACACTAATCTTCTGTACCCTCAGAGTAGCTTTGGCAGTATTCCCAAGGATTAGTAATGCAACACTGACCACAAAGAACATAGTACAGTTGTTTTCCACTTACCATAATTGTAGATGTTTGAGTAGATCACTGTTTCAGTACATATTCCCGCCCTCCTGGGTAGGGGACATTTCTGTTACTGTTTCAACGTATAATCCCTTTCGCTCATCCCACATATGTTTACATTTCTTAACCCTTTGCATTTTCAAGCAAAACCAGACAGGTGGGGATGTTGTGCTGTCTTTAGGCATCCAACTGCTTTTCTCAGCTTAGAAAGACCTGAAGATGGCATCGACATATACCCTTCTTATAATCTAACATGTGGACGTTGGTCACGGAGCATCCATCCGCTTGGGATGATGCAAAGACTCTGGAAATCAACCCATTCACGGGCTTCTCTACATCAGGAAGAACCAAGGATTAGTACTGCAACACTGATTTACTCAAACAACTACAATTATGGCAAGTTTGGGACACAACGGCACTTTATTGTAAGTTTACTTACACAACTGTACTTTCTCTCCCTATATGGTAAGGGCAGAACTTTCACTACTACCTAAGCGTGTTAATTTCTTGACTCAGAATAATGGGTCCTTCATATACCCCCCAGCTGATGATTTTAAGGATGACATAAGCCTGATATTATAGAATATCTAGTTCTCATTCTGTTGAAGCAGATGTTGTCTAAGGACATATGTTTTGTCTTATAAAAGATACAAGGCAATCATACCTAACAAAATGGAAGTAATACTTCCTGTGGTGCTAAAGAAGTGGCCAGGGCCCAACCCAGTCTCCAGTGTGTTTGGTCCTCAGCTACCCGTTAGACCTTTTCAAACTAGGTTGCCTTATGCCTCATTAACATGCTTATATTTGCGATTTCGGCATGCCTGCCTTGGGAACCACCACTCTTAGGTTGCTTGAGAAGCATTTCCTCAATTAGAATCATAGGTAGGTACTAGGCTATCAGCCCAAGGGCCTACGTAAGCCTAGCCAACAAGGTTCCCTGGCTTACGCCACACAAGAAAGTTATTCCTGCAACTCAGACCTCCTAAGAAAGAACTTCCACCACTGTAGGGGTTTCATGTAGTCACTAGAAAAGCTGCCTTCACTCTTTTCAACCAGACATTTCTGCAGTCCTCACATACCTGCCCTGGAAAACTATATTTTTTATTGGCCATCATCTGTCAGAAGAATTTCATAATTGCAGATCTTTATGTGCAAAGAGCTTTTTCTCTTTCTCATAAAAACAGAGCCAAACATCTCAGTGACCCTTATTTCATGTCTAAAGTATTGTATGAGGCATGAGTCAGGCTGTTTACCTCCCCCTTTTTTTAGGGTTCCCATTAAATGATCAAAGATGCATTCTTTCGAATGCGTCTTGATCAAACTTGAAAACATTAAAAGGCAAAATAGCGAAATGGCATATAAGCAAATTCTTTCCCTGGGAAAGAAATCGCTTGGCCGCTTCCATTACTTTGCCGTTTTCGTCACTATAGTACTACCTCAGAGTTGGTATATTTAAGTAGTCTTTGTGTAATGTTTAAAAAATGTTTTTTTTTTTTTTTTTGTTTTGTGGAACAGCAACTTTTTTCCCTTGGAAAAACATCACCGTTCTAAGCGTTCGAGATTGTAAGCTTTCACTTACATGGTTCGATAAATAACCATTCGCTTTTTAAGCATTCGATGATTTAACATAGACCCGTTTTTTTACCCTCCAAAAAACAAAAGAGGAAGAATCTTGCTTTCCCCAAATGTGCATTGGCAGCTAAGGCATTATTTCATTGAAGCACTAGAAATAAGAATATAAATAAGGAAAACTGACCAGTTATTTGTGTTGGGAGGGGAGACTTTTTCTAAGCAAGTAATTTCAGAAATGGATAGCTGATTCCATCTCCTTTTCCTATTTATTGTAGAGTGAGGCTATCCTACAACTAGTGTAGTCATGTTTTTGTAGAACCACTGCAGCCACCATTGCTTTTCTAATAGGAGCCAGCACTGAGTCCATCTTGAAAGCAGCTGTCTGGCTTATCTACACCAGGTGACCATCACAAAACATCTGTTAGCTCAGTTATCCTTGACTGGAAGTTCCATTAAGGTGGATCCCCAGTGTTCTAATGCCAGGATGGTCTCCCTACTGGGAGCATCTGCTCTGAGGGGAGGCCTGTAGAACAGAGCGTCTGTATGAACCTTTATGAAGCTTTTCCAGATGTAGCACATGCATAGAAATAGAGAGTACATGCAGGCAGCAGTGCCGCTTTGAGAGAACAGCCAGAGTGTTAACATGTATGGGTGTGGTAGTCAGTCTGTTTATAAGTTTATTTAAGTTTACGTTACAAAGCCTTACTTCTGATGTGTTTGTGTGTAATTAAGCTCCTTGAACAGAACCCACGAATATCCGTCTGTTTTATCCTGACCAGACGAGCGACATGGTGGCAGAACTGGTATTCAGAGAGCTACTTCTCTGAGCCATGAGGTGCAAAGTTGAAGGTGAAGGCAGACTAAGAGGGTTGAGTGAAACAAAGCACAGACAAAAAAGGGCCAGAATCAAGCTAAAGATAAAGAAAACTGCACAAATGATTTATTTGGCAAAGAAAATGAAACGGTGCATTTATATGGCACAAAACTCATTAATAAAACGATTAGCACAAAAACTTGTTAAGTAAACGGAAGGCACAAAAAGCATTATTAATTAAACAAAATGTTTGAAACTACAATATTTGATAAAACTAGCAAAACTATTCATACGGGGCTCAGAAGTACCTTTGGTTTGCATAAGGCGCACGTTTAAAGTAAAACAGGCACAAGAAAAGTATAATGAGCATGTTAAGAGATTAAAAGGGCATAACGAGTACAATAAAAGGGCAAAATAAGCTTAAAGAGCAAGGTGACTGCATGTTTTGGAGTAAAAGACCATGTTTTGGGCACAAACTGCTGTTTTGCATTGACCGAAACCATTCAAAGCATAACTAGAGTTGTTTGAGGTATCTCAGAGTATGCAAAGTGTTTGCAGAGTGTGTGCTTTATTATGGTGCAATTATTTCAGAGAGTTTGTCAAAGTACAGCCATTTTGAAAAGTTTTTTGTGCTGTGTGGATTTATTCGCAGAAAGCCGCCATTTCAAAGTGTTTATTACACTGTGCAGAGTTATTTTGCAATGTACAGCCATTTTTAAAGGTTCTTGTGGTGTGTACAGTTTATTTGCAAAGTGCAGACATCTTGAATTGTTTCTTACTCTGAGTTGTTTCCATTGTGTACAGTTTATTCTCAAAGTACATTAATTTCAAAGCATTTCTTACACTGATTGAGTGGTTTCATAAAGTACTATTATTTCAGAGTACTCTTGTACTACGGAGACTTATTTGGCAAAGTGCAGTGGTTTCAAAGAGTTTGTTGTGCTACTGGGCATAAAGTTCTGGCATATATATTTTGTGTATATGTTTGTACATGATTTCAAGCACCTTCACTACTGTGTGTTGATATGGCAGAGGCATTTTGCAAACAAAGTCCACTTTTGTTTCATCAAAATGTAGCAGAAAGCTGGGGGGGGTGGTATTTGAGTAGGACTACAATATTTTCATACAAGCAGCTTTTTCTGACAAAGATGCATGTGCAAGGTCAATCATTTTGCTTACCTTAGCTGTGTCAGAAGCTATTGAAAGTGCACATTCATTTGCGTATGCGCCAGAAATATATGCAGGAGAAAGGACAAACTGTCATACTGTGGCACCGGCTGAATCAAGGGAAGACCCTGAGTGCTTAAAACATAAGTTTAGAGAAATGTGCAATCCTCAGATAAATGTTACATTAGAGAGGCACTTAGAGACCAAAAGCCAGGTGAAACTTTTGAAGCTTATATCACTGTCTTGAGAAATAAGGCTAAAATGTGCAAATTTGGTGACTTGAAAGATGAGTTAATAAAGGACAGGCTTGTGTGTGGTGTTAGTGCTGCAGTGAGAAAGATTTTGCTTCATGACAGTGATTTAACATTAAGCAAAGTCATAGAGATATGTCAAATCCACAAGCTCACAGAAATCACACAGGTATGCTTAGAAGTGATAAGAGCATGGTTTCAGCAGTCTTTAGAGCAAATGTAGACAGCATGCAACACGTGCTAATTAT
The DNA here is from genome assembly GCF_019279795.1 of Protopterus annectens. NCBI lineage: Eukaryota > Metazoa > Chordata > Ceratodontiformes > Protopteridae > Protopterus > Protopterus annectens. Next base: position 1,449,169,059 of record NC_056733.1, read on the forward strand.
AAACAGGCCTAAGCACATTGCAGCAGCAACCCCTGTAGGTGTGGCGGGGAGACCCTGAAGCTTTCTAGCAAGTTCAAAAACTAATTTAGTAAAAGGAGCATGCTCAGTACAGTGAGTGAGTCAGCAAAACCCAAGTCAAGTCTTATTTGTTAACTGTTGTAATTGTGGTGCCAACCATGAGTCTAAAAGAGAAAAGTGCTCGCATCTGGTCAGCTGTGCCACAAGTGTAAAAATGAATCATTTTCAAGTTTTGTAAATCAATCAAGCTTCATTCAGTTGTTAAGAAACGTCACTCAAAAAAGCAAGTTGACCATATAGAGAGCTGCAACCCTACTTTTTATGTAGATAATGTATCTGTGGTCGGTGAAAAGGTTAATGCAGTAGATTTATTGGTAAAGAATGAAGTATTTTGTACTGTCCTGATCAATGGTAAACCCACAGAACTCAAAGTAGACACTGGTTCAAAGTGTAATATAATGTCAGCAGAAACATTTGCTAAAGTGAGAGCTGGTGAGCAGCTTAATTTGGGCATGTGTGCTAAGCTTGTTGCTTATGGAGGTGAAGAGATTCAAACCGTAGGTTTATTAGTGCTTTCATGCTATTCGGCTGTGAACAGTTACAGCTTGCAGTTTTATGTAGTCCGAAGGTCTGTGCAGTCATTATTAGGTCTCAGAGATGGTTTAAGAATGAAACTGCTTTCTTTTTCCAAAGAAGTCCATCATGTAAGCACATGTCACAGTTCCAGCTTTTCAGTGATACTATTTTCTCAGAGTATGCTGATGTTTTGACAAGCTAGGCAAGCTTCCAGTTTTGTAATCTATGAAAGTAGACCCAGAGGTCAGTCCAGTGATCAGACCAGCAAGAAGAGTTCCAATAGCTATGCAGGATAAGGTCATTGTTCACTTAGACAAAATGGTGCAGCAAGGTGTGATTTGTCCAGTCACAGAACCAATTTAGTGGGTATTTTCCATGGTAGCTGCTCAGAAGAAAAATACAGATGAATTCAGAATATGCATTGACCCAAGGGACTTGAACAAGGCATTAAAAAGACATCACCATAACAAATGCCGCTATTTTTTTCTGTCTTAGATGCAAAGAGTTCAATTTGGCAAGAAATGCTTGATTGCAGATCTTCACTACTGACTATATTCGGTACCCCATTTGGTAGATACAGATTCCTCAGGATGCCTTTTGGAATAAATTCTGCCAGTGAAGTCTTTCAGCATGCAATGGAGCAAATTTTTTCAGGCTACCCATGTGTAGTAATAGTTGATGATTTACTAGTTGGAGGTAATGGTGAAGCAGAGCATGTCAGAAACCTCAGGAAAGTTATGGACAGAGCACATGAAGTGAATTTAAAGCTCAGTCCTCTGAAGTGCAAATTCAAACTTCCAGAAGTTACTTATGTAGGTCATTTATTTACCAGTGCAGGCTTACGACCAGATCCTTCTAAACTAGCAGCCAATCTTGAGATGCCAGCTCCAAACAGTGTCCAAGCCTTACAGCGTTTTCTTGGTATTGTTAATTATTTGGGCGAATGTGTCCCTGACTTTAGTGAGTTATCAGCGCCTTTGAGAGAGCTGACATGCAAAAATGTTACATGGTCATGGTTAGAACAACACCAGAGAGCATTTGATAACCTCAAACAGCAAATTGCTAACCTACCTACATTAAGGTCCTATGATGTCCAAAAAACAGTAGTTCTTTCCTGTGATGCTTCAAAGTTCATTCTCGGTGCAGTTATTCTTCATGAGGGGCAGACCTGTTGCCTGTGCATCTAGAATGCTTAACTAAACTGAGATGCAGTATGCTCACATTAAGAAGGAACTTTTGGCAGTTGTGTTCTCATGTTTGAAGTTACATAATTATATTTATAGCCGAGCAATCCAGATAAAAACTAACCATCAACCTCTAGTCACTATTTTAAAGAAGCCTGTGCATTCTGCTCCAGCAAGACTACAAGGTATGAAGCTCAAATTGCAAAAGTACAATTTCAAAATAGTCTATACAAGGGGTTAACTTCCTTATCTGGCTGATACCTTATCTAGATCTCCCAAAAATGCCATGGAACAGCTTGATGCACAGAATTTTGACTTTAATGTCATGGAAGTGCATAATATTTCTAGCACGAGACTTGATGAGCTGAGAGATCATACAAAGACTGATCCTATTTTGCAAAAGCTCAACCAGTTCATTAATGTAGGATGGCCGTCAAAGCAATCTTGTGTACCACCAGAAGTACAACCTTATTTTCCATACAGAGATGAAATTATGATGGAAGATGGTATTTTCAAAGGTCCAAAAGTTGTTGTTTTTACTTTCTTACAACGTAAATACATTCAGATTTTACATCATGGCCATCCAGGTTCCAATTTTACCAAAAGAAGAGTGAGAGTACTAGTATTTTGGCCTTCTCTATCAAAAGATATTGATAAAGTGCTTTCTTCTTGTTCAGTGTGCAACAGTACTAAACCACATTTGCAAAAAGAGACACTTCAGTTAAGCCAAATTCCTGAACTACCTTGGTCATCAGTAGCAACTGACATATCTGAGTGGAACATTCAACATTACTTAGTGTTCGAACTGGTTTGAGATTGACTTGCTACCTAACGTCCAGTGCTGTTATTACTAAGATGAAACGTCATTTCTCAGTCTGTGGTAGTCCACACAATGTTATTTCTGACAGTGGTTCTCAGTTTACCAGTCAGTTGCTTCAGAGATTTCTTAGAGTGGGACTTGATCCATTTTACTGGCAGTCCTGAATATCCTCAGTCAAACGGATTTGCCGAACATGCAGTAGAGAGTGCAAAGCAATTGCTAGAAAAGTCAAAGCATGACAATACCGATATTTTCTTGAATTTACTTAATCTCAGAAATGTACGCCGTGACGACAACTAGGCTTGCCTGGTCAGAGACTTCTATGTTGGCAAACCAGAACTTGCCTATCAGTTCTAGTTTGTTGGTGCCTAATGCTAAAAACAACAGAGCAATCAAAGCCCAACTTTTTAAGAAGTGTTCTTAGAAGTCTTGCTGTGATAAAAGGAGCAGATTTCTTTGTCCTTTAAAAGAAGGAGAGAGAGTGAGGATGCAAACAGTGAAAGCCTTTGATCGAATTGGTCAAGTGAGAGGTATATGTACTGAGCCGAGATCCTACTTAGTGGAATCTGATGGTATAGAGTGCAGGAGAAGCCACAGACATTTTTCTCCTGTATCAGAAACGATATTGCAGCATTGTACCTGTGATACAGACTCTAGACCTCAGAGCAGCCCTGACAATGGTTCATACTGAGGAACATGTCGCAGAATCCATTACCATTCCTGATGATGTCCCCAGAGTTGAACATTCTTTGAAGACCATTCCCGTTGCTAGATCCAATTCTGACTTCTATGTTACACATTCAGTTTGTGTTTCCAGACCTACTGATAAGTACACAGCAACTTGATCATAATTGTTTTATATTCAATTTCAACAATTGGCTAAGTTTCTGGTGTCATTCAAAGGGGATCCAGTATCTGTCCGTCTGGGATGACATGCTCGACAAGCCACGTTGCTTTGCAAGAGATGGCTTGCACCTGTCACCCTTAGGCTTTTCAATACTGGCCAAGGCTTTTGCCGCCCCCATAGTACCTTTTTTAGGCAAGGCTCAAAAGACAAACCCACCACCGTAAATAACACAAGTAACCAAAAACTGAGTGTAATACTACTCAACGCCAGAAGTCTAAACCTCAAAATGCATGCACTCGAGGCACTCCTCAGTATGGAGAACATTGATATCTATGCAGTAACAGAAACTTGGTTTAAGGCTCCAGAGAGCATCCCAGCACTACCAGGCTATACCTCATACCATACTTTTCTGTCACAGAATCCAGACTGAAACACAAAAGGTGGGGGTGTATCTATATTCATCAAGGATGCCCACACCTCCAGGTTAGTAGCGCAGCACGATGCCTCAGAGATCATCCATGTGCAACTAGCAATGGGCAAAACTGAAATTCAAATTGTAGCTCGCTACAGGTCACCCACCATGACTCCCATTCCATGTTTCTGGAGACACTGGAAAATATGAAGGGCCTACCAAACACCCTAATATTGGGTGATTTAAATTATCCAAACATTAACTGGGAGAACTACTCAAATACTAACTCCCTTGCCCAACACTTCCTAGAATTTATAAACTTGAATGCCCTGGATCATCTGGTCAACACCCCTACCAGAGGTGACAACATATTGGACCTGGTCATCATCAACATGGGCAACTGGTGTTCCACACCGGAGGTCAACCCCTCGCTGGTTAGATCAGACCATAGACTAATCACCTTGGATATCCACATTCCGCCCCCACCCCCAATCAAGGAAACCACAGTGAAAAACGTTTCAAAAGCAAACTTCATGTTACTTAAGACCGAAGTGGAAAGGTTCACAGCCCCCATGCTAAAGGGCAACGCTGTCCAAGCTGCTGATTCCCTTACAAAGGCAATCTGTGAGCATCTGCAAGAATGCATGGATCGTGCTATCCCATGCAAAACCAAGACTCACTCCTCCAAGAAAAAGAAATCAGTCTGGTGGACCCCTGCCATAAACAAGCTATACTATAGGAGGTAGAAACTAGTACAGAAAAGAGTAAAATCTCAAGAAGGAAAGACATCCCTCATCAGTATCAGCAAGAAACTATGATCCCTCATAAAACCATCCAAGGCTAGCATTGAAAGAAAAATTGCCAAGGACTCCAAAGATAACCACAAAGCGTTCTTCAGCTATGTCAAGAACCTAAGTAGAAACTCTCAGATCTGCTGTGAGTTAGTGCAGAATGGCACAAAATACACTAAACCGACTGATATTGCCAACATTGTGGCAGACAGGTTTAGTGCAAACCTCACCCCCCTCTCACCCCCTAAAGGGCCCATAACCATACCAGAAGAATGTAGAGCCCCGGCAGTCATTGACACATAGGTTAAAACAGCCCTATCCAAAGCCAAAAACACAGCTTCAATGGAACCGGACGGTGTTCCAGGCTGTGTCTTACACAAGCTCCAAAATGAACTAACCCCTCACCTAAACACACTGTTCAAACTCAGCCTCTCTACAGGCTAAGTACCCATAGAGTGGCGCACAGCAACAGTTATCCTGCACCACAAAGGTGGAGCCACAACGGACCCCGGGAACTATCGCCCTATAAGCCTGACTAGCCTGTTATGCAAGGCTATGGAGCGCATCATCATGGAACTCATTAACAGTGACTTTGGGAACCTCCAAACATTGGACCCTACCCAGTTTGGCTTTAAGGGCAGATCATGCCTCCTAAACCTGGTGGACTTCTTTGAGACAGTTACCAAGGCTTTAGACAAGGGAAAGGAGGTCCACACAGCCTGCCTAGACCTCACAAAGGCTTTCAACGCCATTCCCCATTCTGGTATTATAGACAAGCTCATCAGCTTGAACATAAACCCCTACGTCATGAGATGGGTTGCCCTTTGAATCACGGATAGAACCCACATGGTGAGAGTTGCAGGCTCTAGGTCCGACTCTAAACCGGTTACAAGTGGCATCCCCCAGGGCTCAGTCCTGGGACCCCTCCTGTTCGGCATATACTTCTCAGAGGTACAGGCAAGCACAGGAGGACTATGGCTGACCAAGTTCTCAGACTACTGCAAACTGGGTGGCCATAATTGACTTCTCCAGCTGATAGAGACGTCCTCCAGAAGGGTCTCACTGAGACGGATACCTGTTGTCAAAATCATGGCCTCAAGCTAAATGCCAAAAAGTGCATAGTCATCCCCTTTGGAAAAGACAAAGTACCCACGAACTACCACATACGTGGTAGTCCCCTAAATACAGAAAATGTAATAAGGGATCTGGGGACCCAAGTAGATAGTAATATCTCCTTTGATAATCATCTTGCCAAGGTGGTTAGAAAATCCTTCCATGTGGCCCACCTAATCACAAAAGGGTTCGCATCTAGAACAAAAGAGGTTATTGTGCCTCTCTACTCATCAGACCCATCATAGAGTACTACGCCCCATTTGGGATGTACCTTACAAGACACCTGCAACAGCTGGAAAGACCACAGAAGTACCTCACCAAGAGGATTACTGGCCTCGAATGGATGCCCTATGCAGCCCGACTAAAGAAACTCCAGCTGGACTCTGTTGCATACAGCTTACTCAGAGGTGATCTCTGCCTGACATACAAGGCCATGTCCATCCCAGAATTGATGAACATGCTCCACCTAAAAAAAAAATTCCCCGAGAGCCACACGATCTAGGGATCTAAACCTCACCACAACGATAAATAGGATGTGCTGGAAGGATAGATTCCTGTCCCAGAGACTCCCCAGGCTTTGGAACAGGATTCCAATCTACATTAGGCAGAACCCCTCACTAACACTCAAGAGAAACCTTGACAAGTGGATGGGAAACAGAAAATTTACCTCTGGGATCACTCCAGTGTCTCTGCTGGACAGAGGCACAGGGAACTAATGGCTCTGCTGGACAGAGGTACAGAGAGCTAATGTAAGGGGGTGGTGAAAGCCAACACATTCTGGCTAGGCTTATAAATGCCCTCGGGCAGATAGCCTAGTACTTACCTATGAACCTATATGTGTGTAATTTTGTATGATTGCTCGTCAAATAACTAGTTCTCAATAATTGCATGGCAAAAGATCATTTCTGTAAATTGCATGCCATTGAATACTGTCATTTCGTATAAGGACTATTTCTCAGAGGCAGGATGGAGATCCGAGCATGTGTGAATATTTCCAGATGTAGCACGTGCATATAAATACAGAGCACTTGCAGGCAGTAGTGCCATTTTGAGAGAACAGCCAGAGTGTTAACATGTACAAGTGTGGTACTCAGTGTGTTGATAAGTTTATTTAAGTTACAAATCATCATTCCTGATGTTTGTGTGTAGTAAAGCTGCTTGAACAGAACCAACAAATGTTTGACTGTTTTATCCTGACCAGATGAGCAACAAGGCCCTCAACTTCTTTGTGCGGGCTTTCAGAGATTGGGACAAACCAAGCAAGTGGACAAGCTCGCAGAGGGGCAATCATCCTTCTGTGTGTTGGGATTTTCTTTGGCCTAAGTCTCTTCCCTTCATGCAGTGGAAGGGTCATATGAATTATGTGCCCTGCCCCCAGCTGTAGGGAGGTTCTTTCCCAGTTCCCTCCCATTTCAGCAACAATCTGATGTCCCTCTCACCAGGTTGAATAAGGAGAAAATTACAGTCAGCTGCCTGTCGGGTGCCAGGATCCACCACATAACGCATGCACTCAAGTTACTCCACAACAAGTACAAATATGACTCTGTCATTGTCCATGTTGGAGTGAATGACTTGAGACGTACCTCCCTGGACTACATGAAAAGAGACATGGAAGAGCTCTCGGATCATGTGGCCCAGGCAGGTATGACCCTAGCCCTGAGTAGCATCCTGCCTTCGCCCAGAATGATACCACAATATAAGGATAAAATGATTGACTTAAACAATTGGCTAAGCTTATGGTATCGTTCAAAGGGGATCCAGTATCTGTCTGCCTGGGATGACATGATTGACAGACCACGATGCTTTGCCAGAGATGGTCTGCACCTGTCGCCCCTGGGATTCAGGTTACTGGCTAAGGCTCTTGCCACCCCTATAGTGCCTTTTTTAGGCAAACTTCAAAGGACAAAACCACCACCGTAACAGGTACAAGCATGCAAAATCTGAAGGTAATGCTACTCAATGCTAGAAGTCTAAACCTCAAAATGCACTCTCTCAAGGCACTCCTAAAAATGGAGAACATCGATATCTGTGCAGTAACTGAGACCTGGTTCAAGGCTCCAGAGAGCACCCCTGCAATACCAGGCTACAACACTTACCACACTTTTCGGCCACCAAACCTGGACCATAACACTAAAGGTGGAGGAGTGTCAATATTCACCAAGGATATTCACACCACCAGGCTAGTTGGCCAACACAATGTGTCTGAAATTCTCCAAGTGCAACTAACACTAGGTAAGACTGCAATCCAAATTGTAGCTTGCTACAGATCCCCCACCATACCCCAAGATTCTCACTACACCTTTCTAAACATACTGGAAAATATTAAGATAGAACCAAACACCCTAATACTGGGTGATTTTAACTACCCTGCCATTAACTGGGAAAACTACTCATGTCCCAACACCTTTGCGCAACGGTTCTTGGAATTCATAAATTCCAACACCCTGGATCAACTAATCCATAGTCCCAGGGGCTCCAATATCCTAGACCTGGACATTACCAACATGGGAAATCAATGCTCCATACCTATGGTCACCCCCTCGTTAGTCAGGTCTGACCATAAGCTAATCACCCTTAACATCCACATCCCACCCCACCCCCAGTAAAGAAACCACCATAAAAAACTTCTCCAAAGCCAACTTCATGCTACTCAAGTCAGAAGTGACAAACTTCATGACACCCATGCAGACGGGAACTGAAAGTTCAACTGCTGAATCCTGCACTAAGGCACTGTACGAGCACATCCACTCATGCATGAATCGTGCCATCCCAAATAGAACCAAAATGCTCTCATCCAAAAAAGGAAGCCAATCTGGTGGTCCCCTGCCATAAACAAACTTTACAACAAAAGGAAGAAACTTTTGCAGAATAGAGGAAAATCCCAGGATGCAAAAAACTCCCTTACTAGCCTCAGTAAGAAACTGAGATGCCTCATAAAATCCTCCAAAGCTAGTTACGAAAATAAAATTGCCAAAGATTCCAAAGACAACCACAAAGCATTCTATAACTATGTCAAAAATCTAAATGGCAATGCTCAGATCTGCTCTGAGCTAAAACAGAATGGCATTAAATATACTGATCCGAAGGATATTGCCAATATCCTGGCAGATCGATTCAGTGCCAACTTCACCCCTCTCACCCCTAAATGGCCCATCTCAATACCGAAGATTGCCAAATTCCAGTAATAACGGCCACACAGGTACAAAACGCACTCTCTAAAGCCAAGAATACAGCATCCATGGGACCAGATGACATCCCGGGCTGTGTACTACATGAACTACAATATGAACTGGCACCTCACCTAAGTGTCATGTTTAATCATAGCCTCACCTCAGGTTTCGTGCCCACTGAGTGGCGCAGAGCTACAGTTATCCCAATTCACAAGGGGGGATCCACCTTGGATCCCGGAAACTACCATCCCATCAGTCTGACAAGCCTTATCTGCAAGGCCATGGAGCGTATTATCATGGAACTTATAAACAAAGACATTGGCAACCTTCAAACACTGGACCCCACCCAGTTTGGGTTTGTGAAGGGCCGATCTTGTCTCCTGAACCTGATTGACTTCTTTGAATCAGTCTCCAGAGCCATGGACAAGGGTAAGGTGGTCCACACAGCCTATCTAGGCCTTGCCAAGGCCTTTGACACCACCCCCCACTCTGGAATCATAGATAAACTTACTAAGTTGGGCATTAATCCCTATGTCACCCAATGGGTTGCTAAATGGCTTACTGATAGAACCCACACTGTAAAAGTAGCCGACTCCAAATCCAGCGTCAGACAAGTGACAAGTGGAGTACCTCAGGGTTCCGTCCTGGGGCCGCTCTTGTTTGGCATCTACTTCTGAAGTACAGTTCAACACTAAGGGACTCTGGCTAACAAAGTTTGCAGATGACTGCAAACTGGGAGCCATTATTGAATTCCCAAATGATGTGGTTACTCTACAAAAGGGCCTTACAGAAACAGATGCTTGGTGCCAGAGCCATGGGCTCAAGCTCAATGCCAAGAAATGTATTGTTATCCCCTTTGGGAAAAAACATGTATTCATGAATTACCATATAGGTGGCAGTACACTAAACACAGAAAGTGTGATAAGAGACTTAGGGACACAGGTGGACAGTGGTCTCACCTTCGATAACCACATTACCACAACAGTCAGGAAATCCTTCTATGTGGCACACCTCATCACGAAGGGCTTTTCATCCGGAAAAAAGGAGGTCATTGTCCCACTGTACTCATCCCTCATTAGACCCATTATAGAATACAACGCCCCATTTGGTATGTACCTCTCAAGACATCTGCAACAACTGGAAAGGCCCCAGAAATACCTCACTAAAAGAATCACAGGCCTAAAGCTGATGCCCTACGCTGACCGCCTTAAAAAACTCCAGCTATACTCTGTCGCATATCGTCTAGTCAGAGGCGATCTCTGCTTAACATACAAGGCCATGTCAAACCCAGAGCTGTTGGACATGCTACACTTAAAGAAATCCCAATCCCTCAGAGCTACACGCTCCAGGGATCTAAACCTTGTCATCACAATAAACAAAACATGCTGGAGGGATAGGTTCCTGACCCAGAGACTCCCCAGACCCTGGAATAGATTGCCCATACATGTCAAGCAGAGTGCCTCTTTGGACCTCTTCAAGAGGAACCTTGACGATTGGATGGGAGAAAGGAAATTCACCCCAGGGATCACGTCAGTCGCCCTGCTAGACAGGGGTCCAGGAAAGTAAATAATGTGGGAAGAAATAGCCAGGGAATTGTTATGGCTAGGCTTGTGTAGCCTCTAGGGCTAATAGCCTAGTACCAACCTATGAACCTATTCCATACTCATAGATATGCCCATTCTTGCCATTGCTCCATCACTCATCTGCATTGCTAATTGAACTTGGTTCATCTGGGCAGCAGGTATGGCTTTATCCCTCTATGCCATCGGATCAACAGTCTTGTCATATGTTTTCAAAGCATTACTCCCTGAATTATCCTCCAGGAAAGATCAGGATTTGCTTCAATCATTTTTTTTACAACCCACACCTCTTCTGGTCCAACCTCCCAAATATTCATAAGTTCTGGAAATTTTCTCAAGAAGTTATTTCTGCAACACTGTGCAGTATGAATAGTACGGCTAGTTTGTGTTAGGAATTTACCATAATTCTAGGTGTTAAAATATATTCACTGTTGCAATAGTATCTCTTTTCTTCCACTCCACTTCACTTTGCTTATTTTGGGGTCTCTTTTGGGTTGCGGTTGTACCCCACTCATTTTTAATCCTTGCCCTCTCTCTCACTCCTGAAAGGCACAGCTCCACTCCAAGTTAATCTGGTGAGTGGAGGGGCAGATCTCTTCTGGCTGAGCATCATAGTAAGAGTTCTACTTTATACTGGAATGTTTACTTCTTCTAGTCTCAGATTTCTGTACAAGTGGTAACTAGAGCAAGAAAGAAACTAAGATGGCTTGCACATGTCACTGTTATACCTCTGACATCCAGGTGGTAAGGCATCCAGTGGCCAAGAAGGGGAAGAGTGAGTTCTTTAAGAAGGGCCAAATAGTGGACCTTCTGCAGCAGAAGTCCCAAGGATTTATCAGTATTAGTATAGCAGATATACTTTAACATACTGCAAGAGGGTCTCACAGCAAGTAATGACTGGTGCCAAAGTCATGGCTTCAAACTAAAAGCAAAAAAATGTTTTGTCATACCATTCGGCTGAAACACAACCCCTACTGATTACCAGATCAACAGCAACCCCCTAAACACACAACCTGTGGTGAGAGACCTGGGTACTCAGTGTGTTAACAATCTCATATTCGACCATTATGTAGTGTTAGTGGTCAGAAAAGCCTTTTACTTAGTTCATCTCATACGTAAAGGGATTGCATCCAGAAAAAAAAAAGGAGGTTATTACCTCTCTATACTCCTCCCTCATTAGACCAATAATTGAGTACAACACCCAATTTGGTATGTACTTCTCCAAACATCTGCACCAACTGGAAAAGCCACAGAAATACCTCACAAAGAGAATCCATGGCCTCCAACACCTGTCCTGTGTGGACAGGCTCAAATCACTATCACTGTACCCGGTATCATACAGTTAGCTCAAAGGTGATTTGTGTCTCGCCTACAAGGCAATCTCGGACCCTGCCCTATTGGAGATGCTCCATATCCGTAAGTCTAACTCCTCGCGCATTACCCACTGGAAAGGCCTGAGTCTAATATGCGACATCAAGAAAACCTGCTGGAGAGACAAGTTTGTCTCCCAGAGGCTGCCTTGTCTCTGGAATAGACTTCCCATACACGTCAGAGTAACTCACTGACCCTCTTCAAGCACAACCTTGATGAGTGGATGGGAAACCACAAGTTTGTTCAGGGGTTTCACCTGTGTCCATCATTAACAGGGGCGACAAGTGCTGACTGAGGTTTTTTTGGGGGATAAACTCTTGGCCAGGCTTGTAAGGGACACAGAGCCATTAGCCTAGTAACCTCCTGTGATCTGCAGATATGGTATCCAGTTGTCTATTTTCATCCAGTTCACTCTTTGGGTTGTCAGATCTGACTGGATCTGACCTTTCCACCATTGTTAAATCTTATGGATCCACAACTCTGACTCCTCCCCTTCTTATAATTCCCTTCACTCCATCTTAGTATCTCAGATCTTGTTTGCCTCCTGAAGTGTTCAGTCATGTATCCAAGGGCTCCTCTTCAAAAAAAGATAAGATTGTTTTATGTTGTCATAGAATTTCTTATTTGTAAATGGAGAGATCATATCTTACCCTTTTCTAGAATAGAAACTTGCTTTTATAATCCTTAATAGTTTTTGCAGTGTGTGTATGTTATAACTTTAATAGTTGCTAGTATACATCAGTAGGTTTTTGAATCTTTATGTTATCTGTAATCTAAGTTAGCTCCTTTTCAGTAGTTCCATTAGCCCTTGCAGCAGTTATTATACTTGTAGGTTGTTTCTTTTATGACAGCTAAAATTCAAATGTTTTAAAAAATGTACGTATTCAGACCCAAAGGAACAATTGGATCTGGGGACCATTTTCAAGACTTGTTTATTTATTTATTTTACATTTGTTTACTGGGAATGTCCAATTAGACAAAATGTCATTGCAGGCCCAGGGGGGAAGCTCCACAGTTATAAATAACCGTAAGTTACTTATACAACATACATATTCCAATACTGATTCAATCTCAGATATAAGTACAAAATGAAAATGCATTTTATACATTTCAGTGATACAATCATCGAGTCTAGATAGGATTCAAAGAATAGTAGTACTGTGATTGTAGGTAGTAAACAAGCAAGTTAAGTATATATATATAAAGTTAAGTATATATATATATATATATATATATATATATATATATATATATATATGTGTATATATATATATATATATATATATATATATATATATATATATATATATACATGCTTAGTAGAGATATATTCAAATACAGAAATAACAGGTTGTGTTCCTTTAGCTGCCTTAAGACATCTGTTTCCTAACCAGGGTTTGAGCAAGAGCAAGTCCATGATTCTCATAGGTGTGATTTGAGAATTTTTTTTTATGTTGCAAGTTTTAGTAGTTCTGATATTTAATGGCAGGAAATTCCAAGTTTTGGCTATGCAATTAGAGTAAAGGGAAACTGGCTGCATGGTTAGGTTTGGATATATTTAGGAAGGCTTTGTTGCTGGAATGCAATACCCTGTTGGAGTAGTGTATTAATAGATTTTGAAGTACTGGTATTTTTTCTGGCTGATTTAGTATTCGATGGATGAATGTGAGTTTGATTACAAGCAAGTAGATTTGGTACTTAAAGCCAGGACAGTTGTTTTAAAGCCAAACAATGATGCAATTTTATTATAGCAAGTTTCAAGTTTTGCTAGGTCAGATTTCTTAATGTTTGTAAGAATTTGTGAGGTGTATAGCAGCGTAGAGATAATGTGTTTTCTTGCTGTAGTTGTCTTTGAAGATTTATTTAGAAAGTGTAGATTTCTGTACAGGATTTCTAGTGAAATGTGAACGATTTCTTGTGAACTTTTTTATGGTCTGTGATATGTATATGTCGAGTTTTGTATTATGGTCAGTGACCACTCCAAGTAATTTTGTTTGGGGAAACTGGAGAAATAATTGTATGGTCTAATGATGAGATATTGAATGGTGGGTGGGTGTCTGCAGGTCTAGTTGGATAGAAGATCATGACTTTTGTTTTGGTAGGGTAAAGTGTAAGTTATGCACTGTTTAGCCAAGATTCTGCAGCATTGAATGACTACTGTGTTTTTTTTTGGAGTTTTTGTAGTGTTGGCGTGGCACAAATCAGGGTGGAATCATCCGCATATTGAACTACGGAGGCAAGTGGGGTGGCAGTATGAAAACTGTTAGTAAACATAGTAAAAAGGAGAGGCCCAGAATAGATCCCTGTAGAAGGTTACAGTCAGTAATGAAGAGAGATTTCTTGCCGTTTTACAGCTTGCTGGCATCCATTTAGATATTGCTGGAACCAAGTAAGTGCAGAATGGTGAAGTTTAAGTTCTGAGAGTGTAGTTAAGAGTTTAGAATGGGAGACAGTATCAAAAGCTTTGGACAGATCAAGAAAGATGGAGGAAACTAAATTGTCATCATTACGATGTGGTTAATAATGTTAGTAAAGTTAACAAGGGCGGTGGTAGTGCTAAGATTAGGACGAAAGCCATGCTGAGTGTTAGACAGAAGATTGTTGGTTATTAGATAGTTCAAGATTTGTGAATGGATGCACCTCTCAAGTATTTTTGATGATGGTGATAGCATAGCTGTTGGCCAGTAATTTGATAATTCTGGCAAGTTTCCACCTTTATGTAGTGGGATGATATGTACTGCTTTCCAAATTTTAGGGACTTGTTCTGAGATCGGTCAGTTTATTAATATGGATACTGGATAGGATATTGCTTCTGCAGCGAATGTTCGATATTCTTCGGGTAGATAGCTGGCAGCAAGTGTAGTAGGTTTAAGCCTTTTGAGATATTTAACTATGGTGTTTATTGGGACAGGCTGGAAAGAGAAGTTATTGGGATCTAGTTTGGGTACTATGTGAGTTTGGGTAGGGGAAGAACAATTATTGTTTGTGATGTATGGGTTCAGTGAAGCATCTGTTAAATTTTGAGGCTATTTTGTCTTTATCATTGAGTGTTGGGGAGGGAGTACTAGTTTGTACTGGCTGTAGGATTTTTTTTGGTGACAGCCTAGAATTTTTGTGGGTTTCTTTGATTGGACAGTGCTGTAGTAATTTATCAGATTTCTTTTCCTCAGCTTTTTTTTTTTAGTTTTTTTCTCTCTCTCTCCTTAGGTTTTGAGTTATCAGTCTTCTTCAGTGGAGACTCTGAAGGAGCAGATGTAGAAGAAAGAGTAGACCCTGTCTGAGGGGGAAGACTACCTTCCAGGATAGGTTTCTCTTTCTTAGTTTAGATGGCTCTAAAGCCAAAGGGAGCACAAGCCTCACAATCTACTCCCATGTTTGTAGCGGGACCCACACTCTGTGTGTGTATTGTTTGAAATCAGACCTTCCTCATCTGGGCTCCATTTCTTCCTAGAACCAGTAAGCCCTAGATTGCATTTAGCTATATTGCAAGATAAGAAATTCTCCCAACCACCTTTTGTGGCATCCTCCTCGAGGTCTGCACAATCATCTGGAAGTCTTACAGCATTTGCCATCAACAGAATGAAGAGGATGTTTCTGAGAATGCAAATTTAGCCTGGGGGTTCCCTCAGTGCCATCCACTTTGAATGCACCAGGTACAGGCCCAAAGGCCCAACAATCCCTCTACTCTCTCCTATGTTATCTCCTGTTTCAGCCTCTCCTTCAGGCCTGGTTTTCATGGATGCAAGCTGTACTGGTGCATCTTACCCAGAGCCAACAGTCCAAGCGATTTCCGTCCTTGTGGCATCGTTGACTTTCTCTCGATTCTAAGGCTTTTGGATTGAGACGAGTCGAAGCCAAAGCATCAACACTAGGACTTGGGGACATGAGGTGGCTCAGAAGCTCTTGGAGCTGTTCCTACCCCTCGGGCCTCAGCTCTTGACATCTCGGGTCTGAGGTCAGTCTCTGAGTCAAGGCTGAGAAGTTTGCTTCTCCTTCCTTAAATGGTAGAGGACTTTCTTTGGCACCAGTTGTAGCTTTGGCTTTCAAAGCATTTAAAAGTGCTTTGGCTGGTCAAAAAGAAAAGGCACTATCCTCCAGCTTTGCTCTATCCCAACCCCTAGAGAGTACTGCTTCTCCTTCCATTCCTTCTCGTTGACGGGGACAAGTCAGTACCAGTAGGCTCAGAGGCCATTTAACTGTGCAAGTTCCCAGTCTGATTTTGAGTCTTCTGATCATCTCCCAACAGAAAGTCATAGAAAACAGGCGTGCAAATGGAAGCACTTGGACTCACCCACAGAATTAGGCCAGAGAGACTGATTTTGATGGTGAGGGCTGCCCTAGGTACCCCTTGGAGGACATCACCTTTGGTGATATCCTCAAATTGATGAAGCAGGGGGTCTGGTCCACCTATGACCCTTCACCGGAAGAGACTACATTCCTCAAAGCCTTTGGTACGGGTTCATCTGCATCCTGGGTAGCACCACCTGTAGACCCTCTTATAGATCTAATGGCTCAGTGGGCATGGAAAGACCCTGACATGGTGAAACCTATAACAAGAAAGACTGATAGGATGTTAGTAGCCCCCAAGAACAGGAAACTGTGGAGCAAAGGTCCACCAGTAGATGCCATAGTCATAATGCCAGATATAAAGAAGGAATTGACTGAAGAAAGTTCCTCTGTCCATCCTACTAATAGAGAATCTAGGGCATTGGACAGGTTTGGGAAATGGGCATATGATTACACCTCAGTGACATTTGCCCTCAGAGCACTGAACTATTTAGCCCACATTACATGCTTTATGAGGAGAGACGTTGCCAAAGAACTTATCAAGCCACTCATGGGTAACCTGTCAGTGGGTGCGCAAAAGACTGTGAACTGCCACCCATCTATCTTTCAGTCTACATCAAATGTATCCATGCGTCTGCTATCCATTACAGCTGATAGTACCACCAGGTCAGCAAGCACCGGCATGCCTGGATGCGCTTTTCAATTTCGCAGAAGGCTTCATGGCATCCTTTGTTAATGCCCCATTTGATGGTTACACTTTTTGGAACAAAAGTGAAGGCTATGCTGACCAGTAACAACAGAGTGGTAAAACCCTCCCTGCCATGGGAATCTGCTTTTCCACTCCTCACTGAACTTTCTCCAGGAATCAAAGGTGTGGCATGAAGATGAGGTTCAGGAAGTTAGAGAATTATTACTTTGAAACTCCTGCAGATAGGCTTACCCAAGGCAGAGTAGGAGTTAACTCAAACAGATGTCACCCTAGAGGCATAGGTGGACTGCATAATAAGAGTTTTTGTGGTTTCTTTACCAAAAAGTCCTACTAGTTTTTGCCTGACTGTACTGTGGAGACAGTTGGGGGGTGGGGGGTTGCTTATCCCTGGACCCACAAGCCTTGCAAAACATCACAACAGATTCATGGTTGCTTAGGATAATAACCAGAGGCTGTTCAATTCCCTTTTCTTGCACACCAACGAAAAAGGAAAATGATTCCTGATGTTCCACCCAATCAATGAGAACTCAGCAGCAGAAGTTTCTAAACTGCAAGAAAAAAGTCATCCAACTGGTCCTCCAAGACCAGCTGGAGTCTGTGTATTCCAGATTGTTTTTAGTACCCAGTAAGACAAGGGACCTCAGGCCAAATTTTGGATCCTAGTCCTCTAAATCAGTTTGTAACACAGACAAAATTCTGGGTAGTCACTCTTCACTCCATTTTGCCTCTTCTGAGGAATGACAATTGGATGTGCTCAGTGGGTCTCCAGTATGCCTACTTTAATATAAAGCTAGAGAGGTGATGCAGGTGATGTCTCCATTTCTGGCTGAGCTGCAATAATTATTAATTCAGACTACTTTCTTTCCTTCACACCACAGCCCCCAGGGTATTCACAAAATTTATGGCAGTAGTAACAGCACACCACCACCTGCTTGGGATCCAAGTTTTCTCATATATAGAGGATTGGCTCCTCACCACTTCATTCAGGGATCTACTACTACAACGCCAGGTCCTTCTGTTCCAGTTAACTACACCGGGGAATTGGGGTCAGCTAACCCAACAGATAGAATTCATTGGATGTCAATCAGACACTTTGTTACAAATGGCTAAATTGCCAAACTCCAGGGTGCTTTCCCTCCATCTAGTTGCTACCCAGGTAATACAACATCCATTCCCGCAAACAAGGCTAATTCTCAATTTGCTAGGTTTAATGGCTTCAGCCGTTACACTAGTCCCTCTAGCCAGATACCACATTAGAGTACCTCAGTGGACTCTGTACGATGGGCCCAAAACACTCACCCTCTCCAATGCAAGATTTGTGTCACCCAGATTTGCAAGAATCACATCAGGTGGGGGCTAACCTCTCCATCGGTAATAAAGGGTCGACCATTTTGGTCATCACAGCCACTAGCTGCAATAACCAGGGATGGATGCCGCCATTCTGGGGTATGGGGTGGCATTTCAAAGGGAGGATAGTCCAAAGTTCCTGGTCAAATCTAGAGGCCAAACCTCACGTAAGTGTCTTGGAGAAGAGAGCAGTCAGGATTTCTTCCCCAAGGGTGTTGTGTCTGTCTCCAGACAGACAACATGGAGGTGGTCCGGTACATCAACAAACAGGGAGGAGCCTCTCTTTTCCTCTTTGTCAAGAAGCCAGGAGAGTGTGGCAGTGGGTGAAATGTCTTAACATCAGTTGCTAATAGCAATGCATATCCTAGGGGCATTCAATGTATTAGCAGACAAATTGTGCAGAACAGTTCTGATGCCTCAAGAGTAGTCCCTCAACCATTCACTAGCCACACAAAATTTCAGCCACTGGGGTTAACATTAATGCAGTCTCTTTGCATCATACGTAAACAACAAATACAGCAGTTATTTTGTCCTTATCCCTCCACATGGATAGTCCCAGATGGATGCTCTATTCCACAGCTAACCCCCCCAGGCCTCCTATACCCCTAATAACCAAGTTTATCAGAAAGCAAGAAGGTGCAAGACTAAAATGATCCTCATTGCCCCCTTTTGGCCCAGCAAGTCTAGCTCCCATTCCTGTAGCCTCATGTAGTGTATTCTTCATGGAAGTTAGAACAGTATGTTTTGATTCCTCTTAAAGCTGCCATATGAAGACCTGATGCCTCTTTGGATGATGATATCCTGTTTCAAGTCTTGACACCTCCTCCCTTTTGAAGTAGCAGCTTCAGAGGATGTGAAATTTCGTTCATGGAAGACAATTGTTCTGGTTGCGGTCACTTCAGCCAGATGAATTTCAGAGTTGCAAACTTTCCTGTAAACCTCCTTACTCGTTTTTACACAAAGATAATGTCACTAAGAACTAAGTCTTTCCTCCCTAAAGTGACAGCTAAGGCAAATTTTAACCTGCCTGTTGATCTAGCAGTGTTCTCCACATTTTCAAATAAAAGAGGATATGCTTTGCATACGTTAAATGCTCATTGCCAACTCAGATTCTGTCTCCATAGAACAAAAGACTTCAGAAAGTCTAACTGTTCATGACCTTTTCTAGAGAAAAAATGGGTAAGGGAGAATCTCTGAAGTTACTTTTCCAGATAGTTAACCCGAATGTGCCACATTCCTATCCGTACAAGCAAAACCCAAAGCTCATTCCATAAGAGCAGTGGCCACTTCTATGGCATTTACGAATAGTCTTCTCGTTGATGACATTTGTACAGCAGCATCTTGATCAATGGTTTATACCATTGTGTCTCGCTATAAATTTTGATATACAGTCTAGATAACATTTTTCCTTTGGTTCTACCATTGTCAGGAACATCATTCTTGGTACACCCAGGTAATAAATGGCTTTGGAATCTCTCCCAAAAGTTGAATCAGACAAAAACAGGTAACGCTGTATACAAAAGTTATGCACTTACCATAATGATAGATGTTCTTCGTGTTTCACTGTTGCAGTCATTACATTTGGGTAATTTGCTTGCAGGTTGCCCTCAGTTGGCCTGATTGACAAAGTCTTGGGTCCTGCGTCGGTTGCTGTCCCTTCTTCCATGACATCAGGTCGTCAGGGGTATAAAACATGCAGCCGACGCCATTACATCAGTCTTTCTTGCCGTGCGGTGCCTGAAGCAGAAGCAGTTCTCAAGTGCCAGTCAGCCGACTCCTCTAATTTTTGTTTTCGAGTTTCAGTACCGAAGTCTTCAACTTAAAGCTAAGTACCCCGTTGGGGAAACTTTTTCTTGCTCCTTACCGATGTCAGTAAAAGTTAATAATTGCATTACTCATGGAAAGCAAAAACCGCATAAAGATTTGAATTTGAACTGTATTCCTTACCTAGGCCCTGACAACGACATACCTTGCTGTTGGTTTTGTGCCTTATTTAATCTGCGCACTGTCCGTCATCGGTATATTTTTGCCTCTAATTATTTCGCTTCTCGGTATAATTATCCAGAAATGTCGGTTAGCCATCCGACTACCGGGATTCTGAAAAAACGCAAAGATAAAGACAGAGACTGGCCGCCAAGGTCCAAAACTGCTGACGAAGCTTCTGCTAAGCCAGTTGTCAGTTCGCCGGTACTCAGTGAGGCGCTTTCGCAGCCCCTGATACCCGCTACTACTTCTGATTCACAGGCCTCTACTGAGACCCAATCAGAGTCCGGTATGCCGCGAGATACTTTAACTATGAAACCTGCGGATGTCTCTACCTTGCATGGGTCCGGAGCCGCCGTGCAGGCACCGGTTTCTGAGGGTGTATTCAGGCCTACAGATTTGCATATTAAATTGACATCTCCTTCATTACTAAGGCCTAAATCTCAATCCATGTCTAAAAAACCGATGCCCAGGCCACATGCTCAGGCCTAAAAAACAAATGATAAAAATGGATGAAGATCTATCGGGGGTAGTCAACCCCCCCCCCCCCCCCAAGAGGCCTAGGGCTGAGGTTGATTATGACTCTTCTGATCAGGATTCTGTTTCTTCTGACTCTTCTGATGACCTGGATTTGTCCATACCTACTTATGAGGATTCTGATGCAGAGGATTCTATTCCCTCTGCTTCCCCTCCTGAGGATTTTTGTTTTGGGGAAACTTTACATACTTTAAGGGAGCATTTTCACTGAGAAAGCCAGGAATGTTCTTATTCAAAAAAGAGGTTTAGAAATTTCCTTCTTCTACCTCAGCATAGGCCTTTGGCTATACCTCCTGTACTAGACATTGTTGATGATGTTTTCTCGGAATCCAGTTTGGCCCCTGACTCCCTGCCTCCTGCTCCTAGTAAACCTGACAGATACTACAGGGTTCCTGAGTCACACAAGTTCCTTTTCAAAAATCCTGTTGCAGATCCAGAGACTATTTCTCAGGGGCCCAAGGGCATTAAGGCTTCTACTGCTAAAATTCCTACCCCTTCCGATAGATACTCCAGGGCGCCGTATAGATGGGGTAAAAGGTTTATACGTCTGCAACCTTGGCAATCAGAGCTTTAAACTGCCAATTTCATATGTTAAAATATCAGCAACATGTTATTGGACTGCTTAAACAGAAAGTGATGTTGATTCCTGACTGTGTGAAAAATAAAGAATTACAGGACTTAATACATTCTGCTGAACAAGTTGGAAAACATACTTTGCAATGTGGTTTTGATTCTTTAGAGGCCTCTTGCAGGGCTGCTGTTCCTGGGTCTTTGCTTAGAAGGTATGCTTGGCTTAAGGAGCAATCTTTGTCTGATCATGTTAAAGCTAAATTGTTGGATGCTCCTTTAAATCAGGACCGCCTGTTTGGCAACAAGGCTGAAGAAGTTCTTAAAAAGATGGAAGATAAAGCTAAATCTATGCAAACTCTTAAAGATTTTTTTTACAAGTGCAACCTCTTAGATTTAGTAGGCACTGGACTACTAAGAATTGGTCCTTTCCAGTCCCTTCCAGGTCTTCTCAAGCCAAACCCAGACACAGCAAAACCCCCAGGTTTCAGTCCCAGGGGACTCTCAGAACTAAGCAGTGGGGGCCTCCATGTCCAAATCTGGAAATAACTAGACACCCCCCTATGGTAAACAGTCTCAATTACTTCCTTTTTAAAATTCCCAAGCACTTATCTTTTGATCGACCCTTTGGGGGGAAGGATTGCTCTTCATGCAAAGAACTGGGAACTCATAACCCAGGAGAAATGGGTTTTAAATATATTGTCCCAGGGATACAGATTTCATTTCCAAACGTTGCCAGCACCAAGTGGGTAGCCAGACCTGCCCCCAAATCAGTGGGCAGAGGCTCAAAAACAAGTACTTTCCCTCTTAAGCATGAGGGCTATTCAGCTGGTACCAGAAGAGGAAAAGGGACAAGGTTTCTACTCCAGACTTTTTCTGGTACCCAGAAAAGACAAATCATGGCATCCAGTCCTGGACGTGTCTACTCTAAACACCTTTCTGGAGATTCCAAAATTCATGATGCTGACTCTTCACCATTTACTTCCTATGCTAGACAAAGACGCCTGGTTGGCAGCACTAGATTTAAAAGAAGCATACCTGCACATCCCAATCAGGGAATCTTGCAGAAGATACCTACGCTTCAAAGCAGGCTACTCACATTATCAGTTCTCTGCACTGCCCTTTGGCTTGTCTACTGCGCCCAGGGTATTCACAAAGTGCCTGGCTCCAGTTATTGCATTTTGCAGGCAAATAAGTATTCAAATATACCCATACCTGGACGATTGTCTAATTCAGGCAGAAAGCCAGGGCATACTTTTGAATCATCTGGCGTTTGTAAAAAGGGTTCTAACTTGTCTGGGGTATACCATAAACGAAAATAAATCACAACTGGTACCCTGTCAACAAATTGCAGTCCTGGGAGCAAGCTTGAATAGAACTTCCCAGATGGCTTACCTCACGCCAGAAAAGCAAATTCATTTGGTAACCTATTTCAAACAAGTGGCCACAAAAACCCTGCTATCTGCAAGACAAATACTGCAAGCCTTGGGGTTTATGGCCTCCTGCATTCTTCTAATTCCATATGCAAGACTGCATATGAGGAAACTACACTGGTATGTAAAAAGCCTATGGGAGTGAACATTCTCACAGCTTGGAAACAATGATTCCTATCATACCTTGCCTACGCCTAGAGTTCCTCTGGTGGGCAGAGGCCTGCCACCAAAACAAGGGACTACCATTCACACTTCCCCCTGCCGCCCAAACCCTAACAACAGATGCATCAGATTATGCATGGAGGACTCACCTGGCAGGGAAGTGCATTCAGGGCAAATGGAACCCACGTCAAATGCACCTACATATCAATCAAAAAGAAGTGTTAGCTGTGCAGAATGCCCTGACAGCCTTCAAGGACTACATTCTTCCAGGACAACTAATGGTAAAGACGGACAACACCATGGTTATGTGGTACATAAACAAGCAGGAGGGTACACATTCCTACCCCCTCTGCATACTAGCCATGGCATTGTGGAACACAGCCTTAAGCTACCAAGTGCACCTACAAGCTCAATTCCTGTTAGGAAAATTAAATACACTGGCAGGCGGACTAAGCAGAAACCTCATGCACCCATACGAGTGGAAACTGGAACCAAGGATAACATGTTGACAAGCAAATGGGGGAGCTTAGACATAGATCTATTTGCCTCCCCCCAGAACTACCAGTTGGACAAGTTTTGCACAAGGACTCCCCACAAACAAGCCTGGAAAGTGGATGCTCTGTCCTTCAGTTGGAAAAACCTATCAGTCTATGCCTTCCCCCCGCTGCCTCTGCTCTCCAAAGTTCTAAAAGTCAAACAGGACAAACCAAGGATGATCTTGATTGCTCCAGACTGGCCGCGCCAACACTGGTACCCCCTCCTGCGCAGTGTGTTGAAGCTATCTCCTTGGCACCTGCCTCAGACCCCTTCCCTGCTGTCTCAGCAGGAGAACCAAATTCTGAACCCTCAGCTCCCAACATTGAACCTTGCAGCCTGGCTAATCACATAAATTCACCTTATCATCCCTCAACAAATCTGTGATGGATGTCATCTTAGAGGCAAGGAGACCTAGTACTAGAAAATCTTATGCTGAAAAATGGAAAAGATTCTGTGCCTGGAACCAATCTCAAGGGATGAGCACAGGAGGACAGCAGCGCCCAATTTACCTCAGATTTTGTAATACTTAACTGAGATGCTTCACAAGGGCCTGTCTTTTTCCTCCATTAAAATTCACGCCTCAGCCATTTCAGCTCAGTATAACACAGAAACTCCCCTCTTCTCTCATCCTCTGCTCAAGCAGTCCCTCAGAGGGGCCAAAAACTTGAGACCTAGGAGAGCTCCGACCCCTGCCTGGGACCTTAACTTTGTATTGGAGAAACTCACACTACCTCCTTTCGAGCCAGCTGCTACTGCAGACTTAAATTTTATTTCTTGGAAAACAGCTTTCCTTTTAGCAATCACTTCAGCTAGAAGGATATCTGAATTACAGGCCCTTATGGCAGTGGAGCTTTTCGTCATCTTTCATGCGGACATGGTGTCACTCGGGACCAATCCATCCTTCATGCCCAAAGTGGTATCCAGTGTGGCTCTTAATCAGTCCATTCATTTGCCAACCTTTTTTCCCAATCCACAGAACAAAGGGGAATGGATTCTGCATTCCTTGGATGTGCACAGACAACTTAGATTCTACTTGGACAGGACTGAACCTCGAAGAAAATATGAACAACTGCTGGTAGCATTTGCTGCAGGGGCAGAGGGGAAGGCTATTTCAAAACAAACCATTGCATTCATTTCTGCTATAAGCACCATGGAAAACCTATCCCCCAGGGGATCAGATCTCACTCCACCAGGGCTGCATCTATTTCTGCAACCTTCCTCAGAGGTGTTCCTACCAGGGACATCCTAGATGCTGCTACCTGGAGTTCTCTACATACTTTTACCAAGCATTATCATTTGCCAATTTTCTCTAAATCCATAGCTGGCTTTGCAACTGCTGTCTTGCAGGGCCTTATAGCTGGCCCTAATGCTACATAAACTCCTCCTCCCAACCATAGCTTTGAGAATCTACCCAAATGTAATGACTGCAACAGTGAAACACGAAGAACATAGTACAGTTGTGTACACTTACCATAAATGTAGATGTTCGAGTGTATTCACTGTTGCAGTCCTGGTTACCCTTCCTTCAGCCCCCTAATTTCTTCTGGCTATACCTCTACTTTCCTTTACTATGCTTAAAAGCCTTTTTGGTGTATTTGCTTTTTGTTGGAGGTAAACCTTTGTGTTTTTATGTTTATTTGCTCCCCACTAGGGGGGGCACCTGACATCTGGGGCAAGAAAAACTGATGTAATGGCTTCGGCTGCATGTTTTATACTCCTGACAACCTGACGTCATGGAAGAAGGGACAGCAACCGACGCAGGACCCAATACTTTGTTAATCAGGCCGACTGAGGGCAACCTGCAAGCAGATTACCCAAATGTAATGACTGCAACAGTGAATACACTAGAACATCTACATTTATGGTAAGTGTACACAACTGTACTATCTGTGTTGTCTGATTTTCATCTGGTTCAACATCCCTCCCTCCTTCTGCCTTCCAAATTCTTATTTTCAGCTTCTGGCAACCAGAAGAACCTCATCTGAGACCCTGTGTATTTCAGTCCCTTTTTGGACTATTTTCCCTTGTACCTTTAGTTCTAATAGTTTTCTGTTTTATAGGTTCTATAATCTTACAGGTTTTATATATATATATATATATATATATATATATATATATATATATATATATATATATATATATGTGTGTATCTATATATATCTATATCTGTGTGTATCTATATATAACTATATATCTATATCTATATATATATATATATATATATATATATATATATATAGGTATGCATGCATTTGATTGGCCCATGGATGGTCGATCGGGTTATTGCCAAAAGCAGTGCGGCAAGACCTCAAAAAAATGATTGCACTTGTTGCCAATCGCAAAATATCTCCCCTCTTTGACCCATGCTAACGTTTGTGTAGGTGGTAGAGCCGTCGGAAATGTTGATTTCAGTGATTTTTATGACATTCCGACCGTTACGAAATTAACGGATAAAACTCTGTGATCTGCATGATCGAGCATTGTGCGCTCAACTAAATGAATGTATTATATATATATATATATATATATATATATATATATATATGTATTGATATTAGGCAAACTTGATCTGTGATACTAATGTGGCATGGAGGGAATTATGGGTAGGGGAACAGTCAGAGGCCTGGATCTGTAAGCTTCAAAAATAGTGCATGTGTCGGATCTGACAACCCAAAGGTTGAACTGGACAAAAATCCGGCAACACGGATGTACCATTACGGTAAGTACATAACTTTAGATGTTCTTCATCTCACATTGCTGCAGTCCTTACATATGGGTAGTCCGCTGTCCTCGGTCGGCCCGAATACCAAAGTATTAGGCTGACGTCGGTCAAGGCGCTTAAAACTGACATCAGGATGTCAGGGTACAAAAGCGAATGACCGACGTCATTTCCTCAGTCTTTTTTGCTGCATGGTCCGATGCAGAAGCAGCGTTGCAAGTGCCGTTCGGCGTTCTGAAAGTTTTCGAATTCGGAGTTTCAGACCGAATCCAAGTTGGCTAAGTACCCCGTTGGGGAATATTTTGTTTTTTTCTTGCCTCAGTGTTTTACCGGATGTCAGAAAAAGTGAATAACTGTATTTCTTGTGGGAAACAGATACCGCATAGGGATTATCATTCTTTGTGTATTCCTTGTTTGGGGCCTGAGCACGACGTTGTTGGGTGTCACTTTTGTGCTAGGTTCAATAAACGCACTATTAAGCGAAGGTTAGATTGTGCTAGGCTGGTCTTTGGGAAGCGGTGCAATTATAATATGCCGTCGGATTCTCCGGCGCCCGCTTCTGCGAAGAAGCGCAAAGACAAAGCAGTTAAACCCAGGCAAGATGAGTCGTTCGTTCCGGACGCCGGTTCTTTAGAGGCTTCAGTGGAACCGGTGGTTCCGACGGAGACTTCTCTGGAGTCTCAGGGGGAGACTTTGATTTTGCAGGAGGTGGTTTCTCAGGAGGAAGGTCAGGCTGAAGGGGCTTCTCAAGTTACTGTAGTCCCCTCCCTTCCTAGGGTGGTTAGGCCTTCTCCTTCTGCTTCCAAGGCTTCTCCCAGAGGCAGGCCAGTTTTAGCTTCTGTTGGTGTCACTCCTAGTTCAGCAGGGTCTGTGCCTAAGAAGCACATGCTTAAAATGGCAGAAGATTTGATTACTCTGATTAGAGGTTCTTTGCCCCCTCCTGATAAGAGGCCTAGGGTGGAGCCAGAGTTGGGAAGTTTTGAGCAGGCTTCGGATGTTTCAGAGTCTTCAGCTGAAGAGTTGCAGGAGTACTCTCCTTATTCTGATTCTGATGCAGATGATTCCACTCCTTCTGCTTCTCCTCCAGAGGATTTTTCTTTTTCAGAGACACTTCATTCTGTGAGGGAACATTTTAAGTGGGAAGGTCAGGACTTCTCTGATTCTCGGAAAAGGCTTAGGGAATTTTTGCTGTTACCCCAGCATAGGCCCTTGGCTATACCCCTGTTCTGGATGTTGTGGAAGATGTGTTTGCAGAGGCTTCACTTAATCCTGATTCTCTGCCTCCTGCTCCTGTTAAACCGGATAGGTATTACAGGGTGCCTGAGGCTCATAAATATCTTTATAAGAGTCCTAGGGCGGACCCAGAAACTATTAGTCAGGGACCTAAGGGTGTCAAGGCCTCTGTTGTAAAAAATCCGGTTCCTATAGATAAAGAAGCCAGAGCTTTGGATAGATGGGGAAAGAAGGTCTATACATCTTCTACCTTAGCTATGAGGGCTTTGAATTGCCAGTTTCATATGTTGAAATATCAAAACTTTCTTCTTTCTCAATTGAAGTCTAGGGTGGATGCTCTGGCGGAAGGCATTGAGTGTAAAGAATTACAAGATTTGGTGCATGTCTCTGAACAGGTGGGTAAGCATTCATTACAGTGTGGTTTTGATGCTGTGCAGGCCTCGTCTAGGGTGGCTGCCACTGGCTCAGTTCTTCGCAGGCACGCCTGGCTGAAGGATCAGAATTTATCTGACCATGTTAAGACAAGGATTTTGGATGGTCTTTTGCAGTCTGATGTGTTGTTTGGTTCACCTGTGGAGTCAGTCTTGAAGAAAATGGAAGACAAGGCTAAGTCTATGCAGGCTGTTAAAGATTTTTGCAAGTTCAGCCTCCGAGTTTAGTAGGAATTGGCCTGCTAAGGGGTGGACGTATCCTTCTTATGATTCTCAGTCTAGGGGTAGATCTAGACGTGGTAGGGGCAGAGCTCAGAGTTCTTTCAGGCCTAGAACAGGAGTTCACCTGCACAATCTTCGGTGAGGGCAGGGGCCAGTCCTTTCGTAAACAGGCCCAATGACCTACTTTTTCAGCTGCCAGATCCTTCTTGCCTGGCAGCACCTTTGGGAGGAAGGTTAGCACTCTTCAAGGAAAATTGGATGTTGATTACCCAGGACAAATGGGTATTGGATATCATACACCAGGGTTACAAGTTTTATTTCCATACCTTGCCTCCTTTCAAAGGCATGCCGGACGTTCCTCCTCAGCAAAGACTAGAGGCTCACAAACAAATTTCTCTACTACTTCAAATAGGGGCCATACAACCGGTCCCTCTGCCAGAAGTGGGCCTAGGATTTTATTCTCGCCTGTTTCTAGTACCAAAGAAAGGAAACACGTGGAGACCAATTTTGGATTTATCTATCCTCAACACTTATCTGGACATTCCCAAGTTCAAAATGTTGATGTTACAACAGCTTTTACCTCTGCTGGGCAAAGATCACTGGATGGTGACTGGATCTCAAGGAGGCTTACCTTCATGTTCCTATCAGGCCCAGTTGCAGGAAGTATCTGCGTTTTCGGGCTGGGACTTCACATTATCAGTTCTCTGCATTGCCCTTTGGCTTATCTACTGCGCCCAGAGTGTTCACGAAGGTTCTGGCTCCAGTGGTAGCTTTCTTCAGGCTAAGAGGAATACAAATCTATCCTTATTTGGACGATTGCCTGATTCTGGCCCAAGAAAAGGACGAACTTCTTCATCATCTACAGTATGTGATGGCAGTGTTAAGATGCCTGGGGTATTCTGTGAACGAAATAAAGTCCAGTCTAGTACCCTCTCAGGACATGTGCTTTCTGGGTGTGAGACTGAATACAGCATCCCAGATGGCCTTTTTGACCCCGGACAAACAGAAGAATCTTTCTCTTTACTTCCACCAATTGTCTCGTCAGTCCAGGCTGACTGCAAGGACAGTCCTTCAAGCCTTGGGGTTCATGGCAGCTTGTATTCTGGTACTTCCCAATGCCAAACTGCATATGAGGAAGCTACAATGGTATCTCAAGAATGTATGGACGCAGCACTGCCAAAATTTGGACACTGTCATTCAGATAATACCTTGCATTCAAAAGGAGTTTTTGTGGTGGGCTCAGGAATGTCACCTAAACAAGGGACTCTCTGTGACCCGGCCAGAGGCGAGTCCGATTTTAATGACAGATGCCGCAGACAAAGCTTGGGGAGCTCATCTAAATGGAAAATGGGTACAAGACACGTGGCCTGCCAGACTTCAACATCTACATATCAACTTGAAGGAGATGTTAGCAGTCCAATTTGCATTGATAGCTTTCAAGGATTTACTTCTTCCAGGGCAGGTGTTGATTCAAACAGACAACACAACTGTCATGTGGTACATCAACAAGCAAGGGGGAACGCATTCTTATCCTCTATGCAGGCAAGCAATGATTTTGTGGGAGACTGCTCTCAGTTTACAGCTAAATCTTCAGGCAAGGTTTCTGCCAGGAGCACAGAACTCCTTAGCAGATGTGTTGAGCAGACAAATTATGGATCCCCACGAGTGGAAATTGGATCCTCATGTATTTCAGAGATTGACAGTGTTATGGGGAACTCCAGACATAGATCTGTTCGCTTCTCCACTAAATTACCAGCTGCCAAAGTTTTGCACAAAAAGGTTTCATCCCACAGCTTGGAAAGTGGATGCTCTCTCATTCAATTGAGCAATCTTCACGTGTATGCCTTTCCACCTCTGCCTCTCCTCCCAAAGGTACTCCTGAAGGTCAGACAGGACAAGCCAAACATGATTTTAATAGCTCCAGATTGGCCTCGACAGCACTGGTACCCATTACTGAGAAGTCTGCAGGAGCCTCCATGGCCTTTGCCTTCGATTCCTCACCTGCTGTCTCAGGAGAACAGTCATTTACTCAATGTCAAACTTCATTCTCTACATCTGACAGCCTGGCATATTCTGTTTTAAACCCTGGAGGGTCTCAGCTTCCACAACAAGTTTTGAATGTTATTTTGGAGGCCAGAAGGCCTAGTACAAGGGAAGTTTACGCAGATAAATGGAGGAGATTTTTATTTTGGAGTACAGCAAAGGACTTTGATGTTTCTAAACCTAATTTAAGTGTTGCTTCAATACCTTACTGAGTTATTGGATAAAGGTTTGTCCTTCTCCTCTATAAAGGTTCATGCTGCAGCAATTTCTGCTCACTATGACTGTGACCCACCATTATTTTCTCAGCCTTTGTTTAAGCAATTCCTTAGAGGGGCAAAGAATATAAGACCCCCATAGAGCTCCTACTCCTGCTTGGGATCTCAATTTTGTGTTGGAGAAACTCACTCTACAACCTTTTGAGCCTGCAGCATCTGCAGAGTTGAAATATTTATCATGGAAGACTGCTTTTTTGTTGGCCATTACCTCTGCGAGAAGGGTTTCTGAATTACAGGCCCTTATGGCAGTTGAGCCTTTCTTAATTTTCCACAAGGATAGGGTGTCTTTAGACTAACCCTTCTTTTATGCCTAAAGTGGTTTCTAGTGTGGCTTTAAACCAAACTATTCATTTGCCTACTTTTTATGCAAACCCCCAAAATAAAGGGGAAAGGATTTTGCACACTTTGGATATACACAGACAGTTGCGATATTATTTGAGCAGAACTAAAGAGTTCAGGCAGTCTCAGCAGTTGTTTGTTTCTTTTGCTTTGGGTTCTCAGGGCAAACCTGTTTCAAAACAAACTATTTCTAAGTGGATTGGTTTTTGTATTGCTTTCTGTTATTCCCATCATGGTAAGGAGATTCCAGCTGGTATTAGGCCTCATTCCACTAGGGCTACTGCCACTTCTACAGCTTTTTTAAGGGGGTGGCTACTAAAGATATTTTGGAAGCAGCTACTTGGAGTTCAGTGCATACTTTCTCTAAGCATTACCACCTTCCACTTTACTCTAAATCTAGGGCTGGATTTGCCACTGCTATTTTACAGGGCATTTTGGCAGCTCCTAATGCTTTATAGTTTTGCCATCCTCCCTTACCTCTGCTTTGGGATTCTACCCATATGTAAGGACTGCAGCAATGTGAGATGAAGAAAATAGTACAGTTTTGTACCTACCATAAATGTAGATGTTCGAAGATCCACATTGCTGCAGTCCAATTTACCCTCCCTCCTTCCCCTCTGTTGTTGAAGGTGGTGGTGTGGTTTGTGTTGTACATATTGTAAATATGGTTGGTGCATGGGTGGTTGGTTAGTTTTTGCTGGTTTTTGGCTTTGGCCTTTCTTGTTAGGGCCTTCTGACATCTGGGGCAAGAAAAAACTGAGGAAATGACGTCGGTCATGCGCTTTTGTACCCTGACATCCTGATGTCAGTTTTAAGCGCCTTGACCGACGTCAGCCTAATACTTTGGTATTTGGGCCGACCGAGGACAGCGGACTACCCATATGTAAGGACTGCAGCAATGTGAATCTTCGAACATCTACATTTATGGTAGGTACAAAACTGTACTTTTTTTAACACAGCTCTTCTTTTTTCACCTTATCCCATCTGTATGGAGGAAGCCAGAGTTTCTTTGCATTGAAGATCCAGGAATTTGGATAAGGTATCAAAATCCTGTTTTATGATGGTACAAGGAAAGCTGCTGGTTTGGCAGTTTTAGAGGCTTTTGTATAAAACTACAAAGATGTTCATCATGTTACCCTGCTGCAGTCATCACACTTGGGTTATCCTGTCGTCAGGCAGTCCCGCAGTCGGCTGGAATTCCAAAGTCTTGGTCCGGCGTCGGTTGCTGTCGTTTCTTCCCTGACGTCAGTGCGCCAGGGGTATATATAATGCAGCAGACGCCATTTTCTCCAGTCTTTCTTGCCGCACGGTGCCCGAAGCAGAAGCAGTTCGCAAGTGCCGGTTAGCCGACTACTGAGATTTTCGAATTCGAATTTCAGACCGAAGTCTTCTATAAAGCTAAGTATCTCATTGGGGAAACTTTTCTTGCTTCAGACCAATGTCAGAAAAAGTTAACAATTGTATTTCTTGTGGGAAGCAAATACCTCATAAGGATTTTCATTCTTATTGCATATCTTGCCTAGGCCCGGACCACGACGTCACTAGTTGTCGTTTTGTGCTAGATTTAATAAGCGTACTATTAAAAGACGCTTTGATTTCGCACGACACTACTTCGGTAGGAAATTTAACTAAACCATGCCGTCAGAGCAACCGACTACCGGCGTGCACAAAAAACGCAAGGATAAGGACAGACAGCCCAGGCCTAAGCCAGATTCCGAGGCCTCGGCTGGTCCGGTCTCCAGGTCTCCGGTCCTCAGTGAGGCTCCGACGCAGCCCCTGACTACCGCAGATCTGGAACCCGAGACCGCTTCAGAATTTTTGACGGAATGTACCAGGCCAACACAGCCATTTAGTTCAGGCCCTACCGACGACATTACCGAAAAAGATGTCGGTGCTGCAGAAATGCCATCGGTTTCTGAAGGCGTTTTCAGACTGACGACGCTCACCATTAAATCGTATTTTAAGACGAAGACTCCTATTAAATCTAAAAAGACTGCACTTCAGTCCCCTGTTCAAGGCCCCATGCCTAAGAAACAGGTGCTCAAAATGGCTGAAGATTTGATCACTTTAATCAGGGGTTCCCAGCCCCCTCCTGACAAAAGGCCTAGACAAGAGGAAGATTATGCATCCTCTGAACAAGTGTCCATTTCTTCAGACTCCTCTGAGGACCAAGATTACTCCTTCTCCCCTTTTGAAGATTCTGATGCTGAGGATTCCATTCCCTCAGCTTCTCCTCCTGAAGACTACTCCTTTGGGGAAACTTTACACTATGAGGGAACATTTTCACTGGAAAGGTCAGGACTACTCTGACTCGAAGAAAAGGCTCAGCGAGTTTCTTTTACTCCCCCAACACAGACCACTTGCCATCCCACCAGTTTTAGACATTGTGGATGATGTGTACTTAGAATCCAGTTTTAACCCTGATTCTCTACCCCCTGCTCTGGCTAAGTCTGACAGATATTACAGAGTGCCTGATTCCCACAAATTTCTTTACAAAAGCCCTGTTGCTGACCCAGAGACGATCTCCCAGGGTCCCAAGGGGCTAAGGCTTCTATGGCTAAAAATCCTGTACCTTCTGAGAGGGATTCCAGAGCACTAGATAGGTGGGGGAAAAAGGTTTACACTTCAGCCACTCTAGCTATGAGGGCATTAAATTGCCAATTTCACATGCTTAAGTATCAGCAATTTCTAATCTCTCAGTTAAAGCAAAAAATGACCACTCTCCCTCAACAATCTGAATTGAAAGAAATGCAGGATCTGTTGCATGCCACTGAACAGGTGGGCAAACATACCTTACAATGTGGGTTTTATTCTCCTGCAGGGCAGCTGTCACTGGGTCTGTTATACATAGGCATGCTTGGTTAAAGGAACAAACTCTACCTGATCATGTTAAAGCAAAACTTCTAGATGCTCCCTTACAGCAAGATGTTCTTTTTGGAGTTAAAGCAGAAGAAGTCTTAAAGAAAATGGAGGATAAGGCAAAATCTATGCAGACAGTCAAAGATTTCCTACAGGTACAGCCCCCTCGCTTCAGCAGAAACTGGCCAACAAAAAATTGGTCCTTTCCAGCTACAGACAGACCACAGAGGGGTAAATACAGACGCCCAAGGGGCAGAAGACAATCACAAGCCCAGTACAAACCTCGCCAATGGGGCACTACAACACAGAAGGGAGGAGAAGACAGGTCCCAATCTACCAGAAGGCAAACTCAATGACTTGCACCTCATCTGGCCAAGCAACACTCTCTTGGCAGCCCCCTTGGGAGGAAAACTCGCACTTTTTTCAGACAACTGGCACATTGTCACAAAGGACAAATGGGTCCTAGACATAATTTTACGAGGATACAGATTCCATTTTCACACCTTGCCATTGAAAAGAGGAATGCCAAATCTGTCACAAAATCAATGGGCAGAGGCACAAAAACAAATTACAGCTCTCATGGACATGAGAGCCATTCAACTGGTACCTACTCGAGAGCAAGGTCAAGGATTTTACTCAAGACTCTTTCCAGTGCCCAGAAAAGACAATGCCTGGAGACCAATTCTGGACCTTTCAATTCTAAACACTTACTTGCAAGTACCGAAATTCAAGATGCTAACACTACAGCAGCTTCTTCCCATGTTGGGCAAGGAAGCATGCCTAGTAACGTTGGACCTCAAGGAGGCATACCTGCATGTCCCTATCGGACAAAGTTGCAGAAGATACCACCGTTTCATTGCAGGTTCAACTCATTACCAATTCTCTGCACTGCCCTTTGGCTTATCTACTGCACCCAGAGTCTTCACAAAATGCCTGGCACCAGTGATTGCATACTGCAGACAAAGAGGAATTCAAATATACCCATACCTGGATGACTGCCTCATCCAAGCAGAAAGCAAGGACATTCTATTACAACATCTGGCTTTTGTGAAACATCTACTAAATTGCCTGGGGTACACAGTAAACGAAAATAAGTCAAAACTAATACCCTCACAAAATATGACATTCCTGGGTGCCAGCTTGAATACAACGGCCCAGAAGGCTTATCTGACGCCAGACAAACAACTACAACTGACTCAATATTTCAAAACAATGGCAACAAAGGCCCAATTAACTGCAAGAAAAATTCTGCAGGCCTTGGGCTTCATGGCATCTTGCATACTACTAATACCATTTGCAAAGCTGCATATGAGGAAATTACAGTAGTACCTAAAAAGCGTATGGTCTCAACACAGCCACAGCTTGGACACAATGATATCTCTCATTCCCTGCCTACAACAGGAGTTTCTATGGTGGTCACAGGCATGTCACCTCAACAAGGGTCAGCCTTTCACCTTGCCCCCAGCCAGGCACACTATCACAACAGATGCTTCAGATTACGCCTGGGGGGCTCACATGGGAGGACAGTGCGTTCAAGGCGTATGGACTGCAGATCAAAGGAATCTGCACATCATTCAAAAAGAGATGCTAGCTGTACAGAAAGCTCTGACAGCCTTCAAGGGTCTATTACATCCAGGACAACTGACAATAAAGATGGACAACACCACAGTAATGTGGTACATAAACAAACAAGGGGGTACTCACTCCTACCCTCTGTGCAGGCAAGCAATGACCTTATGGAACACAGCTCTGGCTTACCAAGTTCAGTTACAAGCTTAATTCCTGCCAGGACAGAAGAATACATTGGCAGACGACCTCAGCAGAAACATCATGGATCCCCACGAGTGGAAACTAGATCCACAAGTATTTACAATGATAACTCAAAAATGGGGCCTTCCAGACATAGACCTGTTTGCCAGCCCTCAAAACTATCAATTAACAAAATTTTGTACAAGGGCACTTCACCATCAAGCGTGGAAAGTGGACGCACTCTCTTTCAGTTGGAAAAACCTGACAGTATATGCCTTCCCTCCATTGCCTCTCCTCACAAAGGTACTTCTGAAAGTCAAAAAGGAGAGATCGCGACCGAGTCTCATAGCCCCAGACTGGCTACGCCAGCACTGGTACCCGCTATTGAGGAATATGGCCCACGGCCCACCATGGATATTACCACAAATTTCCCATTTACTCTCACAACAAAACAATAAGATTCTTCACAGCCAGCTCAAAACCTTAAATCTGGCTGCATGGCAAATCAACTAAGCATCCAGCCAGCTCCTCTTTCCCAAGCAGTTATGGATGTTATTCTGGAAGCTAGGAGGCTGAGCACCAGGAAGGCTTATTCAGACAAATGGAAAAGGTTTTGTGCCTGGAACCAATCTAAAGGTCAAGACACAGTTCAGCCTCACATGCCTCACATTCTACAGTATTTAACTGAGATGTTGCACAAAGGACTTTCTTTCTCCTCCATTAAAATCCATGCTTCAGCTATTTCGGCCCACTACAACACGGATCCACCCTTATTTTCGCATCCACTTCTAAGGCAGTTCCTCAGAGGGGCAAAAAACATTAGACCACCCAGGAGAGCACCTACACCAACATGGGACCTCAATTTTGTTCTGGAAAAACTAACGCTACCTCCCTTTGAACCAGCTTTCTCTGCAGATCTTCAGTTCCTATCATGGAAGACTGCCCTGCTGCTTGCAATAACTTCAGCTAGAAGAGTCTCAGAGCTGCAGGCACTAATGGCAGTGGAACCTTTCCTCATTTTTCATCAAGACAGAGTTTATCTACGAACTAATCCTTCCTTTATGCCTAAGGTGGTTTCCAGTGTGGCTTTAAATCAAACCATCCACTTACACACCTTCTTCCCAAATCCACAGATCAAACGTGAGAGACTTCTGCATTCCTTGGACATTCACAGGCAACTTCGTTACTACTTGGACAAAACTAAGGCTTTCAGAAAATCTGACCAGTTCTTTGTATCCTATGCTACAGCTTCTCAAGGGAAGGCTATATCAAAGCAAACCATTTCCAAATGGATAGGTCATTGCATACGTTTTTGCTACACCCGTCATGGAAAACCAGTTCCTGCTACCATTAGGCCCCACTCTACCAGGGCAACAGATACTTCTACAGCCTTTCTCAGGGGGGTTCCAACCAAGGAGATTTTGGAAGCTGCAACTTGGAGTTCAGTACACACCTTTACCAAACACTATCACTTACCATTTTACTCTAAGACCAGGGCGGCCTTCGCCACTCCAGTTCTGCAGGGCCTTCTAGCCTCCTGTAACCCTCTGTGATACCTCCACCCATTCTTAGCTTTGGGATTCAACCCAAGTGTGATGACTGCAGCAGGGTAACACGATGAACATAGTACAGTTTTGTACCTACCATAAATGTAGATGTTCGAGTGTACACCCTGCTGCAGTCCAGGTTACCCTCCCTCCATCCCCTCTGACCTACTGGCTAAATCTCTTCAATACCTTCCTGATGTATTTGCTTATAGCTGAAGGGATTTTGTGTTTGTGCAAGTTTACTCAATTTGGTACTAATTACTGACCACCTTTTTGGGGGCACCTGATATCTGGGGCAAGAAAAACTGAAGAAAATGGCGTTGGTTGCATTATATATACCCCTGGCGCACTGACGTCAGGGAAGAAGCGACAGCAACCGACGCCGGACCAAGACTTTGGAATTCCAGCCGACTGCGGGGACCGCCTGATGACAGGATATACCAAGTGTGATGACTGCAGCAGGGTGTACACTCGAACATCTACATTTATGGTAGGTACAAAACTGTATTTTTTTGCTGCCCCCCCCCCCCTGTTTTGTTTTGACACCAGCAAATATATGTAAATGCCTAGGGTGTATATCAAAAGTTCGAATGCTAAAATGTTCGAACACCAAAACCTCAAACTTGAAAGTTCAAAGACTGAAAATATCGAAGCTGCGGAACATTAAATTCTTTCCCAGGAAAAAATTTGGTGGGCCATTTCCACGACTTCACTGTTTCCTCCACTGTGGTGCGATCTCAGAGTTGGTATATTTACGTTGGGGGATGTGGGGGGGTGAAGCGCCCCACATTAGAAATAGTTTGTAGTGTTCATGTGTTTCGCATTTTGTACTGGAACAGCAATTTTTTTCCCAGGGAAAACAATTGCTGTTCAGTCTTCGGAGTTTTCAGCTTTCATGGTTTTGGGTTCGATGTTATAACGTTCAAAGTTGTGACACTTTGATATTGTGATATAGACCTAAATGCCTATATCTGTGTCATAAAGTTAACTGAAGTGATTTATTTTTTGTAGTATGTGGCATTTAAATTGTGACATTTTGTATAGGTTGGATAAGAACACATTTATTTGATGTACTTCATATGTAACTAGAGATCTTTGTACTTAACAATGTTGTCACTGTACTTTGTTTTTAAGGCTACTTCACTAGTTCTTTGGTTTAGTTACCATATAGATACATTTTGTGCAGAATTCAGATGTTCTACTTCTATGTGAGTTTTTATTTTTTTTGCTTAAAAGGCTTTCTAAAGTCAAAGTGAAGTCCTGTGGCTTATACTGCTGCCTGCTCCATCAGCATTTCAGAATATTCTGGCAACAGAGTTGTAAAACATATGGAGAGAAATACATTATATTACAACTTGCAGTGCTTCTTTTGCATCATACTTGATAGTTAAGTACATTATTATACATGTTGGTATTTACTATTACTTTTTGTTGATCGGGTTACATGTGGTTTAATAATTCATGTCTTTATTTTGTTTTAGGAAATGTGAGAAATGTTATGTCTGCCATTTCCAAGTACCAGTAAGAGAATATGAAAGACATGTTGATTACTGCTTGCTGGCAGCTAACAGAGACTTGAAGGGAATTCAGAGGTCAAGAAGATCAAAGGTAAGCCACTGAAAGTGTCTTTGCCCAGTTTATTGGAGTTATAAAACTGACTAGTGTTCTGCTGGCTGGTAAAGGTGTTTTCTCTCTGTTGTGGCAAATAGTCTTCGGATTGCCACAAGTACATATGTATATATATATATATATATATATATATCACATTGTGGCAGTTCTTGCCCTATGATGTATAATATGTGGTGAGACTGAGACCTGGCACAGTGGTACAGAAGGGTAAAGCTCTGCTTATGCCTCAGTTAACCTATGTTCAACAAATACTTTGGCACTGGAGGAACCAACCAGGTTTGGATGGTAGTGAGTAGCCAACACTGGCTTCTCTATACTGGAGTGAAGGGTGCGATGCAACTTGGCTTCCTGTTTTGGTGATACATGTAGGAATGCATTTATATCCCCAGCAGCAAGTAGAGCCTGATGTGCCCTTGTTGTAAGCAGTGTGCCACTTGGTTAGACGATTGTGCATTTGTGGAAACAAGCATGGACCTCCTGAGGGCAACAGTTATGGAATTCCCAAAGGGTGGGAATTGGACAATCCTCAGTATTTACAGACTGACATGGTCCCTAATGATTACTCTCTGCTCCACTGGGGAGTGCACGGGCTAGAGGGCTCTCTCCCTGTGGAAGAATGAGTAGGTCAGTTGAGTGTAGAAAGGTGATCCATAAAAAACAGCAAAAAAAAAAAAAAAAAGTGGTGAAACTGAAGTTAAATTATGTAAATAAAGTATTATTGTCAATACTATAATATTGTCTCTTTAAGACAGCTACATAATTGTACTAGCTAGAGGCTTCCTGCAGCAACTGTTAATGCACAATTATTCCATTAAAATGTTGTGTAAAAGGAGGGCTATGGATGTGTTATTCATAGATGTTGGCCTGTGAATGCAAACAGAATTTGTGCTTGGAATAGAGATTTTTAGGAGTGTATGGTAATGAATAAGGCATTCTGAAGTAATCTGAACATTTCAGGACAGTAGCAATCCAGAAAGAAGGAAACTGGTTGAAAGCACATTTGGACTTTGTTAAAATTTGTTAACGCGACTAAGGTTCCCAAAAGAGAATTTGAAAGTGAAAGTGTCTGCATCTATCAAATACAGAGTTGAGCATTGTTAAGCTGAGTGTTAGACTTGAAAAAAACAGTAGTAACAGCTGAAACTTCGTAATGTCTATCCTTGTGTGAAGAAATTACACACTATTTGTGTAGCATGTCTGGCTGAGTTTTTGTGCATAATTTCAGATTAACCTGTGTAGCAGATACCAGCATGACTAGCTGTTATGTTGTTAATAAGGTATTGCGTGTTGATTTATAATCTGTTTGTACAGAATGTTTTAAAGACTTGAACAGTGTCTTTTTACATTTCTAATTGTGCATGTTTATGAAGAAAGATTCTAAATGCAAACTGTCTCAGAAGCAGCTGATGTCATTTGAATGTTGACAGTTATGTGTTTCTGTCAGAAGCTGAAAGACAGGAAGAAACTTTAAAAATCAGCTGTTGGTTGATTTTTAAAATATGAAATGAAAATTAAAACTGGAACAGTTATAACAGGCTAGTCTTTAAAAAAAAGCCTGCTGAAGACAGTCAAAGTCAGTTACAGTTGCCAATTGTGCCTTTCAGTGATTACCCCAAATAACTCACCAAGAACTGTAAAAGCCTGCCTTTGCTGTGTTGTTGTAATTTAGATCAGAGACGGTGTTCTTTAGTCAGACAGGAAACTATAGCTAATCAGTTAGATCAACTAGAGATTTTCTAAAAGCTGGATTTCTATCCCTTCAGTATTGATTTCACTTTTCTGGTGATCGAGTTCTGTTTGTTTGGAAATTACTGTTTTATATTTTTATTCATTTTGCTAATTATTTAATATTTTATTAACTTACATTGTGGCTGGTTAATCAGTATTTTCTTTAGTAATTTGAGAGAGTTTATACTTGCCTTGATTACTTCCCAGGCCACTCTGAAAGCCTGGCTGCTTAGGTCATTTGCTATTTGTTTTAATATTTAATTTTCATAAATGGGCACCCTTTTAAAAGGGCATGAAAACACTCTGATCAGTAGCAGCATTGCCATGTTATTTTGGGGAAGGGACACAGCTGGAAATATGTTTCAGTCTTTCCCAGAAGTGTTTGGATGTGTGAGATTTAATTTATTTAAATGTGAGTGTATCAGAGGTCTTAAACTGGGGCAAATTGCTCTGGAATGTGTAATAAGGAGTTACATTAGGGGTGGTCAGAAGTATACAGTCCATTCCCAGGTTGTAGAAAGTGTTCCTGTTGTGCTCTTAGGGGAAAATTGTGAAATATCTCTGCTGTTTAAGTGACAGTCTCACATTGGAGTCAGTAGTGAGAATTGAAGCTCCTTAGTTACTGATCCAGGATAGTGGGAGATGTCACATTATTTGCTGGCAGTATAGTGAGGTGGAATAGTAACTGTACATCACATTAATTTGTGGCAGTTTTTAATTGGACTTCAGTAGCCTGTGGGTAGTTGTCAAGGTGTGCACTCTTGACAGCCACAAAGTAAACATACAGAATCGCAGTCCACCACAGTTTTATTTATTTTTAGTTGGTCAGGGACAGCAGGCAAAGATGCCAGCAGAAGGCTGTAGTAAGCTGACAACCAGTTGGCCAATGAGTGTGAAGCCAGACTGTTGCATTCCAACTTGACTAAGAAAGCAATGATTTCAGCCTTAGTTGCAGCTTCAGGTCAGACCAGCTTGTTCAGAGGATATCCAGTTTGGTATTGAGGATCTGCAGCCTGCTGGTACAGGAGAGTCCACCTTTTCTTCAGAGGACCTGAGAATCCATCTGGAGTTAGTGAGACTGCGCCTGGAGGCTGAGGAGAGAATGCGACATCTGGAGACTTGAAAGACTGCACGTGGAAGCCTAACGAGCTGGAGGCCAAATGTTTTTAATTGAAATCAGTAAAGAGACTGAGATATATTAGATGCCAAGGAAAGTGAGAGAGAGCGCCGGTATGAAGTGGAGCTTCTTACCCATCAAGAGGGTCATGGAGGTAATGGGGAATGGAATAACTGGACCTCAGAAGCTATAAAGGTCAATAAACTTTTTCCTCAATACAAGTATGGGGATGACTTTGACAGATTTATTCATATATTTGAGAGGGTATGTTGACAGTATGATGTTGACCATGAGCTCAGAGTTCAGCTTCTGACTCCCTTACTCCATGGTAAAACTGTTCAGGCCATGTCAAAACTGTGCGATGTAGATTGTTTGAATTAGGAAAAAGTTAAGAACTGTCTTCTAGATTGTTTTAAACTTACACCTGAAGCTTATAGAAAAAAGTTTAATGAACACAGATGCAAGGCAGATAAAATTGCATGTGATTATATTGCTGATTTAAGTACTTACTTTCACAGATGGGTGAATGGGTGTCAGGTCACCACTTTTGAGGGACTGGCAAACCTTTTGGTGAGGGAACAAGCCCTCAGTACTTTGTCTGATGGCATAAGAATCTGGTTAACAGACAGTGATTCTGCAGAGGAGTTGGGGAGAAAAGGGGATCTCTACTTAGCAAGCAGAGCACCAATGCATAAGAGAGGGATATCCAATGCCATACATGGACATAAGGGAATCCATAGGGTCAGTCTAAACCACTCCAACAGAGTACAGCAGTTACACGGGAAACTACTATTCCAAGTACATGGTTTGGTATTAAATGTTTCAAATGTAACCAGAGGGGCACATAGCAGTCAAATGTCCATTGAGGCAAGGTGAGAAACAAAAGGTGAGGGAACCAGCAAGTAGTGATGACACACTGCCAATGGTAAGTTGTTTGGAAGCAACAAGGGTGCCAGTCTATCACCAAAAGTTATATCCTGTCTTAGTAAATGGTAAACAGGTTACTGCTAAAAGAGACACAACAACTGATATAACAGTTGTGAGGCCTGCAGTGGTTAGAGAAGAGCACTGCTTGTTTGGACAGTCCACTCCAGTCAGAGCTTTGGGAGGGACCCCATTCCAGATACCTTTGGCTAGGATTCATCATGACTGGGAAGGTGGAAGAGGAAGCAAACCAGGTAGGTGTGTTTCAGGATATTCTTACAGATGCCCCGATAGGAAATGACTGTGATGATGCAGTGCCTTGTGTGCATGCAGTGGCACATAGTCAAGCTCGGAGACAGGCACGTAGGTTCCATAGCCTGGAAAGAGACCCAGACAGCTCTCATACCTAAGCAGGGATTGGTGTGGTGGCTGTTTCAGAGAAGGAGCTATCCTGTAGCAGTACATCTGAAAGTGAGCCACACCTGCTGGTAGGTACTGATGTTCCCTTGGACACGGTGACTGCAAGGACGGAGGTGAATGATAGTACCCAGATTGTCAGTGAGTCACAACTGTTGGAAGTTATTAGGCTTCTCACTTTTTTAATTTCTCCAAATCTTTTGGATTTTTAATACCATGATGGAATGTACCCCATTCCAAAGTCAAAGTACGATTTAAGTTCATGAAATTAGTATTGTTTCACTCTTTGATTTCAACTAAAAGTGCTCTTTTCAGCGCCCGCAACATGCCCAGTAGTGACGACTCCTGCAATTCGTATAGAGTTACATTTATTGGTAGCATGTCTAAATATGATTGTAGACTCATTATAAGACCCATTGCTCTGAACTATCTGGGTATCTTTCTTCCATATTGCTCTCATTTCTGCTTGCAAATCCTGATATTTTATAGCTTTGTGTCTCTCTCCATGCAAGACACTGTAGTCACTGGGTTTGGTGATTTCCAATGATCAGTGCTATTTTTTTTCTTCTTTTCTAGGACCACTATGTCCTGTTTTCTAGCATTTATCTTTTGGACTGTTGGTAATGGATGATCCCATGTGATGTAGACTTCTTCATTTTCTATGATGCTTTGTGGCTCATGTTTCCAGTCACTTCAGTGCCATAATGTTTGCACATTACCTAATGCAACAGTCTTGCCACATTATTATGCCATTCAGTATACAGTCCTTTTGCCATTAGTATGTCACAACCAGCAACTAAGTGTGAGACAGTTTCCAATTTGGTTTTACAAAACCTATATTTGTCTGTTTCTTCCACATGTTCAGTGGACTTTGTAAACCAGCGTTTACGTAGCCCAATATCTTGGATTGCCAATATTAACCTTTCTTCTCTTGGTTTAAATTCACATCTTCTTAACCATTCCTGCATTCGTTCCTGATCAACATGAGGTTCTTCCAGACGTTTCCTATACTTGCAAATATATTTAAGCATTTTCCACATTTCTTGCCTTTTCATCTGGTCCTTCACCCTATATTCTTTCTTTTGTTTTTTAATACATTCGGTTGCTGCCTGTTTTTATCTACTTCTGGTTTGATTTCCATTCCTGCTTGACGCTGATATGCTTCTGCAAGGTTAAGCAGAGACATCATTTTAGATTTATTCTCCTCATGTTTCAAAACTTTCACTATGTTTGGATCTTGTGAGTTCAGCAGTTATGTGTGGAATCCCGCAATTGTAGATCTATACATGTAATCAATTTCAAGGATCCCAAGCCCTCCTTCGGAAAGGGGAATATATAATCTTGGTATGCACTGATTTTTATAGATCATTTGGTGAGCATGAAGCATCCTTCTTGTTTTAATATCTAATCTGCCCAATACATTTTGGGGCCAATCAGTTATTCCAAAACTGTAAGTTAGGACAGGAAGAGCAGATTGGTTTATAGCTTGGATTTTGTTCCTA
This sequence comes from Protopterus annectens, assembly GCF_019279795.1. Classification (NCBI taxonomy): domain Eukaryota; kingdom Metazoa; phylum Chordata; order Ceratodontiformes; family Protopteridae; genus Protopterus; species Protopterus annectens. The sequence continues at coordinate 1,449,213,237 of NC_056733.1, forward strand.
GATGTCAACACTGTTTTCAGGATTAATTTAAGTCTTCTGAAGTATTCCTTACTAAGTTTTATTCGCATTTGTTCATGTTTCATTCCTGATCCTTCAGCAGTTCCCAAGTATTTTATACACTCCCTCTTGCTCAAGTTCTTTTATATCACATTCTTGTCCCAAAGTGATGTTTTCCTGGTGCTGCAGTTTTCCTGCTTTAAAGGTTGCTTTTGCACATTTATAAAGACCAAATGACATTCTGACTTGATCTGAAAAAGTTTTGACAGTCTGCAGCTGTGCTTTCAGTTCCTCATCTGATGAGCTATATAGATGTAAATCATCGACAAAGAGAAGACGAGAAGTTTTTAGACTTTGTTGTTTTCTAGGAGGCAAATTATAGCCATGGTCTAAGCTGTTAAGTAGATAGCTTAATGATTTAAGAGCAAGGCAGAATAGCAATGGTGACAGTCACCCTGGAATATCCCCCTTTGAATTTTTATCCGTGGGATAATACTTTGTCCTTTGTCATGGCTTAATTGCAAAGTGGTCTGCCACTGTTTCATGATCACTGTAATGTAGATGATCAGTGTAGGGTGTATCTTGTACATTTTTAAGCAATCTTTTATCCATGAATGTGGGATACTATCAAATGCTTTTTTTTAGTCATTCCATGCCATACTTAGATTCTTCCCCTTTTTACAGTTCTCCGCTATGACTTTAACAACAAATGATCCTTTGTTCCATATGACTTTCTTTTGTTGCCCATTTTTCTACTGCCATAGTAGAGCTTTTTTCTAAAAGACTATAAACTTTGTCGGAATCAATTCCTTTATGTAGTTTATAAGTCATCAGAAGGCAAGTTATTGGTCTATAATTTTTGGGCTAGTTTACAGGTTCACTGTTAAGTAAGAGCATTGTTTTACCTGTTGTTAGCCAGGTTGGTGTCTGGGGTGTGCATATAAATAGTTCTTACCCATGGCTAAAGCTTCGTGCAAAGATGTTAATACTTTTAACCAAAAGTTAAGTACTGCATCTGGGCCTGGGGTTTTCCATTTAGAGGCTTTTTTAACTTTGTTTCAATCTCTCTGACTGGTACTTCATCCCATTTCATATCCTGTACCTTTAAACTTCTTACTCTTTATTTTACTTCTGCTTTCCATTTGGCATCTTTGTTGTGTTCCACAGGATCTTCATAAATACTTCTCCAAAATGCATCTATTTCTTCTTTTTTTGGCAGTTTTTCATTTCCTTTTATCTTGTTTCCCAGTTCTCTATAAAACTTTTTTGGGTCATCAATAAATTGCTTATTTTGTACTTTTCCTTTATTTTTATCTGTATGTCTTCTAAGTTTTTCCGCATTTGCTGAAACTTTGAGTTTGTTATTTGCGATAGTGCTTGATAGATCTTGATATGTTCTAATATTGTGCATTGCTTTTATCACATCTATCTTTCTTTAGTATTTTTGTTGATCTATTTCCTCTTCTATAGTCTTCTAACATTGACACTTCTTGTCTTAATTGCTTTATATTTTTCTCTGTTCGATACTCCCCTTCGTTTCCTTCACTACCTTCTGTCCTTGTGGTAGAACTTTATCAGTTATTAGTTTAGCTGCACATTAATATATTCTGTTTACTTCTGTTATATCACATGGATCTCTATGGACAATCCTAACTACTATGTTCATTTGTTTTATCTTACCTTTGGGGTTTTATTGACCTTCTGCAGTCTGTTTCTTTCATTGATCTTAATATATCTATCTGTATCTATTAAATCAAGCAACTCTTCTCTTAGCTCATTTTCTTCTAAACTGAGGGGACATCCCTTGTTTTCCATGTTCTGCAGGCATTCTGTAGAAAGTTCTGTAGCAGCTTCCTGTGGCACCTTCTCTTCAGTTTCATCCTGTGCCATCCATTGCTCTGTTAAATGGGAACTCACTAGCCTATCACTTCTCAGCATTGACTGTATCAGAGTTTCCACAGTTTCCTGTTCCTTCCCTTGCTATTTAGCTTCAAGTGAATGTTTATACTGGTTTCCTGTGGAATGTTCCAAAATATCTTCATATGGCACCTGACCAATTGCTTCCTGTTCCACTGGTTTCCCTTTAATTTGAGTATCCGCTGCTCTATCCTGTTGTGGTGCTTTCTGCATTAGATTTTCTGCACCAAATCCTTCACTTTGCTGGTGCTCCATAACCTCAATTTGTATTTCTTTGACTTCTCCATTACTAATCTCCTTTTCTACTTTTCCTCTGTCGTCTTATTTTTTGTATTGTAAAGTTTTCCATATCCGGATTCCTTTGCCTCCATTTCTCTTCAAATGTCTTTGATGCTGCTCTTTTTGTATTGGTTAGTTTTGCTTTCTCCTTTGCATAAATATTGCACCATATCCCCTTCTTGTGAAGGAGGGCTTATGTTTGAGAATATTCCTGCAGATGTTCCCGATAGGAATGACTGTGATGATGCAGTGCATTGTGTGTATGCAGTGACGCATAGACAGGCTTGTAGACTGGCATGTTGGTCTGGTAGCCTTGAGGAGACCTAGACAGATATTATCCTATCAAATCAACATAAGAGTGAAGTAAAACAATGAAGCTGTCAAATAGTGCTAATGTATATTCAATAAAACTACTGGTTTTGAATTTAGTATTCAACTGCCTCATTGTTTTAGTTCACTCTTATGTTGATCTTGAATGGACTTTTGTTGCTGAGTGAAGTATTTATCCTTGTGACTACATTTGTGGTAAGATATTATCTTATACCTGAAGTTGGGACTGGTGTGGTGGATATTTCAGAAAAGGAGCTATCCTGTAGCAGTACATCTGAAAGTGATCAACAGCTGTTAATACGTACTGATGTTCCCTTGGACGCGGTGACTGCAAGGACAGAGGTGAGTGATAGTATTTACACTGACAGTGAGGTACAGCTGTCAGAAGTTACAAGCCTTCCTGTGAAAGGGGAGCTTGGGAGGGTCACAAATGTAGAGTTGAGACAGGCTCAACTTACAGACATTAAATTACAAAGCTTGAGGGAGATGGCTAAGGAGGCACCTGAGGCTCAAAGAAGAGTGGAGGGTAGCTGACACACACACACACACTTTGAGGTAAGAGTTGTTTACTACCACACAGACACTCCTGGGGAAGGCTGGCACAGGATGTTCTTCGTGTTTCACTGTTGCAGTCATCACATTTGGGTTATCTGCCTGCAGTTAACCCTCAGCTGGTCTGAATACCAGAGTCTTCGGATTTCTACATCGGATGTTGTCTCTTCTTCCATGACATCAGGTCGTCAGGGGTATAAAACATGCAGCCGACGCCATTACATCAGTCTTTCTTGCCGTGCGGTGCCCGAAGCAGAAGCATTTCACAAGTGCTGGTTGGCTGTCTCCTGAAATTTTCATTTTCGAGTTTCAGACCCGAAGTCTTCAAAAAAGATAAGTACCCCATTGGGGATCTTTTTTCTTGCTCCAACCGATATCAGTAAAAGTCATCAATTGTCTTGCCTGTAGAAAGCAAATACCTCATAGAGATTTTCATTCTTACTGCATCCCCTGTTTCGGCCCAGACCACGACGTCCCTCGCTGAGGGTTTTATGCCTTGTTCAACACCCGAACTATTTGTCATCGGGCTATTTTTGCAGCCAATTATTTTCGTACTCAATCTCAGTACTCCGAAATGGGTTCGTTAAGCCGTCTGACTACCGATCTTCCAAAAAAGTAAGGATAAAGACAGAGATAGACTGCATAGGTCCAAAACTGCAGACGATGCTTTTGTTAAGCTAGTCGCCAGTCCGCCGGTACTCAGTGAGGCACTTTTGCAGCCCCTAATACCTGCTACTTCAGATTCGCAGGCCTCTACTGAGACCCATTCAGAGTCCGGTATGCTGCGAGATGCTTCTTCGACTATTGAACCTGCAGATATCTATACCTTGGATGGATCTGGAGCTGCTGTGCAGGCACCGGCTTCTGAGGGTTTATTCAGGCCTACGGACATTCATATTAAACTGACGCCGTCATTTCCATCCAGAAGTTACAAATTCCTCAGGCCAAAAACTAGCACTATGCCTAGAAAACCGACATACAAACTGCAGGCTCAGGGCCATATGCCTCAAAAACAAATGCTTAGAATGGCTGCAGACCTTATTACCTTAATTAGCGGATGCCAAACTTCCCCCTCTAAGAGACCTAGAACTGAATTTCTTTCTGATTCTTCTGACCAGGAATCTGATATTTCTGCTCCTTCTGATTACCAGGATTTGCCCTAATCTACTTATGAGGATTCTGATGCAGAGGATTCCATTCCCTCTGCTTCCCCTCCAGAAGATATTTATTTCGGTGAAACCTTGCATACTCTTAGGGAACATTTCCACTGGGAAAGCTAAGATTACTCGAGTCCAAAAAGAAACTTAGGGAATTCTTACTCCTGCCTCAACACAGGCCTTTAGCTATCCCTCCTGTTCTGGACATTGTAGATGATGGTTTCTTGGAATTTAGCCTTACCCCAGACACTTTAACTCCAGCTCCCAGAAAACCTGACAGGTACTACAGAGTTCCTGACTTTCACAAGTTCCTCTTCAAGATTCCTTCTGTGGATCCAGAGACCATTTCCCAAGGACCAAAAGGCATTAAAACTACTGCTGCCAAAAATCCTATCCCTTCTGATAGAGATTCTAGAGCCTTAGACAGATGGGGTAAGAAGGTTTACACTTCTGATACTTTGGCCATTAGGGCTTTAAATTGCCAGTTTCATATGTTAAAGTATCAGCAGCATATAATGGGAATACTTAAACAGAAACTGATGTTGATTCCTGACTGTGCTGAACACAAAGAATTGCAAGATTTAATGCATTCTGCAGAGCAATTTGGTAAACATACTTTGCAGTGTGGTTTTGGCGCTTGAAGATAAATTACTGGATGCTCCCTTAAGCCAAGACCGCCTTTTTGGCAACAAAGCAGAAGTCGTCCTCAAAAGGATGGAAAAAGCTAAATCTATGCAAACTGTTAAAGATTTCCTACAAGTACAGCCTCTCAGATTCAGTAGGCATTGGCCTTCAAAGAACTGGTCCTTTCCAGTCCCTTCCAGGCCTTCACAGTCCAAACCCAGGAACAGCAGACCACCTAGGCTACAGTCTTAGGCTACGCACAGATCTAAGCAGTGGGGGGCTCCCACTTCCAAAGCAGGGAGTAGTAAGCCACCCCCCTATGGAAAAATGGCACAATGACTTAACCTTAACCCTTCCAAGCCCTGCTCAACTACCTGCTCCCTTAGGAGGAAAGTTCACCCTGCATGTAAAAACCTGGAACTCATTACCCAGGACAAATGGGTTTTGAACATAGTTTCCCAAGGATGCAGATTCCACTTCCACACAGTACCAACCCCAAATGGTTGGCCAGACCTACCCCCAAATCAATGAGAGGAGGCCCAACAGCAGGTTCTCTCTCTTCTCAGTATCAGGGCTATTCAGCCTGTCCCAGCAGAACACAGGGGACAAGGTTTTTATTCAAGACTTTTTCTGGTACCCAGAAAAGACAACTCCTGGCGTCCTATCCTGGACCTCTCTACCCTCAACACCTTTCTGGTGGTTCGAAAATTCAAAATGCTAACCCTTCAACAGCTTCTTCCTATGCTAGCCAAGGATGCCTGGCTGGCAACCCTAGACCTAAAGGAAGCTTACCTGCACATCCCAATAAGAGGATCCTGCAGACAATACCTAGGTTTCAGGGAGGGCTCCACGCACTTTCAGTTCTCTGCACTTCCCTTTGGCTTATCTACTGTGCCCAGGGTGTTCACAAAGTGTCTAGCTCCAGCCATTGCATTTTGCAGGCAGAGAAATATTCAGATTTACCCATACTTGGACGATTGTCTGATTCAGGCAGAAAGCCAGGACTTGCTTTTACAACACCTGGCATTCGTAAAGAAACTTCGAACCTCACTGGGCTACACCATCAACGAAAAGAAATCCCACCTAGTACCCTGCCAACAGATTGTATTCCTGGGAGCAAGCTTGAACACAACTTCCCAGATGGCATTCCTCACTCCGGAGAAACAAGTTTATTTGACAATCTACGTCAAACTGTTGGCCACAAAACCCCAGCTATCTGCAAGGAAAATACTGCAAGCTCTGGGGCTCATGGCCTCTTGCATTCTACTAATTCCATATGCAAGACTGCATATGAGGAAACTCCAGTGGTATCTAAAAAGCCTATGGTGTCAACATTCTCAGGACCTGGAAACAATGATTTCTATCATTCCTTGTATGAAGACAGAGTTCCTTTGGTGGGCAAAGGCCTGCTACCACAACAAGGGACTACCTTTCACTCTACCCCCTGCTGCCGAAACCCTAACAGATACATCAGACTATGCATGGCGGGGCAGTGCATTAAGGGCAAATGGAACCCGAGACAGATGCACCTGCATATCAATCAGAAAGAAATGTTAGCTGTACAGAATGCTCTGACAGACTTGAAAGACCGTATTCTTCCCGGACAACTATTGGTAAAGACGACAACACCACAGTTATGTGGTACATAAACAAGCAGGGGGGAACCCACTCATACCCTCTCGGCAGACTAGCCATGGCTCTGTGGAACACAGCCTTGAGCTACCAAGTACATCTACAAGCACAGTTCCTGCCAGGCAAACTAAATTTACTGGCAGATGACTTAAGCAGAAATCTCATGGATACACACAAATGGAAACTAGAACCCAAAATATTCAACCTCTTGAGGAACAAGTGGGGGACTCCAGAGATAGACCTGTTTGCCTCCCCTCAGAACTACCAATTGAACAAATTCTGCACAAGGACTCCCCACAGTCAAGCTTGGAAAGTGGATGCCCTGTCCTTTACCTGGGAAAGCCTGTCGGTTTAAGCCTTTCCCCCCTCTGCCTCTCCTCTCGAAGGTTCTGCTAAAGATCAAACAGGACAAGCCAAGGACAATATTGATTGCACCAGACTGGCCACGCCAGCACTGGTACCCCCTCTTGTGCAGTATGACACTGCTGCAACCATGGCATCTGCCTCAGACCTCTTAGCAGCTGTCCCAGCAGGCAGGCCAGATTCTGCACCCTCAGCTTCAAACCCTGAACCTTGCAGCCTGGCTAATTCCTTGAGCAGTCCTCTAGCATCCCTCAGTAAGCAGGTGCTGGATGTCATTCTGGAGGCAAGGAGGCCTAGTACTAGAAAATCCTATGCTGAAAAGTGGAAACGATACTGTTCTTGGAGCCAGGCTCATGGGATGGGCACAACAGTGCCCAGCTTACCTCATATTCTACAGTACTTAACAGAAATGCTCTACAAGGGCCTATCCTTCACGTCAATTAAAATTCATGCATCTGCCATTTAAACATATTATAATACTGAGCCACCCCTCTTCTCTCACCCCTTGCTAAAACAATTCCGTAGAGGAGCCAAAATTTTAAGACCCCCCCCCCCCCCAAGAGAACTTCCACTCCAGCCTGGGATGTTAACTTTGTATTGGGAATGCTCACTCTTCCCCCTCTTTGAGCTAGCTGCAAGGAGTTGAAATTCCTTTCTTGGAAAACAGCCTTCCTTCTAGCCATCACTTCAGCAAGAAGAGTGCCTGAATTACAGGCCCTCATGGCAGTGGAACCCTTCATCATCTCCCATGCGGACAAGGTTTCCCTCAGGACTAATCCTTCCTTTATGCCCAAGGTGGTGTCTAGTGTGGCCCTAAATCAGTCCATTCATTTGCCTACTTTTTTCCCTAATCCACAAAACAAAGGGGAACTAATACTGCACTCTCTGGACATGCATAGACAACTTAGATTCTATTTGGACAGGACTAAGCCTCTCAGAAAATCTGAACAGCTGCTAGTTGGCTTTCCTGCAGGGGCAGAGGGGAAGGCCATTTTAAAGCAAACCATTTCCAAATGGATAGCCCATTGCATTAATTTCTGCTACAAGCACCATGGAAATCCTACCCCACAGGGGATAAGATCACATTCCACCAGAGCTGCATCTACCTCTGCGGCTTTTCTCAGAGGAGTCCCTACCAGGGACATCCTAGAAGCTGCTACCTGGAGCTCTGTACATACCTTCACCAAGCATTACCACATGCCTATCTTTTCTAAATCCAGAGCTGGATTTGCCACTGCAGTCTTGAAGGGCTTAATAGCTGTCCCTAATGCTCGTTAACTTCCTCCTTCATTCCTTAGCTTTGGGAATCAACCCAAATATGATGCAACAGTGAAACATGAAGAACACAGTACAGTTGTGTACACTTACCATAAATGTAGCTGTTGGAGTGTGTTCATTGTTGCAGTCCTGGTTACCCTCCCTCCAGCCCCTTGACTTCCCTTGGCTCTACCTTTCCTTCTTGTTTGATATATTTATTTCTTCTGGTGTATTTGCTTTTTGATGGGGGTGTACCATACCATATAATTGCTTCTTACTGGGGGGCACCTGACATCTGGGGCAAGAAAAACTGATGTAATGGCGTCTGCTGCATGTTTTATACCCCTGATGTCATGGAAGAAGAGAGAGCATCCGACACAGAAATCCAAAGACTCTGGTATTCGGGCCGGCTGAGGGCTACCTGCAGGCAGATAACCCAAATGTGATGACTGCAACAGTGAATACACTCGAACATTTACATTTATGCTAAGTGTACACAACTGTACTTTCTCCAGCTCTGCCCCTTCCTGCCAGTCTATAAGGTAGTACCAGCTGCCACCAACCACTAATATCAGCTACTAAAAAGGCCTTTACCATAGAGTGTCCAGTTATTACTGTACAATATTATTATCCAAATAGTGTGACCCAGGGCTAAAGCTATTGGAGTGGTTGGACAGTATCACTATATATGTGCAATGTACTCTAGAGCTTAAATTATCTCTACACAAAACAGCCACAGTTGAAAGGTTTAAAAATATTTAATAATAAATAATAAAAACACAAGACAATACTTCTTACTACACAGTGCTAGTCAAGAGTTCAGAGATCACAGGAAAATGCTTAAAATAATACAGTGGAATAGATGTGACATCAATGCAGAAAAACAGCTAGACTAAACTTAGTATTTTCTATCTATATCTAAGAGAAACCACAGTTCTAAATAAACTTGCATATAGAGCAAAGCTGAGTACTGGTGAGTTGTCAGCTTTAGACAAAATCCAAAATGCTCTGTCAGTCTCTGAGAATGTCCTTTAAATTGATAATATATCCTGCTGACTCATTTTAGATTACATCATTCTTAACAATTCTCTGGTTTCCCAGGCTAACAGAAACTCAGAGTTTAACATAGCTTTTATCTTGCACCTTGTCAGGAAACCACAGTTATTAAAGACATTATATATGTAAAATCTAGCAATTAACTCTTGTCTAAAAACAATAGAAAGAATCTGCTGGTTGAGACATCACGGATCCGAGTTTATCAAACTGTCATACAAGGCTTGACTTATCAGCTTTCTTCCAGCAGAGTGCACTGTTACATTTTTGATGTTCAACATTTAACACCATAGCTTATTTGTTAAACTTATTTCCGTTCATCACTGATGGGCTCTGTTCCGAGCCCTAGGAACCGAGTCGGCCTAATACCAAGTTCACGCCAGCCAAAAAACTCTTGAGCTAAGCTATTACCCATAGTTCCCTTCTCCTTATTACCTCAGATCTCGTTTGCTGCGTAGCCATAAAGCCACGTTTCAGCCAAGCTCTCAGCTAATTGGAAAACTTTTTATATCGTTTCTGGATATTTTGTATATCTCATTTCTTTTTGTTAATCTTGATAGTTCTTTAAATTTGAAGCTATATTTAGACCTTTTTACCCTTTTATTTCTACTGGTTTGGTAATTAAGTACCATTGGTGGTATGGCCTTTCTTCCTACCCTTGTGGTGTTTCTTAAACACCATCATTGGTATTTCTTCTTCTCTTTTCAGCTGACTTGTGTGTTTTTGAGATTTATTTAGATGTAGATATAGTGGAGCTGTAGACATATTAGACATAGATATAGTAGAATCAGAACTCTGCATTAGTTTTCTGTCCAACTTGTGTGTATTTTGTTCATGATGTCTGATAGAAAGGGTACGTCGGGGTTTAAGCATTGTACTTCATATAAGGGTAAACTGCCTAAAAGTGATTCCCATGATGACTTTTTATTGTTTGGGGATGCCCCAGCTTTTCGTGCAACCCCTTGTGTGATTTGTCAAGGTTTTAGCCAGCGCACCTTGAATGAGTGCAAAAGCAAGCTGATTCTGAAGGGCCTCCTTAAGTCGCCCTTGTCAGAGGCTAAGAAAAGGTCCCACTCTGTTCCCTCTTCACCACCCAGTGACCAGGGCAAACCTGTAAAGTCTAAGGTACCTAAATTATCTTCGGAGCATAAGTCTGCCTCATTGGCACCAACCAAGACTATTCCTATATCGGCACCAGCTTCGGCTCTGATACTGTCACTGGCACCGACTTCTGACTTTCCAAAGATTACTATGACTTTGGCACCGAGTGCCGCTTCGGCACAGTGCACGCCTTCGATGCCTATCTCTGAGATTACGCTTGCTACTGAATCTTCCGTGTCGGCTCCATGTGCCCCTTTGGCACAGAGTCCTTTCACTGTTCCAAAAACAACAAGTTTGACGCCACTTCTTTCGGTCTCCAAACTTGAGCCATCAGTGCTGGTAGATTCCACACCACGGACCCGATGCTCTCCATCAACAGATCCATTTCTAGGCCAAGTATACAGTCCATTCCTAGAACGACCTGACTTCCCATCGGGAGTATCCATTAGATCCACCAGGAGCCTTTCCGAGCTTGAAGTGATGCGTCTTGTGGACCAGCTGTTGACAGCCAAGGGGATACCCACTCCTTCTAGGACCCATGCACCTGCAGGACTTGGGTTGGCTTTTCCACGGACTCCATCCTACTCTCCTCCTTTGACCATACCGGTTCCAAAGTCTTCAGCTCCAACATCTTTTTCGGAACCCCCTGTCTCAGCACATGTAGTCGACCTCCGGGACTGTCCCTTTGGCCTTTGGCCCCCACTGAACCGGGCCTTCCTCAATCCCGTGACTGGGCTGCAGACTTTTCGGCTTGCTGCATGGGTCTGAGTGTGTCTACGATTCTGTCCATGGTGCTGGGAGTTCTGTCTGCACCTATCCTGCTTGAGGCTGCATCCTCTGGAGTGGGTTTGACAGTGCGGAGTGTGACCCTGGTTTCGAGGTTGGCCTTCTCAGTTCCGGGCTCCCATCTCTCTTTGGTCGGCCCTGCTTTCTGAGCTATGGAGAAGGGACATGCTTCTGGAAGCATTCCACCAACGTCGGAACCCCAGACCTCTTTTCCCCCTGAGCTACAACTGACACAAGCCAATGCCCCGGGACACAAGGCAGGAAAGTCGTATGAAGATGAAGTGTCCCCACGGTCACCCCCCTGATGATGTCTTCTTTGGGGACACCCTTGAAGTCTTGAAACAGAGGGGTGATTGGAAGCCCACTTAACCTTCTTCCGAGGAATCTGTTTTAATGCAGGCTTTCCGTGCATAGCCATCTACTTTTTGGGTGAACCCCGTCTGCAGACAAGCTGATACAACTTGTAGTGTTGCGTGCCTGGAAGAACCCTGATTCTGTTGAGTCGACCCCCCCTCCCCCAGTAGAACCCACATTGGTTGAGAGGTTTACCAGTAGATGCTATGGTGGTGGCTGCCACGAAAAAGGATCTCGCCGAAGAGAGTCATACTCTTTATCCGCCCAATAGAGAGTCCTAGGTTGTGGACATATTAAGGAAATGAGTTTTTGCTTCAGCGAATTTTACCATTCAGTCTCTGAATTACGTGTCACATTTTATGATTCTTCAGAGAGACTTGGTTTCCGAACTCTCTGGAGCACTCGCAGGACAGGTGTTTGACGAGGTAAGAGACAAGGTTGCCTCGCAGCTCACAACCCTGGAATCGATCTCCATTTCATCCATGAGGTTGCTCTCACATTCAACCGTAGGGGCGGCTAGAGTGGCGGGTTCAGGCATAGTTATGAGACGCCATGCCTGGATGCACCTCTGTGACTTTACGGACACTTTCAAATTCTCCTTCCTGAATGCTCCAATCGAAGCATCTTCCCTTTTTGGCCCCAAGATGAAAGACACCCTGGTCAGGTGTGAGCAGGATGGTAAAAACCTATCTACAGTAGGCCTACGGTATTCCAATCCTCATCATTCCTTTTCCAGGAACCAGAGGAGCGGAAAAATGTGGCACAAAAAATCTTTGGATCCTTTCCGTGCCACATGTGGCACTGATGCCGCCAGGGGCAGAGGGGTAACCATTCTGGAAGACGCCCCTACCGAGACTGAGGGGGTCTGCATAATCAGGGACCTAGGGATTCTTTATCTGGGCAGCCTTATCAGTGGTGCTGAAGAGCGGCCCGATTGCTTTCCTCTGGAAGCAGTCGTGGGATATTTCTCTCTGCACCACATTGCCTGGGATTCTATAACTTCCAACTGCTGGGTGCAGAAGATCATAACCAGAGGCTACACCATTACCCTCAACACTTACCCAAAACCTCTGACAAAATTTCCCGACATTTCACCCAGTCAAAGGGAAGAAGCAGCTGCAGAAATAAATAAGCTGTGTCAAAAAAGAGTCAACCATATAGTCCCACCATACCAATGCCGATCCAGATTCTACTGAAGATTCTTTTTGGTGCCAAAAAAGATAAGGGACTGGAGACCAATTCTGGATCTCAGCAGTTTGAACAAGTCCATTGCCCAGATGAAATTCCGGATGGTTACGGTTCAGTCCATTTTCCCTTTTCTAAGGGAAGGTAATTAGATGTACTCGATAGATCTCCAGGATGCATATTACCACATCAAAATGGACAAGCACTCCAGGAGTCTACTTTGCTTCCAGCTAGGAGCCAGTCACTACCAGTTTCGTGCCCGGCCATGTGAACTCTCTACAGACCCCAGAGTGTTCACAAAGTGCTTGGCAGTGGTCACAGCTCACTTGAGGCTGCAAGGATTCTCTGTGTTTCCATATTTGGGCGATTGACTCCTTACCGTCCCCACCAAGCATTTTCTGGTAACAGCCCTGCAGTACACTCTTTCCCTGGCAAGATTTTTGGGAATATCAGTAAACTGGGAGAAATCCAATGGCAGCTTCCATTCCAGTAGTGCCTCTTGCGAAACTGCATATGCAAAAACTTCAGTGGCTACTGCTATCTCAGGTGGTTTCCGAATTACCACCCTCTGTGTTATCAAATTCAGGTAACCAATTGTTACAAGCAGGACCTTCTTTGGTGGATGAGGCCAGACACAGAACTTTGGAGCCGCCCATTCCATCCTCCCCAACCCAGGGCCATTTTGACCATAGATGCTTCCCTGATAGGGTGGGGGGGGGCATTTCCAGGAAAGGACAGTCCAAGGCAAATGGTCAATTTTGGAGTCCAACCTGCAGATCAACGTTCTAGAACTGAGAGCAGTGTTGTTAGCATTGCAAGCAATCCAATCTGTTCTTCCTTCTGAGGATGACCGCAATTCAGTAAGACAACATGTCGGTAGTCTGGTATATCAACAAGCAAGGAGGAGCCATGTCCTATCCCCTGTGTCAAGAGGCCATGAGAATTAGGCAGTGGGTGATAGCTTCCAACTGCTTTCTGATAGCAACGCTTATCCCTGGGAATTCCAACGTGATTGCAGACAAGTTGAGCAGATGTATTCTCCTGCCTCATGACTGATCCCTCAATCCCGATGTAGCCACAAAAATTTTTTGCTGTTGGTGCCAGCCTTGCTGCGATCTATTCACCTCCCTGTCAAACAAATGCAGCAGCTATTTTGCCCTGTTTCCCCCACAGGGGGAATCCCCGAGGGACGCTCTGATTCACAGTTGGCCCGCGGGACTACTATATGCTTATCCCCCCACCCCTCCGATTCCCCACTTCATAAAGAAAGCTATTCGGTTGAAATGCAAAGTGATCTTCATAGCCCCCTTTTGGCCTCAGCAAGTTTGGTTCCCCTTCCTTCAGCCTCATCTGTTATGTGGACCATGAATTCTGGACCCTTTTCCAGACCTCATTTCTCACCTCCAAGTGTTGAGTCACCTGAACCTATCCACTTTCAAGCTTACAGCTTGGTTTCTCCATTTCCATTAATTGCCGGGCAGGGTAACCTCCCCTCACCTGTACGTGACATTGTCCTGGCCTCACACAAACCATCCAGCAGAAGACTATACCTAGACAAATGGAAGAGGTTCTCTATTTGGTGTAGGAAAAGAAGATTAGACCTGTACTCGGCTCCAGTTGCAGCAGTCTTACAATACCTGTCAGCAGTCTTTTGTGGCATATGTAAACAGGTGAACCAGGCTTAGTTTATTTGCACAATCCCGTGATGCTTTGCAAATTTATTGAAACATGATCCATTTTGGCTAGTTGTCCTTATAATTTTTCAACAGGATCAAAGTGTACAATGAAAATATTATTATTTCTGATAAATGGATTGAGGTGAACTTAGGTGGTCTTGTTTACGATATTCTTTTTTCAAATATAGAGACCAAAAGAATACTCGCATTCTACCCTTTACCAGAACAGATCAGTTTAAAACATGTCTTCCTCTGTATTCAAATACATATATACATTTGTAAGTTAGCTTTGGTTGTATTAAAATGTGCCTTCTTTGAAATGTAAAACAAAAGTAGATGAATCTGATGCAAGTATCAGTTTTGTATTGCAGACTGTGGGTGGAATCTGAAAACAATTTATAGACCCTAAATTATGACACTGCTGTTCTTCAAAGATGGAGCTGCAGCCTCTACCATACGAGTACATCTGGCGGCTATTTCTATTTTTCAAGATGGTTTGGATAATTCTCCCCTCATGTCTCTTAGGTTATGGAAAACATTTCTTAAAGGAATATATCACATTAGGCCTCCAGTCAGACAACCTATAGAGCCATGGAACCTCTGATTAGTTCTTCAGTCCTTAACTCAACCTCCTTTTGAGCCTGCAGCGAAGTGTGACCCCAGATTTTTATCTTGGAAGTCTCTCTTCCTGGTAGCCATCATGTCAGCCAAATGAATTTCAGAGCTTCGAGTATTATGCATTAAAAGGCACTACTTAATCTTCCACAAGGACAGTGTCTCACTCCGGACAAACCCATCCTTTCTCCCCAAAGTTATTTCAGATTTTTTCATTAATCAGACCATTGATTTGCTAGTATTTTTCCCAAATTTTACTAATAAAGGGGAATACTGTCGACATTCTTTGGATATACACAGACAACTGAGATTTTATTTTGACAGAACCAAAGCAATACGTAAAACTGACCACCTTTTCATTTCTTTCTCTGGACCTAGAATGGGAAATTCTGTCTCCAAGGTCACTGTATCGAAATGGCTAAGGGACTGCATACACACTACATCTACTCACTTGCGAAAAACCCTATACCACAGAATGTCAAAGCCCATTCTACCAGATCCATAGCAACTTCTGTAGCCTTCCATTCGAGAGCCTCTATGGATGATATTTGTGCAGCAGCTACATGGGCTAACCCCCACACTTTTATTAATCACTACTAGTTGGATGTGGTCTCTGGAGGGAGAGCTGCCTTCGGCTCAGTGGTGCTCAGGAACGTTCTTCCATAAGGGCCGCCCAAGGAACACAAGATAACTGGAGAATGTTAAGTTGTCCATCTCGCCTTCATTCTTGCTGGATGGGTTCGGAGCCGACCTCGGCTCCGACTTGGCCACTCAAAAAGCTCGAGAGTTGGTTCCACTGGCTCGAGGCTCCCCTTATATCCCACAATGCTAGGCGGTAATACCTCAGATCTCGTTTGCCGCTACAGCTATCGAGGTGTGTTGCTTCAACCGGCTTCAGGTTAGTGTAGAAAACAGTTTAAAAACTTTAAAAAAACCCTTTAAATTAGTTTTTCACCAGTATCTACTTACTTTTAAAGGATTTTTTATCCCTTCCTCCTTGTTTTTCTCTTCTTTTTACCACAAGAACTTGTATGTTCTTCCCTTAGGCCTTCGGGCCCTCCCATCCCTCCTGGAGTGCATGTGTTTTGGTAGGGACTTTTAAAGATTTTTAAGACTATCTAAACTTATTAGTTTAAATTAGTTTTATTTTAGTCAATAGTGTAATCGGGGTGTTTGTGTGTGATTGCACTTGTTCCTTGAAATGTCTAAGGATTCGAAGGTCTCAGGCTTCAAGAAGTGTGACTCGTGCTGTCAGAAAATGTCTCTGACAGATGGTCACACTTCTTGTGTACTGCCTGGGACCTTTACACCTGCAGGACTCTTGTGCTGTATGCCATGGTTTCAGCCCTAAAGTCCTGCAGGAAAGAAAAAAATAAGCTCATTTTACGGGGCTTGCTAAAGCCTGAGGGTCCCCCGACTGTTTCTTCGGGCAAACCTTCTAAGGCTTCTAGGTCTTCGACTCCAGCAACTGAGTCGACACCTAAGACATTGAAGTCTGCTACAACATCGGCTCCGGCTGGAGCCGATGAGACTCGAACTCCTATTTCTGTGGTTCCCTCGGCTCCGGCTGGAGCCGAGGTAGTGGAAATCTCTGAGTCGGCTCCGATCAGACTATCGGAACCGACATCTAGGAAGAGGTCCAGGTCACCGTCCCTTGGCTCCGTTCATTCGGCTCCAGCATCTCCCTTGCTGTCTGAACGGAGCCATAGATCTCACTCCTCTAGGTCATCGAGACTTTCTGACCATGACCTTCAGAGGGTAGTGAGTCGACTTCTTAAGTCCGAGGCACTGGCCCAAATGCTTCAGAGCCCGACTCATCAGTCGATGCTTAATCCTATTTCTCAAAATGTTCCTCCTCCGACTCCTTTGAGCTCGGAGCCGGGGCGTTTCGGACCCGAGACTGTGGTAGCGTCGGATCCGATACAGTTGTCTTCGGCGCCGTCGTCGGCTCCGATTTCTTCTTTGGAAGATTCTCGGCGCCGGACTTCCCTCGTCGGCTCCGAGGGGGTGAGTGGCATCGGACCCTTGTCCGACCCCACTCTCCCTCTCGGCGCTTTGGCGCTGGTGAGTTCAGCTCCGACATCGGCCTCGGAACCATCACTGTCGGTGCCGAGAGAGGTTTTTAGCTTTTCGGAGCGGGGACCTCTGGCTCTGCCTGACAGGGGTGCTTTCGAGGTCATGCGGAGTGTGTTGGAACCTGGTTCAACTCCACAGTCGGCTCCGTCCGCCCCTCCCTCCTCGGTGCCTCAGGTAAGGTCTACTCACTCCCTCATCCCAGACCGCAGAGAGCCAGCTCCTCAAGAATCCCCTGTGGGGATCTCATCCTCTTCCGAGGCCTCTCCTGAATTGGCAGGGGAGCCCCCGAGGAAGAGAAAGTGCAAGAGGAAGCACATAGACTCATCCGAGTCTGTCACCTCTGACATGGATTTAGAGGATTCTGAGGGTTCCCCCCTTTCCCCTTCTGAAGATGTCTCCTTTGCAGACATCCCTGGAGATCTTGAGACAGAGGGGAAATTGGCCAGCCCTTAACCCTTCGGAGGATGAATCTGTGTATCTTGAGGCGTTCGGCTCTCGCCCTTCCACCTCCTGGGTGTCCCCCCCCTTTGACCCCCTTATGCAGGTGGTAGCAAAAAAGGCTTGGACGGCTCCTGACTCTGTGGACCCCACCCCCAGGAGACCTTCAAAGTTTATTACAGCACCAGCAGACAAGCAATTTCTGACTAAGGGAGTCTCTGTAGATGCTATGGTGGTAGCTGCTGCCACTAAGAAGGAACTAGCTGATCCTTCAGTGCCTGTCCATCCCCCTAACAAGGAATCTAGGTCTATGGACAGGTACGGGAAGCGGATGTTTTCGTCAGCGACTTTTTCAATGCGTTCGCTGAACTACCTCTGTCATTTCACTCGTCTTCAAAGAGACTTGATCAAGGAAGCTAGTGAGATGTTAAAGGATCCTACAGCTGCGGGTTTTCAGGACAAGATGAACACTCAGCTGGCTACCCTAAATTCTATAGCAAACTCCTCCATGTGCCTCCTTTCATATGCGGCTGATGGAGCGAGCAGAGCCGCAGGTACAGGTGTGGCCTTGCGCCGGCATGCCTGGATGCGGCTATGCAATTTTGCGGACCCCTTTAAGACGTCTTTCACTAATTCCCCGTTTGACGGATCGTCTCTTTTTGGTCCTCAAGTGAAAGAAACCTTGACAAGGTGCGAGACTGATGGCAAAACTCTTTCTGCCGTCGGAGTCCGTTTTTCTACTCCTTCTAGGCCTTACCCCAAGGGCCAGAAAAGTGGAAAGATGTGGTTCCACAAGCAATCTCAAGGGGCTTTGCCTGGCGACAGAGTCAGTTCCCTCTAGAGGCAGAGGGGGGAACAATAATGGTAGACGCCGCCCTAGAGGCAGGGGGGGTCCGCAGAACCAGGGCAATCGAGAAACCTTTTCCGATAAGCCCTTTCAGCATCCCTGAGGTGTTGCCCGGCTGTCCACCTTCGGAGGCAGTCGGGGGAAGACTTTCACTGTACCCAGAAGCCTGGCGTTCTCTAACTCAAGACAAGTGGGTACAGTCCATCATTTCCGAAGGCTATTCCATTCCATTCTTCCGCTCTCCTACCCAATCAAAAAAGTCCCTTCCAGATGTTCCACCCGCTCAAAGGGAACAAGCAGCGTTAGAAATATCAAAGTTGCTTGCAAAAAGAGCCATTCAACTAGTTCCAGCAGACCAGCAAGGATCCGGAATCTACTCCAAATTCTTTTTGGTTCCAAAGAAAACGGGACTGGAGGCCCATCTTGGATCTCAGTATCTTGAACAAGTCTGTCAAGAAAACAAGGTTTCGGATGGTCACGCTGCAATCCATCCTACCCCTACTGGGGAAGGAAGACTGGATGTGCTCTATAGACCTCCAGGATGCGTACTATCACATAAAAATGAACAGACGCTCCAGGAGATTCCTCCGCTTCAGGCTGGGAACCAGTCACTTTCAATTCAGGGCCCTGCCCTTTGGACTCACCACAGCCCCCCGGGTGTTTACCAAATGCATGGCAGTGGTTGCCTCTCATCTGAGACGCCAAGGATTCCAGGTGTTTCCATATCTAGACGACTGGCTCCTTACAGCTCCCACCAAGCATCTTCTGCTACTTGCCAGAGACTACACTTTTTGCATCTTTCGAAAGCTAGGTATCTCAATAAATTGCGAAAAGTCTGTTTTGTTGCCTTGTCATGCTATTACCTTCATAGGCGCAAATCTAGACACAGTCAGCATGTCAGCGAAACTTACAGATCAAAGGATCACAGACATACACAAATTGGTCTCTCTTCTTTTCCACAGCAACAAGATCAAAGTCAAATTGGTCCTGAAAGTTCTGGGGATAATGGCAGCTGCTATCCCTCTACTTCTATTAGCCAGATTTTACATGAGAATCTTACAATGGATGCTCTTCACACAATGGTCATACCAACAACTTCCGATGTCCCACACCATTGTGATAACCCAAGCATGCAGGAATCATCTTCGTTGGTGGATTTCTTCCCCACAGCTCTTCTTAGGAAGACCCTTTGTTCCTCCCCCTCCGGTTGCTACTTTGACGACGGACGCCTCCCTGATCGGGTGGGGGGGCATTGTCAGGGAAGGACAGTCCAGGGCATATGGCAACCTCACGAACGCCACTTGCATATAAATGTTCTAGAGATGAGAGCAGTGCTTTTAGCGTTGCAAGCCCTTCAAGACTCTCTTCCGGTGGGAACGATAGCAATACAGATGGACAACATGTCTGTAGTGTGGTATATCAACAAACAAGGCGGAACCAGATCCTACCCCCTATGTCGAGAGGCACTCAGACTGTGGCAATGGGCGATTTCTTCTCAGCGGTTTCTGATTGCAACGCACATCCCCGGGAAGTCCAATATTATAGCGGACAAATTGAGCAGAGCTATTCTCATGCCTTACGAGTGGTCTCTGAAAAATTCAGTATTGAAAAAAATTTTTCTGAAGTGGGGCCAGCCTTGCTGCGACCTTTTTGCTACTCCCCAAAACAGCAAGTGCAAAGATTATTTCACCCTCTTTCCTCTACCGGGCCATCCCAGCAGAGATGCTCTCGTTCAGATTTGGCCCCGGGGACTCCTGTACGCATTTCCTCCCTTCCCACTAATTTCTCAAGTGATACAGAAAGCCATCGCTCAGAAAGCTTCCTTGATCCTCATTGCCCCTTACTGGCCTCAACAGGTTTGGTTCCCCTTTCTACACCATTTTCTGTTGGAGCAACCCTGGCATCTGGACCTAGTTCCAGATCTTTTGACCCATCAGTCGGGTCAGTTACATCACTCCCTTCCCTCCCTGAACCTCACTGCTTGGTTCCTCCAATTCCAACCCTAGCCAGGCTTCCGCTAATATCTCACTCAGCTCGAGATATCTTAATAGCTTCCCATAAATCCTCCACTCGGAAGATTTATCTTAGTAAGTGGAAGCGTTTCTCCTTTTGGTCTCATGGAAGGGACATAGATCCTTTCACTGCTCCCATTCAATCGGTCCTTGATTTTCTAGCCGAACTATTCCACGCAGGTTCGTCTCCTTCTACTCTTAAGGTTCAATTGGCAGCCATATCTAACTTTCATGTGGGCATCTCGGATTCTGCCATCATGTCTCACAAGCTTTGCAAAGTTTTCTTGAAGGGAGTTTTTCTTCTCAAGCCTCCTATAAGAAATCCTCCTCCTTCTTGGGACCTTAACTTAGTTCTCACATCTTTGATTCTTCCCCCTTTTGAACCTGCAGCTTCCTGTTCAATGAAATTGCTATCCTGGAAGACACTCTTTCTGGTAGCCATTACTTCGGCTAGAAGGGTCTCAGAGCTTAATGCACTCTGCAGTCGACCACCATATCTGTTGCTTCATAAGGATGGGGTATCCTTACGGACCAATCCATCCTTTTTACCTAAAGTAGCCTCTGCGGCAAATCTAAATCAAAACATTGACCTTCCTGTGTTTTTTCCTAACTATTCTAACAGGTCTGAACAAAAATTACATTGGCTAGATGTTCATCGACAATTAAGGTATTATTTGGATAGGACCAAACAGACCAGGAAAACTGACCAATTGTTTGTCTCTTATGCAGAAGGCAGAAAGGGCCTTTCAGTTTCGAAAGTATCACTCTCCAGATGGCTTACATCCTTGATTTCCTTTGTGTATGAGATTAGACACCAAAAGTTGCCTAACAGACCTAAGGCTCATTCAACTAGAGTTTTGGCTACCTCTATAGCCTTCCAAGACAGGCTGCCTATTGATACGATTTGTGCAGCAGCTACATGGGCTACTCCTCACACTTTCATTTCTCATTATAAGTTGGATTTAGCTTCTAGACATAGAGCTAGCTTTGGTTCCACTGTACTCAAGAGTCTGTTCCGATAGGCCACCCGGGACAAGGTGCTAGGGACGCGGTCCCATCCAGCAAGAATGAAGACGAGATGGACAACTTAACATATAGAAGTTATGTTCTTACCATAACATTCCATGTTAGTTGTCTTCTTCTCGCCTTCTTTCTTGCGTCCCACCCTCCTTCCCCCTAGCCTGGACAGACCTAGAGGAGTTTGATTGTGACCTTTCTTCCTACCACCTCTATTGTATATATGTATATACTTTACTATGTATATATTCCTTCATCAGGTTATAGGTCACCTTCCTTCTGTCTTTTTATAGAGGTGGGTTTCCCATTTCCAGTTTTCTGGATTTCTTTTGGCTGGGCCTAGCTTACAAACGAGATCTGAGGTATTACCGCCTAGCATTGTGGGATATAAGGGGAGCCTCGAGCCGGTGGAACCAACTCTCGAGCTTTTTGAGTGGCCGAGTTGGAGCCGAGGTCGGCTCCGAACCCATCCAGCAAGAAAGAAGGCGAGAAGAAGACAACTAACATGGAACGTTATGTTAAGAACATAACTTCTATTTCTGTCCCATCAGTGATGAATGGAAAAAAGATTAACAACATCAGATAAAGAAGTTATGTCTTGCCATAACGTTCCAGCTGTGTTGTTGTTGATCTTTCATTCATCACCTCCCACCCTCCTTCCCCCTCCAAAGGCTCCTGGGGGATTCTTTGGGTCCAAGTGGTGAATTAGGGCATTTGTGCAGAAATGGCCTCTGCTCTACTAGTACAAGATGGGCAAACTCGATCTGGGGTAACGGAGAAGGGCACTATGGGTAATATCTTAGCTCAGGAGTTTTTGGCTGGCGCGAGCTTGGTATTAAGCCGATTCTGTTCCAAGGGCTTGGAACCGAACCCATCAGTAATGAATGAAAGAAAATCAACAACACAGATGGAATGTTCTGGTAAGACATAACTTCTTTTTTCTTCCATTTAAGAGAAAAAGTCTGTGGCTTATATTAATATTTACAAATTACAAAATTATCTACAAAATTCTATCTAGCTAGGCTGCCAGCCTTCACATATCTTCACAAGAGAATTTCTAGGGACAGCAGGGTACTACAGAAAATTTGTGCCCAATTATAGTACAATGGTTGCACCCTTTACTGATCCAGCTAGGAAAAATAAAAAAGGTAAGTTAGTGTGGACTACATATTGCAAACAGACATTCCAAAAACTTAAGGAGATTTTGGGAGTATGCCCAGTGTTGGACAGCACAGATTATAGTGAAGAGT
The DNA here is from genome assembly GCF_019279795.1 of Protopterus annectens. NCBI lineage: Eukaryota > Metazoa > Chordata > Ceratodontiformes > Protopteridae > Protopterus > Protopterus annectens. The sequence goes on from NC_056733.1 coordinate 1,449,235,755, forward strand.
TTCTTGTGCAAGTGGATGCTTCAGATTGTGTGGCGGGGGTTGTGCTTAGCCAAGTTTCTTCAGAAGGAGAAGAACACCGCAGTGGGGTTAATAACGCCAATGCAAATGGATTGCCCAGAAGAGGAGTGGGTTGATATTCCGAGAAAGAGATAATTTTGTCAAGCGTCTTTTTTCTAGAGTCACTTGAAAACTGTGCTTGAGTCATGGATGGGGAGAAATGTGAAGAAATTAGACACTGTTATTTGTGATAACATGTCTGGCTGAGTTTTTGTACATAATTTCAAATTAGCTTGTGTATTATATGCCAGCATGACTAGTTACGATATTGTAAATAAGTTCTTACATGTTGATTTATAATCTGTTTGTACAGAGTGTTTTTAAGACTCGAACAGTGTCTTTTTACATTTCTAACTGTGCATGTTTGTGAAGAAAGATTCTAAAGGCAAACTGTCTCAGTTGCAGCTGATGTCCTCGAAATGTTGACAGTTGCTTCATGTTACTGTCAGAAGCTGAAAGACAGGAAGAAACTTTAGAAATCAGCTGTTGGTTGATTCTCAAAATATGAAATGAAAATTAGAACTGGAACAGTTGTGACAGGTTAGTCCATAAGACAGTCTGCTGAAGATAGTTGAAGTCAGATGTTCATTGTGTTTCACTGTTGCAGTCATTACACTTGGGTTATCCTGCTGGCAGGCTACCCGCAGTCGGCCCGAGTTCCAAAGTCTAGGTCCGGCGTCGGTTGCTGTCGCCTCTTCCCTGACATCAGTGCGCCAGGGGTATAAAAGGTGCAACCAACACCATTTTCTCCAGTCTTTCTTGCCGCACGGTGCCCGAAGCAAAAGCAGTTCGCAAGTGCCAGTCGGCCGACTCAGATTTTTGAAATCGAGTTTCAGAACTGAAGTCTTCAATAAAGCTAAGTACCCCGTTGGGGAAACTTTTTCTTGCTCCAGACCGATGTCAGTAAAAGTTAATAATTGTATTTCTTGTGGGAAGCAAATACCTCATAAGGACTTTCACTCTTACTGTATTTATTGCCTAGGCCCTGACCACGACTTTACTAGTTGTCGGTTTTGTGCTAGATTCAACAAACGCACTATTAAACATCTGTTTGATTTTGCATTACATTATTTTGGCCGAAGGTTTAATTACATAATGCCATTGGAACAACCGACAACCGGAATTTATAAAAAAATGCAAAGACAAAGAAAAGGACAGGCATCCGAGGTCCAAAACCGACGACGAAGCCTCTTCTAGGCCAGTTGCCGGTTCTCAGTGAGGCACTTTCGCAGCCCCTGACACCCGCTACCTCAGAGCTACAGGCCGTATCCGACAGCCACGTGGAGACACCAAGGCTTGTGGAAACTCACGGTATTGGGCCTACGGAAACTATTTTCTCAGATGGGTCCGGAGCCGCTGAGCAGGCATCGGCTTCTGAGGGTGTTTACAGACCTTCACAGCTTACTATTAAGCCCACTACAGCAGCCAAGGCAAAGTCAAAAACTCCATTAAAGACAAAGAAACAAGCACAGCATTATCCTGAACAGTCATCCGTGCCAAAGAAATGGATGTTTAAAATGGCCGAAGACCTAATTACTTTAATCAGGGGTTCCCATCCCCCTCCTAACAAAAGGCCTAGGCAAGACACTAACTATGATTCCTCTGACCAGGTTTCTATTTCCTCTGATTCCTCTTCTGATCAGGGATATTCTCTCCCTCCCTATGAGGACTCTGATGCAGAAGAGTCTATACCTTCAGCCTCTCCGCCTGAGGATTATTCTTTTGGGGAAACCCTGCACACCATGAGGGAGCATTTCCATTGGGAGAGCCAGGATTATTCAGAATCCAAGAGGAAGCTCAAGGACTTTCTTTTATTGCCTCAGCACAGGCCCCTGGCTATTCCCCACTGTGCCTGATATTGTTGTTGATGTTTTCTCTGAATCCAGTCTGTCTCCCGATTCTTTACCCCCTGCACCAGTCAAGCCAGACAGGTACTACAGGTACTACAGGGTCCCTGACTCTCATAAATTTCTTTACAAAAACCCTGCTGCAGATCCAGAAACAATTTCTCAGGGTCCTATAAGGGGTTAAGGCTTCCACTGCTAAAAATCCTGTCCCCTCGGATAGGGATTCCAGAGCTCTGGATAGATGAGAGAAAAAAGTTTACACTTCTGCTACTTTAGCTGTAAGGGCTTTAAATTGCCAGTTTCACATGCTTAAATATCAACAGTACCTCATGTCCTTGTTAAAGCAGAAAATGGTTTCAAACTCAGAAAGTCCTGACACTAAGGAAATGCAGGATTTATTGCATGCAGCTGAACATGTGGGAAAGCATACTCTACAATGTGGTTTTGATTCATTAGAGGCTTCTTGTAGAGCCGCAGTTACAGGCTCTGTTATTCAAAGGCATGCTTGGTTGAAAGAACAAAGTTTACCTGAACATGTTAAAGTAAAATTATTGGATGCTCCACTACAGCATGATACTTTGTTTGGTGTTAAGGCAGAAGAGGTGTTAAAGAAAATGGAGGATAAAGCAAAATCAATGCAGACAGTAAAGGATTTCTTACAAGTTCAACCACCTAGGTTTAGCTGAAACTGGCCTTCAAAAAATTGGTCCTTTCCGGTGTCAGACAGGCCACAGAGGCAGATACAGACACCCAAGAGGCAGATCTCAGCCCCAAGGCTCCTACAGACCTAAGCAATGGGGTGCTTCAGCCCCCAAAGGAGGAGAAGACAAAATAACAACCTTATAGGAAACAGTCCCAATGACTTCCCTCTACAGATGCCAAGCACTTACCTTTTGGTAGCACCCCTAGGGGGAAAGCTAGCACTTTTTTCAAAAAATTGGCACATAATCACCCAGGACAAATGGGTACTGAATATTGTTTCTCAGGGTTACAGGTTCCACTTTCACACGCTTCCAAAATCAAAAGGTATGCCGGACCCGCCACAAAACCAATGGGCAGAGGCACAAAAACAAATTGCTGCTCTCATGGACATGGGAGCTATTCAAAGAGTACCACAGCATGAGCAGGGGCAAGGATTTTACTCAAGACTTTTCTTAGTACCCAGAAAAGACAAAGCCTGGAGACCAATACTGGACCTGTCAATCCTAAATACTTTCCTGGATGTTCCAAAATTCAAAATGTTAACACTACAGCAACTTCTACCCATGCTGGGCAAGAAGGCTTAGCTAGTTACTTTGGTCCTCAAGGAGGCATACCTGCATGTCCCAGTCAGACAATCTTGCAGAAGATACCTCAGATTCATAGCAGGCTCAATGCATTCTCTGCACTGCCCTTTGGCTTATCTACTGTGCCCAGGGTCTTCACAAAATGCCTGGCACCAGTAATTGCATTTTGCAGACAAAAAGGAATTCAAATATTTCCCTACTTGGACGACTGCCCTATTCAAGCAGAGAGCAAGGACATTCTTCTAAAGCATCTGGCGTTTGTAAAAAGATTACTAATTTGCCTAGGGTACACTGTAAACGAAAATAAATCAAAACTAGTGCCCTCTGAAGAGGTAATATTCCTGGGTGCAAGCTGAAATACAACTGCCCAGATGGCTTATCTCACGCCAGACAAACAAAGGCAACTGACTCATTACTTTCAAATGATGGCAACAAAGACCCAAATCCCTGCAAGAAAAATTCTGCAGGCCCTGGGCTTCATGGCATCCTGCATTCTACTAATTCCATATGCAAGACTGCATATGAGGAAACTACAATGGTATCTAAAAAGTGTTTGGACTCAACATTGCCACAGCCTGGAGACAATCATAACTTTAATTCCCTGCCTACAACAGGAGTTTCGATGGTGGTCCCAAGCCTCTCTCACCACAACAAGGGACAGCCTTTCACGTTACCCACAGCCAGGCAGACAATAACAACAGATGCATTGGATTATGCCTGGGGGGGCACACATGGCAGTAAAATGCATTCAGGGCACGTGGCCCAAGGAACAAATGCATCTTCACATCAATCAGAAAGAGATGCTAGCTGTACAGAATGCCCTGACAGCTTTCAAGCACCTACTACATCCAGGACAACTACTGATAAAGATGGACAATACCACCGTTATGTGGTACATAAACAAGCAAGGGGGCACACATTCCTACCCCCTATGCAGGCAAGCCATGACTTTGTGGAACACAGCACTGACCTATCAAGTACATCTGCAGGCACAATTCCTGCCAGGAACAAAAAATACACTGGCAGACGAACTAAGGAGAAATCTCATGGATCCTCATGAATGGAAACTAAATCCACAGGTGTTTAACATGATAACAAGAAAGTGGGGATGCCCAGACATAGATCTTTTTGCCTCCCCTCACAATTGCCAACTACAGAAATTCTGCACAAGAACTTATCACTCTCAAGCATGGAAAGTGGATGCTCTGTCATTCAGCTGGAAAACCCTGACAGTTTATGCCTTCCCTCCAATGCCTCTTCTTACCAAGGTGCTCCTAAAAGTCAGACAAGAGAGGCCAAAAATTATCCTGATTGCCCCAGACTGGTCACGCCAGCACTGGTACCCAATCCTAAAGAGCTTGTCTCAAGGCCCGGCCTGGCCTTTACCTCAAATTCCTCATCTTCTGACTCAACAAAACAATCAGATTCTGCACAGTCAACTCAGAACCTTAAATCTGGCAGCATGGCAGATAATATAGCCACTCAGACTGCACCTCTCTCTAAAGCTGTTATGGGTGTCATTTTAGAAGCCAGGAGGCCCAGCACTAGGAAATCTTATGCAGAAAAATGGAAGAGATTCTGTGCTTGGAACCAGGCACAAGGGCTCGAACCACTTGTTCCAAATATACCTCAGATTTTACAATACCTAACTGAGATGCTGGACAAAGGCCTGTCTTTCTCATCAATTAAGATCCATGCCTCTGCCATTTCAGCTCATTACAATACGGAACTTCCTATTTTTTCACATCCTCTTCTAAGACAGTACTTCAGAGGGGCAAAAAACATAAGACCTCCAAGGAGAGCACCAACACCAACTTGGGATCTCAATTTTGTTTTAGAAAAGCTCACACTGCCTCCTTTTGAACCAGTCAGCACAGCTGATATAAAATTGCTATCATGGAAAACTGCTCTGCTCCTAGCAATAACTTCAGCAAGAAGAGTTTCAGAGTTACAGGCATTAATGACTGTGGAACCTTTCATCATTTTTCACCAGGACAGAGTTTCTCTTAGGACAAATCCAACATTCATGCCAAAAGTGGTTTCCAGTGTGGCTCTGAACCAAACCATTCATTTATCAACTTTCTACCCAAACCCCCAGAATAAAGGGGAGAGACTTCTGAACACTTTGGATATACACAGACAGCTACGATTCTACTTGGACAAAACAAAAGCTTTCAGAAAAACTGAGCAACTGTTTGTAGCCTATGCTGCAGGATCACAGGGAAAGCCTATCACAAAACAGACAATTTCAAAATGGATAGGACACTGCATCCGCTTCTGTTATGCACAGCATGGCAAATCAATGCCTAAGGTCATTAGGCCACATTCTACCAGAGCAGCAGCCACTTCAGCAGACTTTCTCAGAGGAGTGCCAACCAAAGACATTTTAGAAGCTGCAACCTGGCGTTCAGTGCACACTTTCACCAAGCACTATCACTTACCTCTCTACTCTAAATCCAGAGCAGGCTTTGCCACTGCAGTCCTGCATGGCCTGGTAGCCTCTCCAAATCCAGTTTAGACCCAGCCGCCCAACCTCAGCTTTGGGATTCAACCCAAGTGTAATGACTGCAACAGTGAAACACGATGAACATAGTGCAGTTGTGTACCTACCATAAATGCAGATGTTCGAGTGTATTCACTGTTGCAGTCCAGGTTACCCTCCCACCATCCCCCTTTTTTCTTTGCTGGGACTTCTCTGTACTTCTCAACTCTATACAACCTATGTGGTGTATTTGCTTGTAGATGAAGGATATGTTTATATTACTACATGCGTGCTTGTTGGCATAATTTATTCTTTTCAGCCTTCCTGTCTGGGGGCACCTGACATCTGGGGCAAGAAAAACTGAAGAAAATGGAGTTGGTTGCATCTTTTATACCCCTCGACAGCATCCGACGCCGGACCTAGACTTTGGAACTTGGGTCGACTGCGGGTAGCCTGCCAGCAGGATAACCCAAGTGTAATGACTGCAACAGTGAATACACTCGAACATCTACATTTATGGTAGGTACACAACTGTACTTTACAGTTGTCAGTTGTGCTGTGCAATGATTACCCCAAAGAACTCACCAAGAACTGTAAGCCTGCCTTTGCTCTGTTGTAGTTGTTTAGTTTAGATCAGGGACAGTGTTCTGTAGTCAAATAGGAAATTACAGCTAATCAGAGTTTTTCTAAATGTTGGAGTTCTGTCCTTACATATTTATTTCATTTTTCTGGTGATTGTGTTCTGTTTGTTTATTGAAAATGACTTGTTTTACATTTTTAATCATTTTGCTCATTATTTAATATTTTATTAACTTACATTGTGGCTGGTCAGTCAGTGTTTTCTTTAGTCATTTGAGAGTGCTTATACTTGCCTTGATAACTTCCCAGGCCATACCGAAAGCCAGGCTGCTTAGATCATTTGCTACTGTTTGTTTTAATATTTAATTTTCATAATTGAGCACCCCTATAAAAGGACATGAAGACACTCTGATTGGTGGCAGCATTACCGTATTATTTTGGGGAACGGATACAGCTGGAAGTCTGTGTCATTCTTTCCCAGATGCGTTTAGATGTGTGAGATTTCATTTAAGTGTGAATGTATCAGTGGTTTTAAACTGGAACACATTGCTCTGGAGTGTGTAATAAGGAGTTACATTATGAGTGGACAGAAGTATACAGTCCAGTCGCAGGTTATAGCTCATGTTCCTGTTGTGCTCTTGGGGGAAAATTGTGAAATATTACTTCTGTTTAAGTTACACTCTTGTATTGCAGTCAGGATTAAGGATTGAAGCTCCTTAGTTACCGATCCAGGATAGTGGGAGACATCGCATTATCCGGTGGCAGTATAGTGGAATATTAACTGTACATCACACCTTGGATAGCTACAAATTACTTCCTGCCACTGAATAACCACTGCTACCCTCAGCCAGTTTACACTTAAGACTAGAAAATCAGCAAAAACTGTACTTTAAGTGAAGTTGGAAAAGTAGGAAAAACAGTGGAAAGTCTCTCAAATTTAATAGGCTTTATTTAGGCCACAATACTCTTCCCAAACTTTCCAAGATTAAGCTACCAACAGGCTTCTTTCCTTTCCTTTTTTTTTTAAATAAACTTCTTTATTAAATTATCACGTATGACACAGGCAGTGTTATATTTATATAAATGAGAAACAAAATGACACCACTTCAGTTGCAAACATTATACATCATGGACACCGTTGAAACAACTGTAGTTGCAAGCATTATACATCACATAATCTATCCAGTCATTGTCAGTTAAGCATTATATGGCTCATTCAAATCCTGCCTCTTAAACCTTGTTCCTTCTCTGAAGATATTGTTCCCACAATTCCATTTTTTCCTATGTAATTTGCCCCTTCCCATTTCTAAAGATCCCAATTCCAGTTGTTTTATCTCATTTACTACTACTAGTAAAGTTGGTCTAGACTTTGATTTCCATTTTCTAGTAATTGCTTTTTGGCAGCCACCATAATTAGACTCAGCAAGGTTTTACTATGTCTAGGCAATTCCGATTCTGTATCATTGCTCAAAAAAATAATCTCACCAGCATCTCTGACAGAGCGCTCTGCAGGGAATCCCTAAAGTCTGCCAGCCCATTACACTCCCAAAAACTATGTTCCAGCCACCTCTTTCTTGCATGTCACATTTCCAAAAATTGCTATCCACCTGAGTAAAAATTCTTTGGAGTCTACTTGGGGTATAAAAATATCTGGTAAACACTTCCAGGCAACGATCCTAAATCTTCTAGACTTTCTTGCATATTTGGGAGATATGCATATATCTCCCCATTGTCTCTTTGTAAATTGCTTTTTCAGTTTCTCTTCCCAATCCTTTCTAAGCTCCTTTGATTGATTCTTATAATTATCATGTTATCATGTAATATTTTATATGCTTTACTAATTATTCCTTTTTAATGGCAGCTTCTGTTCTAGATTCTTTTAAAAACTCTATAGTTCTTTCCAGGTGTCTCCTGTAGCATAGCTATTTGCCCTCTACATTTTTTAATATAGTTCACTACTCTTTCTTTTTTTATATGTCTGTAAGAAAAGACATTACGGAAAGCATAATGTTCTTATATGGTTATTATTACCACCTTTTATGTATAACTTCTTTTTTGCTAAATGTTTAGTTCCAACTTTTATGTTACATGAGTATACTGTTCAGCAGGTTGGTATTTTATACAGTTGTGTCTTGTCATATCTATTTGTGCCTGTGCTACATCTTACATAACTTTTTTGTTTTTTTTTGAAAGCCTTCAAACAGAAGAAACAACCCCAAGCCTCCTCAAACCTATTAACTTGTTAATAACATATAAAACCATGTACATCTTCCAATATTGATGTTTTTGCCTCCTAATAAGAATAAAAGTTCTAAGTTGTTAGCCACACAGAGAGGCTACAGTTAACCAAAAAGAAAGGTTAGTCATGCTGAGACGCATGTTACAGCCTGTGCTATTAGTAAGTGCTATTTGATTTTGGCTGTCTTTATAGCTCTCCCAGCTGAGAAAACACTTGAATGTTCTCAGAAACCACTTTCTCCAAGCCATTTCTCTTTATCAAACTGTCTTCTAGTGACATGCAAACCAGACACAAAACTGCTAAAGGTACCTTGTTTATCAGAAAAAAACCTTATAATATTCAATATACTTTTTTTATTTACCTGCTTTGTAATAAACTTGTTACTGGATAACGCCTAGAGTCTTAACCCAGTCATTTCCCTATGCAAGCATGGGAATAAGCACACTGATTTTTCTTTTGTCATACTTTCTTAACCAGACCCATCCTCTCCCCTTCCTCTTTTTTCCATTACAGTGCCTACATTTCTTAAAACTGAATAAAGAAAAAGAGAGAAAAAGAAAAACAAAAGCACCTGTTTATATTATTATGCCCATAGCATTTAAAAAAACTGAGAAAACTTTACTTCAATAGTTTTGTATTACTTTTAAAGCTCTCACAGCTGGGAAAAACCCTGATTGTTTTCAGAGAACTTCATGTCCAAGCCAATTTCTCAGTTCTTGTTTTTTTTTTCCCCTCAGCCATTCCCCTTCCACCAGACTGTCTCCAGCTTCTCTCTATCAAATTGTCTCCATGGAGACATGAAGAACAGCTGCAGAATTGCTACTTAGTATACAATCATTTGCTGGAAAAAAAAGGATCATAATATTCAGTATTCCTTTTCATTTACTTGCTCTGTCTTAAAGCTAATCAATTTAAGGTCCTTAGGCCAGCCATTTCCCCATGAAAGAAAGACAAAAGTACATTAATTTTAACTTTGTCATGCCTTTTTAACCAGGCTTTTTTTTTCACTGCATTGCCTATATTTCTCAAAACTGCACAAGAAGAAAGAGAGAATGAGGATAAAAAGAAAAAACACCACCAGCTGTTTACAGTCCTCAGTACACTTAAAAATTGCATGGAAAGAAAACCATGCACTACAAGTACAGTACTATTAAGAAAAGAAAGTGTTTTCTTTACTTACAGTTAACTTTCTCCCCTCTCTTAACCTCCCCAAAGCATTTTTCTGAACAGTAGTGACATGAACTAAGGCATATGGTTTGAGTGCCCCACAAATACAACAAATTTTGAAAAAGTCCAGTATGTCCAGAATTTCCTGTTCTGTCATATTTTGAAAATTATAATTATTGCACTGTAATCCCACATTACTTGTTTTATTACTGTTCTCCATTGTCTATATCCTGTCTCTGCTTCATTGCCAATGTACTCTCGAGTCTTTTAGTCAAGGCCCATGCTCCCTTCCTTCTCTCCAAAATTTTCCTTTGAAATACTGGAAAAGATTTCACAGGTACAGTCTCTCTCTGTGGTCTTTATTCCCAGAGGAGCAAGATGCAGAATCTCCTTTTGTTTCACAGCTCACTTTTTGTTGGACACACTTTTGTATTTATTCCTTAACATGCACTTCATCAAAAAATGATTTTGTCCCTGCAGGGAAAAATACCTTAAAGACAGCAGGATACAGCAGTTTGCATCTCACACTTGTCTCTCGATATTATCTGAATAGTGGAATGAATTTTCTTCTCTATTGCCTGGTGAACAATGAGTAATCATTCTCCGCAAACATTCTGCTGTCTCTCACTTAGTGTTTTGCTCTTCTGCTACAGTTTTATCAGACTCAACTCCTCCTGCTGGTAGGATTGCATTTTTACTATTAAAGGTCTAGGTTGCTTTCATATAGATAGGTTTGATGATGTGCCTTTTCAGCTAACAACTCTTGCTGTGAAATATCAGCCCAGCTGCTTTTTTTCTGCTTTCATAAAATTAATGCAGTCTGTTTCATCCAGCTTCTCTGGTATAGCTGAAAATCTCAGGTTCTCCCTACGTGCTCTGTCCTCTAATTCTATTATTTTTTTAAACATCTCTTCCTGAGCAGTCTCATTCAGCCAGCCTTTTCTTCGTTTCAACCTATTATTTTTTTATCTTTATCATCTCATCTGAGTATCTATCTAAAGATTATTCAATTTTTTCCAGGCTTTTGTTGTTTGTGTTGATGTACTCTGTGAAGGCTGCAAGCCCAGCTAGCTAGAATTTTGTAAATAATCCTATGTCATTTGTAAATATTAATATGATCCACAGGCTTGTTTTACAAATGTAAGATAACTATATGTTATGATTAAACTATATGTTATGTGCTGAGCTTCAAAAAATGTAACCACAGTGCACTCTGCTGAAGAAGAGCAGAAATGTATATGGACTGTATGGCTGTGCAGATGTACAGTGCAGTGAAAAAGTATTTCCCCATTCCTGATTTCTTCTTTTTTTGCATGTTTTTTATACTTAAATGTTTGAGATCATCAAACAATTTTAAATATTAGACAAAGATAACCCAAGTAAACACAAAATGCAGTTTTTAAGTGATAATTTTATTTATTAAGGAAAAACAAATTTCCAAACCTGCATGGCCCTATGTGAAAAAGTAATTGCCCCCTAAACCTAATTGGTTGTGCCACCCTTGGCAGCAACAACTGCCATCAAGCGTTTGCGATAACTGGCAGTGAGTCTTTCACATCGTTGTTGAGGAATTTTGGCCTGCTGCTCTTTGCAAAATTGTATTAATTCTGCCATATTGCAGGGTTTATGAACATGAACTGCCTTTTAAGGTCATACCACAACATCTCAATTGGATTCAAGGCTGGACTTCGACTAGGCCACTCCAAAACCTTTATTTTAGAACAAAAAAAATGGTCTGGACATGCCAGAAAAGGTAAATATTGTTTAATTCCAACGTCAAGATAATATACAAGCGCTTTCACCCTGCTACAATGCTGCGCTTTTTCAAGTATAAAAACAATTAATACATCATCATATATATACTCTCTCCTTAAAAAAGCCACCACAATTTTCTTAGAGACATTCCTCTCTCTTCTCATAAATTAAATTATATTAATATTAAATTTCAATTAAACTCCATAAAGTTATGAAGTTAATAAAACATATAAAAGTATACATACAATTTCATCCATCATTGTAAAAACTTTTAAGTAGAGACTGTGGAATGTTATTTTAAAATTCATTATCTCAATTTCATAGTTTTATATATATATATATATATATATATATATATATATATATATATATATATATATATATATATATATATATATATATATACATATATATATATATATATATATATATATATATACATATATATATATATATACATATATATATATATATATATATATATATATATATATATATATATATATATATATATATATATATATATATATATATATATATATATATATATATATATATATATATATATATATATATATATATATATATATATATATATATATATATATATATATATATATATATATATATATATATATATATATATATATATATATATATATATATATATATATATATATATATATATATATATATATATATATATATATATATATATATATATATATATATATATATATATATATATATATATATATATATATATATATACATATATATATATATATATATATATTTCACCTAAAAAATTTAAATACACTTCCAAATCCCAAATCTTACAATGTACTAAGTACTAATAAACTATAGTTTTTTTTTTTTTTTTGCTTTTTTAATTAAATATGGTTTAATTGATATATGGCCATTAAGTCCTGGGTGGTTGGTTGTATTCAATTTAATTTGCCAATATGTTTCCCTGCAACACAACCAATTTTCCCAGTGTCCCCCCCTGGGGTCAGGTACCACACGTTCAAGTATTCTAAACATAAACCCCTTATATGTTGTTTCTATATGTAAGTGTTTGTATAATGCATTATTCATGTTTTTCTTTTTTATATTGTGTGTTCATATATTCTTTTATTTAATGTCCTTTCAGATTTTCCAACATAGAAACTAGGGTAATCCCTGCAGATAGATAAATAAACTGTACCCCTTGTCTGACAATTACCTTTCCTAAATGTAACCGTACTATTCATATTGTTTTCCAGTACTATTTGCTCCTTGTTAGTGATATACCTACAGTATGGACACCTACCACATTTTTTTGTCCCAATTCCTATTTGTTTTTCCACTACTTTTTTGTTCCTCTCAAACATTTTCTTCAAATTCATCCCGGTGTTATATGCATAACTGGGTGCATTACCCACCCTATCCACAATGTCTTAGTTATATCTAAGTATCTTCCTGTTAGACTCTACTATCTTTTTAACCTCCTTTGAGAAGCTGTTATACTGAATTACCAGTGTTCTTCCATAGTTATTTTCTACATCATTATTGGTTTATGGATTATGTTGAATGTTACCTAATAGGGGAACATATCTACACCCCATCCCCTAATAATTTCCAGTGCTGTTTCTACTATTAAATTGTCTGAATAACATCTACCCCTAAAGAACTCTGAAATTAATTCAGTTTCAGAAAGGAAGTCATTTTTATCTGATGTCATTCTGGCCGCCCTAACCATATGACCTTTTACTATACTTATTTTTTGCTTCCAGGCTTGTACACTCGTATATGGAAGATATGAATTACTAATGGTGCCCTTTCGATGTATTTTAGATTTTAAATTTCCTTCATATTTTTCTATCCTGACATCCAAGTAATCCATTTTATTAGAATCTACTTTATATGTAAACCTCAAAAAATCTGTAGTAGAATTTAAATATGTTATGAATGGGCTACTAATTCCTCCAGTCCTTCCCAGGTAATAAAAATATCATCCAAAAAACGCCTGTATAATTTAATGTATTTCCAGTACATAGACCCAAAAATGTAACTAGTTTCCCACTTGAGTAAATCAAATTGGCTTATATGGGTGCACAAACTGCCCCCATAGCTATGCCTTTGATCTGTTTGAAGATCTCCCCTTCAAAATAAATGAAGTTGTTCGCCAATACTTTCCTCATGAGTTCCACTAGTACATCTACGTCTACCCTACAAGTGGAATTTTTCTCACTTAAAAGGTCCAGAAACATATCCAGGCCTTCCTCCACTGGAATACATGAACAAAAGGTCGAACACATCAATGGTCAAAAATCCCAGGAGTCTTTCAGTAGGAGTTCATAGTCTTTTATTATATGTTTTAAAGAATAATCCAGGAAGGTAGCTATAGGATATGTTTTTGATTCCTCACCAGAAACAATAGATCTATAGTGCTCTTGTGGATCTTAGAAATGCCAAAAAAAAAAAGATGCAGTCCTTGTTTTTTTATTCTGCAAAATTCCCCCTATCCTTAGGGCTAATCTATTTTCCATTATCAGTTCTTCAATAGCCAGATCAATTTTCCTATAAGAGATGTTTATTTCTTTAATAGACACTGGCACATAAGTGGTGTTATCATACAGCATTTCTAAGATTTTACTCGAATAGTCTAATGCATTCACAAGCACTATTCCTCCCCCTTTTTCCGGTTTCATAATTCAAATTTCTCTATCCCTACACAACTCATCTAATGTTTCTTTTTCTTTTGAAGTTAAGTTAGGTGTATAACCACATTTTTTCTTACTTTTTTATCCATACTGAATGCATAGATGTCAGAAGCACATGCAGCCTCAAAAGCTTGCAAGGCAGGATGTAAAGGCGTATTGTAGGTACTTGCCTGTCTAAACTTCTCTTCCCCATTTACATGTTGTTGTTCAAATATTAAAGAAAAATTAATTTTTCTGACAAAGTGTTTTAATTCTCTAATAGTATCACATACGTCAAAGCCCCTTGTTGGAACAAATTTAAAACCTTTAATGAACAAATAAAAATGTTCTGGTTTAATTTCTATCCCACTGAGGTTAAAAAGATAAGGTTACACCATCCTCATCAAGTATTATACCTTCCCTCTTTTCCTGGTTTTTATTTGATTCCTTCCTTTTCCCTTTCCTGTGGAAAAATCCTGTTCATTTACTTCTTCATCGTCCCCCTCTCCCCCCCTAGGAGAAATGACTTCCTTTCTGAAATTGAATTAATTTGAGTTCTTTAGGGCTAGAGGTTATCCAGACAATTTAATAGTAGAAACAGCATTGGGAATTATTAGGGGATTAGGCAACATTCAACATAATCCAAAAACCAATAATGATGTAGAAAATAACTATGGAAGAGCACTGGTAATTTAGTATAACAGCTTCTCAAAGGAGGTTAAAAAGATAGTAGTGTCTAACTGGAAGATGCTTAGATATAACCAAGACATTGTGGATAGGGTGGGTAATACACCCCATTATGTATATAAGACAGGGATGAATTTGAAGAAAATGTTTGAGAGGAACAAAAAAGTAGTGGAAAAACAAATAGGAATTGGGACAAAAAAATGTGGTAGGTGTCCATATTGTAGGTACATCATTGACAAGGAGCAAATAGTACTGGAAAACAATATGAATATAACAGTTACATTTAGGAAAGGTAATTGTCAGACAAGGGGTATAGTTTATTTAGCTATCTGTAGGGATTGCCCTAGTTTCTATGTTA